>NC_088929.1:49075000-49122500 GCF_038396675.1 Hydra vulgaris
CATACATACATACATACATACATACATACATACATACATACATACATACATACATACATACATACATACATACATACATACATACATACATACATACATACATACATACATACATACAATGGGTTGCATAGATATAGAGTCACTACTTTGTTTGTGTGAATTTTTTGTAATAATTTAATAATTTAATAAATTTTTGTAATAATTTAAAAATTTGAGATTAACAGTTAACTTAAATTTTTTTACAGGTCATATTGAAACGAGATATAGTGCAAAGAGGTTTTCAAAGAAGTCGTTTAGACAACAATGGAAAAGTTTCCAGATAACCATGAAAGCATTCGGTACACGATTAAAGAATCATTTAAAAGTTTGCTTTATTTCGACTGTAATTTTAATTTATTTTTTTTTGAAATAAACCAATCAAGTTATATGTAAATTAGCTTTTTTTGTAAATTTTAAACATTTCTTGACGTCATAATTAACCTCTCTGAAAATTCATTTAAGCCTTTTAAAAAATAAAGCTATGAAATATTGTATATTAATATTAGCTCAAATCATCCACACCAAATTCTAAAACAAACCCCCATTTCAGTTAATAACAGGCGAAATCAAAACTCCTCTAATAAAATTGTATTCAATTCCTCTTAACAAATATTTGAAGATGCCCTTAAAAAAAGTGGTTTTGAAAATTTTGAACTAAAATTTGACTCTGAAAAAAATTATAGAAATAAGCGAAATAGAACTAGAAATGAAACTTGGTTTCACCCCCAAATAGCAAAAATGTTTCCATTAACATAGGAAAAGTGTTTTTAAAATTGGTCGATAAGCATTTCCCGTCCTCTAATAAATTACATTAAATTTTTAATCGAAATACTATTAAAGTTAGCTACATTTGCACAAAAAAATGGAAAGAGTATAAGTAATAGTGGAAGTTGTCTATCAAAAAATGTGGTATATAAATGTGTTGTTTCCTCTAAGAATGTACCTGATAAACAATATATTGGCATAACAGAGGGTGAATGGAAAAAACTTTTGCTAATCATAAGCAATCTTTCAAAAAAAAAAAAAATATTCAAAAGACACCATGCTGTCAAAATATATATGGGAATTAAAGGATAAAATATTGATGATTTTATACTCAATTGGTCCATCCTTAAAACAGCGCCTACAAAACAATATTTCCAATAAAATGCATACTATGTCTACAAGTAAAATTTGAAATAATTACACATGCAAACCAAAAATGCTTATTAAACAAAAAATCTGAATTAATTTCTAAATGTAGGCACGAAAATAAGTTTCTCATAAAAAACAATAAAAACAAATGAGCACAAACAATAGTTACATTAAAACCTTACAACAACTTTTAATGTGGTTTTAAATTTAATTACAATAAGATACTTTAAAATACGCAACTGACGTATTTAAACTTTTACCGATATAAATATCTTTATTGGGTAATATTTATTGGTTACATTATTATAAGTTACATTTATTCGCATTTATTATTATATTATAAGTTACATTTATTCGCGTTACGGTTTTCCTTTAAGCAACAAAATCTCATAACAAGGCTTTGTATACTGTATTGTATACTTGTAATCTCAAAACAAGGCCTGTGTACCATATACCTGTATACACACACACACACACACATGTATATATATATATATATATATATATATATATATATATATATATATATATATATATATATATATATATATATATATATATATATGTATATATATATATATAATTATTGAAACCAAACTAATGCAATGATTAAACAAGTTATGCACGGTTAATTATTTTCAACGGAAATATAATTTTTTTGAAAAGAAAATAAAAGTCGGAATACATAATGGGAGTACTTCTATCAGACGATCAGTAAGTATCAGCATTAAGACGAAAGTAAACTATCAAGTTGAATCAGCAGCAGCAAGAGCCAAGAGTAAATTTGGTAGACAAAAGAAAATATTAAGAAGTCGCGGACTCTTCTTATGGAAACTACTCTACAAAAATAAATAAGACTAAAGTTAGACTGGGGTCTTATTTTTGTAGACTAACTGGTGTCTTGTAGAATAACTGGGGTCTTATTTAGGTATTAAAAATAATACCTAAATAAGACCCCAGTTAGAGTTTACTTTCCAGGCTTGGTCACTTCACAATGATAAAGACATTGCTGGTCTAGAGCAAGTACAGCATAAAGCCACTAAAACAATCACGGAAATAAAGCACTTGTCATATTATAAAAGACTTCGTCATCTTGGCTTAATTACACTTGAAGAAAGGAGAATTCGAGGTGATTTGATTCAACAGTTTAAACTTTCAAATCAATTTTGAGAACCCTCAAGTCTACGCACCATCGATTTCCAAATGCAATTTGAATTTCTTCAGTAACCGTATCGCCAATGTATGGAATACTCTGCCTTTAGACGTCATTAGTGCTGAATCAGTTAACCTGTTCAAAGATATTGTTTACAAATTGAAATTTAATATAGATGAACGATCGGACACACGAGTGCCCTTTTCTTTCAGCATGGAAGTGTCTGATGCAGCACTTTCTCATCAAAACACATAAGTGTAATTTATGCATATTATTATAATTTATGCATATATAATTAAAATCTGTAAACTCAAACTCAAACTTATAATACTATTACAGTTTTATGAATCGAGTGTAGGGGAGAATTACACTTATTGATTTATAAAATAACCTGTATACGCGTCCCGCAATAAATCTAAAATTCGTGATTTTTTACTTATTATTAGTAATATATGTAAATAATATAAACAAGAGATAAAATTTAGACAAATTATTTTGAGCGCGTGCTAAAATTTGAGCGCCGTACGGAGAAACTAAACTTAAAAAAAAAAAAAATCAAAAAACAACTATTTTGAATTTTAACTTTATTTTAAAATAAGTCGTCATACACAAACAATATACCAAAAAATAGAAAAAAATCTGCTGTATTCAAAAGTACCATTTTTAATTTTTGAACAGCGGTATTTTTGCAGAAAAAGTCAGTTCTGAAGAAAACTTTCAAAGCCACGATCGTGGCTCTACGTGCTTGACGGTAAAGCCACGATCGTGGCTCCCCGTGCTCAAAGGGTTAAACTAATATAAAGGCCCGTACCATAAAAATTTTTTTGCGGAGGGGTTAACTTTTGATAAAAAAAAAAAGAGACCGTTTTATTAGCAAATATCTTGATTAGGAAATATCTTGCTGAACTTTTATGCTAAAATCTGCGTCAAATATAAAGAATTTAGTAAAAAATGGGGTCGATCGCACAGAACAACCCTAGCCTATAACTTATCCACGGACCCTGCACATATCACTACCGAAGAGTTAAGAAGTACATGCCTCCTTTCTAACCGATGTGCACAGTGTGCATCATTTATTGTTGTTAAAATTTATGATCAGTCATTGATCAGTTTATCAATGCATAAATACATTGACCAGGTGTATAAAAACTCATTTATAGACGGTTTGGTTTCCTGCTTTAACTGTGACGTGCTTTCATCTGTTTTACTTAAATCATTAAAAAAAATCAAGTCAATATATTTTCTCATCGGTTGGTTAGGGCCATGTGTCATGGCATACCCTGCCCATAAAAATATATAAGTCCAATAGGGACCTGTATATTTTTGTGACATAAATACGTTTTGTCGCTAAAATTAGTGCAAATATCTAAAAAAAAAAAACATACGCGGCATTTTACCTCCTTAAGGAATTTTTTTATTTTTTTGAAAAGTCAAACTTTTTTGTTTCAAATTTTTGATTTTTATCTCTTTAATAAGTGGTCTATTAAAAATCTACGTTGCTAAAGTTTGAAACTAAACTACATCTACTACATTTAAAACCTTATTACTTTATTACTGAGAACTTTCCATTTAAAATATCAATACGTTCGCAAAGTATTTTTGCAAATAAATGCAATGTAATTGCAATTTCATTGCATTTATGGATGCCGTTGCTATAGAGAACTTATTTTAGTATTGTAAAATAATAAGGAAGTGGTGGTGTTGCTAGAGAAACGAACAAAAAAGACCTTAAGCTTCTTTCAAAAAGTATAATGATCACCTGAATGGAGTTTTCCAAAGACATGCTACTCACAAACCTGAATGATCAACTTAAATTGAAGTGGCTTGTTATTAGGTAGTTACTAAAATGTTACTATGCCGTTTAATATTACTTGAAAATTTGTGGCTATAAAAATAGCCGTTTAAAAAATGCTTTATCTTTGGCATTGAAAGGAATCACTAATATGAGCATCTTTGATAAAAATATTCGCACACTCGCTATGGTACCACTGTGGACATTTTGTACACTGCACCAAATCTTTCTTTTTAACGTCCGTATTACGGCAAATCTATAATGACAAAAAGCTAAAATTATTCTGTAGTATATCTGAGTAATATATCTGTAGACATACTATATGCATATAAGAACATAGATATCTAAATTTTAAAATATGGATAAACCTAAATTTGAATGTAACTCTAAGAACCAAGGCTTAGGGCATTTACAGAAGGTTACATTATAAAAAAATATAATGACTATATTATATAGTCAGAGATGCATTTACCATCAGGCAAACCTAGGGCGCTTGGTTTTTAATTTTCTTATGAAAGTTGTAGATTTAAGTATAGATATTTATTTTTCTAATTTTACTATAAACTTTCGGTTTACAAACAGGGGGAGACGATGCTGGCTGCCTTAAACCCCCTTATATCCGTTTCAGCATCCCCCCCCCCCAATTTTCTTGACTTTCCTAGGTATACATTATTTTTCCTAGGTGTGTATATATATATATATATATATATATATATATATATATATATATATATATATATATATATATATATATATATATATATATATATATATATATATATATATATATATATATATATATATATATATATATATATATATATATATATAGGTTTAGATTATCAGTTTAGGGAAAGAAAAAAAATAAATTAATATAATAAAGAAAATAATATTTTATTTCCATAATGTAACAAATTATTCACTTACTCTGCAAACATCATACAACTTTTCAAAACCACTTTCGAGGTTCTTCAAACATCCACCACATAAAGTGTCATAAATGTATTTACGGAATTGAACTTTATTAAATGCCCCATTAAGATTTTTTTCTAAAATAAAATTAACTTTGTTGCGTTTATGAATTAGACTAATTAATGGTTATGAAATAAAAATTAAACTTTCTAATTTTTTACACAAAAAAAAGATATTAGAGAATGAAATAAAACATATTTATTCAACAAAACATATTTATTCTACTAATTTTATTATAAAGTAAAAATTTTATATTTTTGCTATTGACAAAAATTGAACATAATGAAAAGTTTACTTATTTTTATACTTTTTTTTTTTATCAGCCTTATAATTCTTTATGTAGTATAGTATATATATATACACACATATATATATATAGACACACACACACACACACACACACACACACACACACACACACACACACACACACACACACACACACACACATAATTGTCAGGCCAACCTGCTTTTGATAACATGTTATCCAGTACAACCTGCTTCATATGGGAAAGGTGAGAGGCTAGTTAGCTACAGTAAATGTAACTTACCTAGAAGGAAAACTAAGACATAAAATCCTTAATAGATTTTTTATACATTTTTAAATATTTTATAACTTTCTAAACCTGTAAAATTTTTGCATTGAATATTTATCATGATTGCACCAGGAATTAAACAATATTTTCCGTTATAAATTTAGGATGGACATTTAGGGAATAAATGATTTCCTAACAAGAATGTAATCCTTCGGAATAAAACTGATATATCCCCAAATAACTGCTAGATATGTCACATAAATATGCAACATTATAAACTCTACCTTCACATAACTGTAATGCATAGTAGCATACATAAACACCACAGTTGTAACTATCATTTTGTAAACAATGACTTTGTGTTGAAATAACATTAGGGTTTAATATGTTGAATTTACGCTTGTAAATTTCTTTGGCAACTGCAATTGACTTCTTATGTGAAATATTATTTAACAAAATATTTGAAGCTAGTGGATCAATAACAGTTATTTCTTCCGTTTTCACTTTCAGATGTATTAAAATCCAATGTGAATTAGTTGGATTAAAGGGAATAAAGACTTGATCTATTTTTTCAGTGTCAACATCTTTCCATAAGAGCTTTATACTTCGTGAATAGCTTAATGCTAATGCTTCTGTTGGCCAACACTAAACAATGCAGGAAGCTTCCAATGACTTCATCTTGAAGCCAGCCTTTTTGAAATTGAATATTATTTTTTTGGAATTTTTACAATAAGTCTGAAGAAATTATGTTTTCAAGTGTCAAGAGAGAAATGAAAGAAAGTTGGTGAGGACCATGTCTAAAAATAATTAATTATTTAAATGAATTATTTTATATATATATATTTAAAAAAAAATTGCTAATTTTCATATCCTATTTATCAACTTTTTACATTTAAGTTAGAATTTATGCATTTGGTATTTTGCATCATGTTACCATTATATCATTCAATATTTATATTTTAGTCATATATTCATTAAATATGTCAAAAAATTAAAAGTGAAAATATAAAATAAATAGAATAAAATAAACTACAAATCATAGGACATGGACATAAAGCATCCTTGCAGGAGCAATTACCTAACAAGAGTACTAGTAAAGTCACTAGTTTTAATGTCATCACATATTATTGTAATTTCTTCATTGTGTATTATATCAACATTTTTCTGAAACATTTTTAAAACTATTTCCTTTTTTTTGGTGTTGTTCAGGATAATGGTATGGTCTTATGCTTCTTTTCCTCTTATCTTTTCTTGTTTTTCTAAACTTATTAGGCTGCCATTGTTTATCTAACTTCTTATTTGGTGCAAAATTCAAGGGTTGAGTTTGTAATGTTGCTTTCATGGGTATGTCAATTGAGTTTATGCCTTTAATGGCTTTGGCTTGTCTAATCATATCTTCTAATTGTCTGTTTATAGATGGAAGTTGAAGACTTATTATCATGGGATTATTTACTAAAGAACATAACTCATCAACATTTTTTTTAAACCGCTCTGCCTCATTATCAAATACTTGTGGTTTTTTCATCATCTGAACATCTTCTGAAACAACAGCTAATGATGGTTCTTTTATGTTGTTTTTTTTAATTTTCAGAAGAAATGATTGGAGCTTGTGAATATGTTTACAAAGGTTAAAGTTGTCACTGCAATTACACTGGTATAAATGCTCACACAAGCCAATACAGGCAGCATACATAAGTGTGAACATGAACTTTCTTTACATGTATCTTGTAAAATGTCAACTTTATACATTATGTCTTTTGATTGACTTTTCACAGTGTACTCATTTGATGAACATTTAAGAACACAGTCATCTGAAATCAGCATTCCTTTTTCATGACGTTTTTTAAACTTTTTAGGGAGAGATAGAGCTCCTAGATAAATGTTGTCTCTTTTGTGTCTCCAATAATCATCTTCCTTGATTTTCAAAAGCACTTTAATCAGATTATCGAACCTTTTATTGGGTCGTCTATCCATATAAACTGTTTTTAATTTGTTATGGAATGATTCAAGCAACATATTTGTGTCAGTATCTGCATGTTGAAAGTTCCGAAAAGAAGAAGCCCATTTTTTTATGTCAAGAAGCATAGTATGTTACAATGTAATTTATAAAATTAGGACATATCTTTTCATATGTCTTGACAAAACCATTAATAATTGATGTAAAAACTATTGGATCTTTTTCATCTATCATTGTTTTTAGAATCTGGTAAATTTCTTCTTGTAAATGAGCAGTACCAACTAAACGAAGTTTACTACGCCAGGCGCGTTTTACATGCCATTTACATAGCAAGTGATGCGTATCTCCAAAAACTTCAGAAAAAGCATTCCAGCTAGAGCAATCATCAACTGCATTAACTTCGACTGGATTAGTACATCGCTTCTTTATTTCCTCTAAAAATGGAGTTATAGTTTGTTCATCAGAATGATTAGAAATAAAAAAAGCTACTGGATAGCCCCTTTTAAAATCATCGTGGACAAGCAAAGTTACCAGTGGAAAGGCATACTGATTAGTGCTATGTGTAGAATCAAAATAAATCCTTGTTGATATCAATATCATCATACACTTTAGGCCCAATAATAGCAGATTGCCCTTGTGGTTTATATACAAGAATGCTATTAAACTCTTCACACATTAATTTTTGAACAAGTAAATAAGTTAAAGTGCTATCATCTGGGTGAAGCTGACATCCTTTTTTTATGACTCGGTTAATATTAGAAATGTTCTTTTTTGTAAGGAGATTGGATTTAGTAAGAACAATATTATCTCCATTAACTCTATTTTCGCGTTCTTCAAAACTCTCTCTAAGATCATGATAGACCTGATTTACTGGAACGCCAATAGATAATTTAGCAGAAATGTTATTTTTTACATTATCTGGGATTGGCTAGTACATAGTATTAGTAATAGAAATAGTATGATTGTGAGTTTTTATGAAACACACATTTGTGGTTCCATTTTTCTTCATGTTAACAATCATTCTAGCAGGACAGAAAGCATCTGATTTAACACTACCTCTGAAGTATCTTTTATTTGTTTTTCTTGGAGGTTCTTTTGCAGAGCGATGTGGTTTTGAATGACCATCAACTTGACAAATAAAATAACTTGTTTTTGTCTCTTTGCTGCTTTGTTTACTTCCAGTTTGTTTACTGAAAAATACATAATTATCAATCTCCTCTTTTTCTTTCCATGTTAAGAACTCGGATTCTGAGGAAAACTCATAGTTTTCTGTAGAAAATTTGTCTTTATGATACTCCTCTACGTGTTTAATCAATTTTATTTTTGAAAAAAAACTTGGTTACAGTTTTTATAATAACAAGGAGTTCTTTTATCTCTGCACTGGTTGTCAGCGAATATGGCCTTATGCATCAGCAGTGTATGCTTTTTTAAAATCTTTTCTTGAAAATGATCTCATACAAGTGGAGCATGTAAAACTAAAAATCAAACTTTTTTGTTAAATTAAAGTTAAAAGTCAGTATTTAAGATATTTGACAAATATTTCACCTAGGAGTTTTCATAAGGCACAACTGAGCATCAGATAAACTAGTTAAAGGATTGAACAAAGATGCTATATAAAAAATAAATATTATAAAATATTTTAGAAACAAACATTGAAGCACAAAATAAGGATATATCACAAATTCAAAAAATAATGAAATCTCTATAAAATGTATAAATTATAATTAAATTAAAATTCAAAACTTTCCCAAACACGATAAAAAATATATTAGAAGAAAACTAACTTATCCAAATCAAATTATCACAAAAAAAGTTACTCTTTCAAAAAAACTTTTTTTAAGTTTATTTTGTATAATTACTCATAACAAAATTCGCACTGATACACTAGAACAATATAGAAATAAAAAGACTTGCTTGTGAATAAAATAATATCAATAAAGGGAGACTTTTACATTTTGTAATAGTTTACAAATGGAAGACTTTCCCCAATTGAAAAACTTGAAATTGAAAATTGAAAACAAATTTACAAAAAAAGGGAAGCAAAATAGGAAAAAACTAACAATAGAAAATAATGAGACCGTTTTGAAAAAATCTTGTAGGGAACACTTTTTCCTTACTCATAATGAGAAAACTGTGTCTCAAAAGTAAAAATTTCATTAAAGGTAGACTTACACATTTGAAAAAACTTCAGAAATAGAAGATATCATCTCACAAGTAATAATTTCATTAAGGGGAGACATACACACTTAAAAAAAACTTCTCAAAATAAATAATACAATAAAAGGGAGAATTACACACTTTAAAAAAAGGGAAAATTGTGTCTTAAAAATAATAATTTCATTAAGGGGAGACTTAAACAAAAACATTCATTAAGGGAAGACTTAAAAAAAAACTTTACAAAGGAAAGACTTTGTTTCACTAGGAACAACTTCATTATAGGGAGTAATAATGTAATTGTTACTTGTGAAAAAAAGTCTTCCCTTCGTAAAGTTTTTAGGTAATAATTTTTTTAAGGGGAGACTTACACACTTCAAAAAACTTTACAAAGGGAAAATCGGGGAAAATTGGGAAAAAAGGAAAAAAAGTTTCTCACAAATAATAATTTTATTAAGGGGAGACTTACATATTGAAAAAAAAAAAACTTTACCAATGGAAGACTTTGTTTCACAAGTAATAATTTCATTATACTATAATTTATAGGGAGACTTATGCATTTAAAAAAATTACAAAAATAGAAGATATCATTTCACATTTATAATTTAACTATAGGGAGACTTACACACTTAAAAAAACTTCTCACAATAAATAACTCAATGAAGGGGAGGATTACGCATTTGAAAAAACTTCACAAAGGAAAAATTGTGCCTCATAAGTAATAATTTCATTAAGGGTAGACTTACACACTAAAAAAAACTTCTCACAATTAATAATTTAACGAGGGGGAGAATGACACACTTAAGAAACTTCACAAAGGGAAAATTGTGCCTCATAAGTAATAATTTCATTAAGGGTAGACTTACACACTAAAAAAAACTTCTCACAATTAATAATTTAATGAGGGGGAGAATGACACACTTAAAGAAACTTCACAAAGGGAAAATTTGTCTCACAAGTAACAATTTCATAAAAGGGAGACTTACACATTAAAAAATACTTTACAAAGAGAAGACTTTGTTTTACAAGTAACAATTTCATTTTAGGGAGACTTACGCATATAAAGAATTTCAGAAATAGAAGATATTTTCTCACATGTAATAATTTAATTATAGGGAGACTTATATACTTAAAAATACTTCTCAAAATAATTAATTCAAAAAAGGGGGAGAATTACACACTTAAAGAAACTTCACAAATGGAAAATTTGTCTCACAAATAATAATTTCATTAAGGGGAGACTTACACATTTTAAAAAAAACTTTACAAAGGGAAGACTTTGTTTCACAAGCAACAAATTTATTATAGGGAGACTTACACATTTGAAAAAGTTTGTGTTCTGACAAGTTTTTTTTTTTTTTAAATTCGATTCATTAATTCATTAATTTCTGATTTTTATTTTGTTGTAGGTTTTTAAATGATTTTACTGCCCATTTTTATAACAATAATCTGTTTTTATCACAATAATCTACTATTGTAGTAATAAAAGCATTGAACAAAGCTTTTAACTAACGCGGGTAGATAACGTCCAATGGCTTATTTTTTAAGGATGTTTGATACAAAGCAAAAAGAATGTTTTTATATATCAAATACGTCACAAAATGAGCTGCTAACGTGTTGCAAGGAAAAAAATACAGACAATATTAAAAAAGAAATCAAATTGTCTAAATATCTATTACTTCTGATAAAACTTCAGATTACTCTGGTTATTAAATTAATTCCAATTTAGACATGAGGGAAGAATTTTTCAATTTAAGACATTGTTTAAATGGTGTTACTAGTGAGGGTTTATTTAGTGTTTGACTAAAAGGTATTTCCGATTTTATTTGGATATCATAATATCCAATTTGTGAAAATATGGCACGGATACGTTTCAAAAGCTCTTTATCTCTACGGTTTTTTGTCCGGAGGAAATGCCTTTAAATAATAAAAGAGCAATTAATTGTGCAGCCTTTGCTACTGCCTTTCTCTTCTGGAGTTAATAACCGGTTTTGATTTTATTGTCGCATTGTGTATAACAAGAAATATTTTTGATATAGCTCATCCAGTTGTTGCAGGCAATTAGTAATGATATTTTTTATTGGTTCTTAATGATGACCTTTATTGGTTCAAAATTTATTCAGGCATTAAAAGATGTTGTCTCTTCACTTAGAAATATTGTTGATCAACATCTTCGATTATGCTATTTTTTTTTATTTTATTTTTTTTTTTGTCAAGCAACTATTTACAATTAAAGATGATTTCCGACATAAAAAATATTTAAAAATATTAAATACAAAATACACTTTATCATATATAGTAGTTTCAAGACTGGAGAACCTGAAGAAGATAAAATCTTATCATCAGTAACCTTTGATAATAAAAAAGACAGTAAAAGTTTATTGTTAGAAAAAATCAAGTAAGGAATCTTGATTGACAATTAGTTCAATTATGTTCTTTTTGAATTTTTGAGAGGTATTGGCTTCTCTTAGTTTACAACTCATGCTTGTAAAATGGTTCCATAGCATTGGGCCAAGATAGGAAATAGCAAAGCTCCTAACTTTTGATATAGGGAAAGGTTTTTTATAATTTCCGGTTGATCGAGTGTTGTATCGGTTTGATATTTTAGGAAAAATATTTTCGAAAACCTTCGGAGTTTTTTTAAACTGATGTTGGAACATAAATTGTGTGATTTTGAATACATTTATTTCATAAATATCAAGTGCTCTCATACTTCTTAGAAGAGGTTTATTGTTTGTGAAGCGATTTTGAAAATAAATAATGCGTGCTGCATAATTTTTTGTTTGAGGAGGCATTTGAGTTTAGATTTGTTTGTACTACCCCAAACAATATTACCATACGATAAATAACTATGTACGAATGCAAAATATAGCTGAGTTAGGGTAGATTTGTCTAAAATTTGACGTGTTTTATATAAATTACCAATATTTCTTGAGATTTTATTGCTAATATATTTAATATGATCTCTCCAAGATAAGTTTTCATCTATTAAGACACCAAGTAATTTATTTGTGAAAGAGCGCTCAAATTCCATGTTATTTATATATAGCATTGGTAAGGATTTAGGAATATATTGAAGATTTCGTTTAGAATGGAATAAGGAAAACTTAGTTTTAACAGTGTTTAAGGATGGGCTGTTCGCGTTAAGCCAGATTGATATTTGTTCTAGTTCATTGTTTGCAACTTGAAATAGAGAAATAATGTTATTGTGAGAATGAAATAAAAGGGGTCATCTGCAAACATGATGGTAGACATAGTATTTGATGCTTTATATAGATCGTTGATGTATATTAGAAATAGTAGAGGACCTAAGATGAAGCCCTGTGGAAACCCACATAATATTTTAAGTTTGTTTGTCTGAAAACCGTCATTTAGAGATATAAACTGTTTTCTATCAGTTAAGTAACTGGTAAACCATTTATGGTATGTATGGCATATTCCATAATATTTTATTTTATCTAGTAAAATTTGATGGTTAACGGTATCGAACGCTTTTGACAAATCTAAAAATATACCTAGAGTGAAATTGTTATGAGAAGATGTTCCACTGATAACTTCAACTAGTTGCATAAGTGCATGCTCCGTAGAGTAATTTGATCGAAAACCATATTTGTTACAATAAAGAAGATTGTTTTCGTCCAAAAAAGAAAATAGCTTATTATACATGATACGCTCGAGGATTTTAGAAAAAACTGGTAACACTGAAATAGGTCGATAATTTGAAACCAGAATTTCATCTCCTGTTTTAAAAATGGGTGTAATAATTGCAATTTTAAGTTTATTTGGAAAAACACCTGTATTGAGCGATTAGTCAAAAACATCTAATAAAACATTTTTAATAAATCCATAGCAATCTTTGATTATGCTTGCTGAAATAAATTCATAACCTGTTGCTTTATTAGTATTGAGTTTTTTCATCGAATCCTCAAGTTCTTTACTTGTGAGTTTTTTAAATTTTATGTTTTTATCAGACTTCGATAGATAGTTCGAGAAATGAACAGGAGTGTGTTTAATCTTACTGGCTAAGTTTGGACCTATGTTTACGAAAAACTCATTAAATTTTGTTGCTACGATTTACCATCAGTGATCTGAGTGTCGTCAACGGTAATCACGCTTAGTAAGATTTTATTGTGAATTTATTGTTTACCGAGAATCTCTTTAATTGCATCCCATGTTTTTTTCCCGTTACCTTTTAGGCTCAATAGCTTGTTTTTGAAATATGTAGTTCGGGCTATTTTTTTGGTTCTTTCATAAAGACGTTTGTGGTTTAAGTAATTATGTTTGTCGCGATCTTTCTTTGATTTAATAAAACGTATATATAGCTTTTGTTTTCGCTTCGAACACTTTAAAAGGTTTTTTGAGAACCAAGGGTTGAGAAGTCTTTTAGTTTTAATTCGGTTAGTTTTGTTAAGAAAATGCTTGTCGTACAAATTAAGAAATTTATTTAGAAATAGGTTGTGGCTTTTTTTAGCGCATGTCTTGAGAAATACAAAGTTCTAATTTATAGAAGACAACTCTAGTTTAAACATATTTTTTGCTTGGGTGGTAAAGAATCTTTTTTTTAAGAATGAATTTTTCTTTAATATATTTTTTGGTTTTTTGAAAATTGCAAAGACTGGAAAATGGTCACTTATGTCATTTCGAATAATGCCTGATTTAAGTGTGGAATGGAAAAGAGTGTTTGTGAAAATATTGTCGATTGCAGAATAACAGTTTTTCGTGATTCTTGTTGGTTTCTTTATCATAGGCACCATTCCAAACTCATTGAAGCGATTGCAAAATTGTTGTATTTTAATATTTTCACCATATTTGAGATAGTCCACGTTAAAATCTCCAACAAATAAAAACGAGCTATCTTTCTTTTTTTGCATGCAATTTCAAAATAGTCATTTAAGTGATTTTTAAAGTTGTTAAAACTTCCGTTTGGTGGTCGGTATGAAGTTGTTACGATAATATTTTTTGATGGGTTGTTATAAATTTCTAAAGTGAAAGATTCGAAGTCCGGCTCAGAAAACGACAGGTCATATCTAATTTTATAAGTAAATTCTTCAAGCACATAGACACATATAACTCTACCTGTTTTCAAAGATTTACGTTCAAAGTTAATGGCTTTGTAATTGGGAAAAATAAAATTAGAATTTTGATAAAATGATGTATCTAAAATCCAGCTTTCCGTTAAACAAATTAAGCTAAAGTTAAAGTTTAGATTAAGTAGTAGGATTTTGAGTTTTTCAAAGTTTTTGGTAATACTACGAATATTTAGATGAAACACTGAGAATTGATTAGAAAAGCATAATTTAAATCTTTTAAGAAAAATAGTGGCTTTATCCGAGTCAAATGAAGAAGTGTTTTTGTCGAAAGGTTGATCTTGAATATGTTTAGATTTTATTTGAATATAGTCATTATTTATCATTTGTTTTAAGGTTATTTTTGATGACAGTTCTAAATTAGTGGTTGCTAGTGTCTATTTGTGGAAAATTCTAGTAAGATTATCATTTCTAATACCGTAATGAAACTTTATTTTTTCTTCTTCACTTGACGCGTTTTTTTCGTTTCGTTCTATCAATTTTTTTTTGAGAATGAATCTTTGACTTGCTGTTAGATCATGACCTATGTACACATTTACATATTTTTCGATTTTTCTTAACTTAATTGATGCTTTAAGAACCATATTTTTGCTTTTTACATCTTCAAGCTCGATAAGCAAAGGATCAATGATTCCTTTAGATTTAAGGCGGCGAATAGATCTAACTCTAACTCCATCGGATTCAATAGCACTAAGTAAGTTATTTACTTGTAATTTGTCATTTTTGTCAGCTTGTAATCCAAAGATGATGACATTTAATTCAATGCGTTCCTGCTCTTTACGTTCTTTTGTGGTTTCAAAAAGAAGTGACAATTGGTCATTCGTTTTTTTGGCAGCCCCTGATCCAACTTTCGACCACAAAGTTTCTTTTATATCAGAATTGATTTCCTTTTATTTTTCCATTTCTGCAATTTTACTTTTCAGTTGCTTGTTTTCTTTAACACATTCTGCAACCTCTGACTTTAAGTTTTATATTTCATCCTCGAAATTTTTTATTGCGCTATCTATCATCTTTTTTGTCTGTTTTTCTTGCGAAGCAGTTAAATTAGTCATGGTTTTTCGTATTTCCTTTTTTTAATGATTAATTGATTTCTGGTATAGTTTTGTTAAAAAATTGTCCTTGTGTCTTATAACTGTTTGATCGTATCTTAAATATTGAATACAGTGGAAAATCAAAAAACTGATATATATATATATATATATATATATATATATATATATATATATATATATATATATATATATATATATATATATATATATATATATATATATATCAAAAACCTAATATATATTATATATGCTAGTAAGTTTTTTCTTTAAAAATGAATATAATAGTAAAACACCAAATATTTTTTATATATTATATATATATTAAAGATTTCAGGAAAAATATTTGTTTAACAATATATATCTATATTTATAAACAATATTATATAAAGATATAAAAACTTTAGGTATGATAAAAGAACAATAAAAAAGCTTTATAGAAATTTAATTTAAAAAAAAACAA
Source organism: Hydra vulgaris (assembly GCF_038396675.1). NCBI lineage: Eukaryota > Metazoa > Cnidaria > Hydrozoa > Anthoathecata > Hydridae > Hydra > Hydra vulgaris. Next base: position 49,091,337 of record NC_088929.1, read on the forward strand.
ACAGATTAGCAGATCAGGTGCACAGCAAAACTATTCGGTATGGAAACTATGAGAGGAAGAAAAATGGAAAGAAAAGAACTTTAAAACTTGTTTAAAAAGTATTAAAAAAATTGGAAAATAAGAATAATTTAGATAGCAAGTTTTTATTATTATTAGTACTATTAATAAGTTTTAGAATTGCACTCAAGATAAATGTTACAAAGAAAAGCCTAAAACTTCATTTATTGCAAAAAACAGAGCTAATACTCCTTCCAAGTCCATTTCAAATTGTTTTAAATTGGTAATTTGTACTTTTGCAAGACCATCTTATTAAACAAACAAACTTAAACAACGTTAAAGTTTTGAAATGCTTGTGTTTAGTTTTTTTTTTAATTTTGTATTAGGTGCCACAAGAAGGCCTAACGGTCATGTCACAGAGCACCGCGGAAGGGCATTTAACTTGTAAGTTTACGCCTCCTTTCTTACCGATGGCAAGATATGTATGCCTCGAGCTCGCTTCAAACCCTGGAACTCTTGCCACGGCCGCTTAGTTTTCTAGTTTCTTCTTTGTCATCTTTAGTTTCTTCAAAAATGAATGCAAAGACCAAGCATTCTTGTTATATTAATTTAGAAATACTTTTGACTTTTATATTGTTGTATAAAAATCACATAAAAAAAGGAGAAATTTCTACCTTAGGCTAAAAAATAATATTAAAAACAATATTTTGTCATACAAATTTCTACCTTAAAGGTATAATATTCTGTCTTAATAGGTAGAAAGTTATACCTTACAATGGGTATATCACATATTCTACCCTAAGGTAGAAATTTTTACTTTTTTTTTTTAGCGTGCAATGTAACTTAAACATGACAAGAATTTTCTATATTGCTCCTAGGTTCAAATCATCACAAAAAAACTAGGTTGTTTCCAACACAATTTTGAATGCATAAAATAAAAGTGTTTTTTCTTTAGTTAATGTAATATTTCCAACTTGTTTTAAATCTTAAATGATATTAATATTTCCGACTTGTTTTAAATCTTAAATACTAAAACTAAATCTGGAAGCTTTATATAAGCGTTTAACATGACAAAATCTTAAAGCGTTTATTTACGGTTAATAATAATAAAAAAATACCAACTAATTAAAATGACTTTTTAAAATTTTTATGATGAGTTCAAATTTTATAGATTAAATTAATATGTCGACTACATTATAACTATTCATTTTGTAATAATTGTAAAAATAATATAATAATTAGCATCTTCTAGCTACCAAGTTATTGCACAAAATGAAGCGCTTCAACAGCAAAACGAGATGCATTAAATTCTCCATTGCTCCACTTAACATCTCATCAAGGTCGTCGCAAGCATTTTTATCCTTAAATGGAGAACTATTACCTCGTTTGCTTCAATTTCTTTAACAACCGCTTTGCTTACACATAGAATGCACTACTAAATGAAGTTGTCAGTGCTATCAATGTTGACTAAAACTAAAGTTGATCAGCTACCACTATAATTACCACAGCACATCATCTTCCGTGCGATCACCCACTTGCTTGCCTGGCTAGCTATTGATAGGCCGAGGGGTCTGTTACGTGTAATTTAACTACTAATTGCTAAATAACTAATAAACAATGATAATAAAACAGTGAAAATTATATATACACGTAAAATAAAATCGAAATTTTAATCAGTAAATTAATGATTTAACCTTAAGAAATAATTAAACTACGCTTATAGTTCTATAATTAGAAACAAGAAACACTGTAATAGCAGTTGCTGCCCAAACAGATCACAAATATATTTTTATTCGTACACTTTTATACAGTAAAAAAATATTTATGATAATGTTCACTCGTTTAACCAGAACTTATTGTTCAACAAGTTTACGATGTGAAATGTCTATATTTCACATCGTAAACGCTTACGTCATGAAATTGTTAAGATTTGCCATTTAATTGAATGATTTCAAAGATTCAACAGTATTTCATAAAAATAAAAGTTGTTTCAAGAACAGGTTTGACATATAACAATAAAAGTTGTTTCAAGAACAGGTTTGACATATAACAATAAAAGTTGTTTCAAGAACAGGTTTGACATATAACAATAAACATATTGCAAATAACAATAGCTAACATAAACCTAACATAATGACAGAACTTGTACTCATTCTGCTCCAAAAGATTTTCTTCCTTAGATAATTTAATAATAGCGGTTAGAATTCTGGCTTCAGAACTGGAGGTCCGTGGGTTAAAGTCGGCTCTGGTCATATATGCATCATTGGTAAGAAAGGAGACATGAACTTCCTAGTTAAAAGCTAATCCGCGATACGACTTTTTGAAGCATTTAAATATCTAATGGTAATAAAAAAAACTATATTTCATACCTATATCATGTCAATGTTTCATACTTACATCATACATTATGTTTCACGATTATGTCAAATTGATTTAAGAACAACAAAAATTTTTTCTAAACTTTTTTAAATCTTCACCAATGTAAATTAAATACGAAAATAACAAAACACGTACGCAAAGCGAATGAAACCTAGTATTTTTACGTTCGTAATTTACATTATTTTAATTTCTAAAGAATTTCAAATATTAATTCTGTTTAAAAATCTAAAAAAAAATTTCAAAGGTAAAAAAATATGTAAAAAAGTTGTTTAATACAAAAAAAGTTGTCGAAATATTTAATAAAAAAACAACAGACGTTTTATAAAAATAATACTAAAGTTTTTAGCAACTATTATACATTTATACATCGAAAAAATGATCAACTAATTCAAAAGTCGAATTTAAATTAGTCACGGTATTTTTTCGATATATCCGTTTTCCGTCAACGACCTCATACCCAAGTAATGTGTTCCATACACAAAGTTGGCCATCTTTAGAAGAAGAACCAGTTACTACATTTCCTTCTCGTGTTTCGCAAATGCTTTTAACATTGTCAGTGTGCGCGTTAAGCTCAAGAATGATTTTTTTAGTTATTGGGCACATAACAAAAACCTTTCCATCTTTATTGCCTACCCAAACACTTCCTCCAGCAGAAAGCATACAGCAGATTTGAACACGCGAATCTAATTCAATTTGCTCACATGTAAAAGTTTTTGTATTCCAAATCATTAATCGCACCTCTGACTTACATCCAACCCATATCTCTTTTTCATTAAACTTCATGGAACAAGAGAAATGCACCGGTTCTGTCCTATTCGGTACAGACAAATGTTTCAAAACTGGGCATTTATCAGATAATACATCGACTACAATTATTTTGTCTAGTGTAATGCACCACAACCTACCATCGTTGGTAGGTATGATCTGATTAAGTGTTCGCACGCCTTCCAAGGTAAAAGAAGTGACACACTTTCGTGTTTCAGAATGCCAGCAAAAAACTTGTCCGTCATAACCTGAACTCCATATAAGGGAATGAGTATCCGGAGAGTCTGAAAAAAAAAAAATTAAAACAATTTCCTCTTGTATGGATTCTTTCTCATATATCTAAATTTTTAACCTATGGCAACTAATTTTTTCCCCACAATTTAGTCATTAAGACCAAACATTCCAAAAACACTACATATTACTAATTTTTATTAATAACATTGTTATTAATAACGTAACTATTTGATCTAATAACCTGTAAAACATACCGTCAACTGCAATATCTGAAACTGATCTGCAATGACTTTGAAGTTTTTGTTCAGGTTTGGTAGTAACTGTATTAATAACATAGATGACTGAATCAAAAGATCCGGCCCAAACTTGATTTATAGCAACATATCTGAGACAGCTTATACGACTTTTGGCTGATCTAAAAAAAATCATAAAAGACATGAAAAACTTTTAACTACAACCATCCTTATCTTTCATCCGCTGCACAGTGGTCCAGCACCATGCCATAAAAACAAAATATCAAGCTGCTTCTTATAGAGACAAAATAGAGTTGAATGAAAATATTTAGCATATGCTGCGGATTATAGTAAAAAAAAAAAAAAACTGTCCATGCTACAAATCGGTTAAACATTTAGTTTAATCGATTTGTAGCCTGGACAGAATAGTGCAAATAACGTTGATGCTAGAATTGCATTTATTGCTAGCACCATCTAAATTGCCATTTAGATAGTGCTATAATGTGAAAAAAAAGCAATCTTTTAATTTTGACAAAAGATGAGAAGAATGCAATAGTATTATATTAAAAGAAAAAAAAAAAAAAAAAAGATATCACAAAAAAAGAACTATCCACAGTCACCTTAAAAACATTTAAGTGTGCACGCTATTAAAAACTTGAAAATTGTTTATACTGCACTTAAGGGAGTTAGAGAAAATCACATTTTTCCTGTCAAGATTTTTGGCAAAGCACCTCAGCCTGACGCAAAAAGGGGGAACAGTTGCTATTAAATGATCAGCGAGAATAAAGATTGCATTATTATTCACTCTATTATGTTATATGCTAGGGATGTACTTATTTGCCATGGTTATTCTTTTAGATTTGATGTGAGTGTCTTTCATTATTGTTGTGAAACACAAATTTGTTTTTTTGTTGGTCTGCCAGACTCAACAGCTGTATCACAAATGTTGGATCAAGTTTATATCTAGATAATAATTTATTTATATCAATTTTTTAAGTTTAAGACAGTGGTTTAAACCATCATTATTGCCAATGTAAATCAAAACTGTTCTCTAATCTGATGACAATTAATCATATTGGCTTAATGAAAATAATATTAGAGATATAGTTAGAGATAGAGATAGTCTTCATGGACAACAAAAGAATATTTAATCAAGCCAGCAAAAGTAGTTGGTATTACAGTCAGGTGTCAATGTTAAATGGATGCAAAAAATCCACAAGCAACAAGATGTATAGCAAATATTCAGCATTGTCAAACCCCAAAACAATGATCTTTATAAAAAGTCTAAATTATTTCATTTCCTCATGGTGCTAGAGCAGGTCGTAGGAGTAACTCAACAACATAAATCAATGGAGGAGCATAAGGTCTTAGATAGGGGTACATGAAAAAGAATTTTTTTTTTTGTAATTCACCTCCCCAAAGCCGAGAAGGCCACTACAGATGAAGAGGCTACTTGTGGTTATAACCCTCTCTCTGTGGTTATAACTCCAAAACACGAACCTTGACGAACAAGGCCGCTGCGCGGAGAAACAAGTTGAGCGCGGTACTACCAGGAACGTGGTGGGAATTGAACTCGGAACCTCTTGCTTATGAAGCGAGCGCTCTACCACTACACCACTACCGCATGAGAAAAAAGATGAAAAAAAGCAGACGAATAGATAAAATCTGTTAATATTCAAAAAATTTAATAAAATGAAATAATCAATGTCAATTTAAAGAAAGGTGTTTTGCATTTGGCTATAAGCAGTGCCCTATTTGCTATGATGTTTTAAAGTCTGTGTGTATCAGATATAGTTTGTATCTCTGAGTTGATCATCAATATAAACTTTTGACACTTTTATGAATCTTTTTTTTTCTGATTAAATCTTCAAATAACTGACTGATCTTGATTTTTCTGATTGTTTTGTTTTTAATTTGAAATTTATTTGATATTTGCTTAATGATTTGAAAAAATAAATTCAACAATTAAGACTTTTGAAGTTTTAGAAAACCAATAATTATAAAACAAGACCACCAAAAAATGTAACTTTAGTATTTTTGATCATAACTAGAACAGCAATACGATTTAAATCCATAGTCTTCATAACTTTACTCTTTCTTTTAAATATTAATTCAACTTTAAATAAAAACATGTGTGATAAGAAGAGATTAATATTACATTATTTTTACACTATACTCAATTACTTGTGGAAACTCCAGCATTATACATGATTGAATTTTTTCAATCACACATGATTAAAAAGATAGTAGGCCATTATTAATAATTTATTCCAGTAAAAGTAACATTTAACTGGTAACATGTAACCCCGTGCAATCTGTTCCATGTCCTGCTGACTTGTAGGATACACTTTCTAAGCAAAGCACTATGTGTTTTGGGGTGGCCAAAATACAAAAAAAAGTTGTCTCAGATTTTTGAAAACCAAATTTAAGTGTGCACGCTATTTTTTTTTTTTTTTTTTAAACATCTTTGCTTCCAACAAGGCTGCAAGCAGCCACTAATTAAAGTTGGAAGTTACTGTAAGAGAAAAGATGAAGATTGTAGAGCAAGATAACGATTGACGGACGATTTAAAAGATTGCAAATTATATGAATCAGGAAAGCAAGATGAAGGAAGCGAATTCCAAAGAGCTGATGTTCGAGGAAAAAAACTAGACGAATAAGCGTTTTTGGAGCACTTAGGAACAGTCACAGAAAAAGGATGACACTTAATTGAATGACGAGTAACACGAGAATGAATTTTAGTAGATGGCACAAGAGACGTTAGCTCTTTCGAGCAGTGCCCATTATAGTATTTGTAGAAAAGAGAAAGAGAAGCAACATTACGACGATGTGATAATGGTTGAAGGTTGGCTGCAAGAGCAGGTCCAACTATGTTTACAATGCGTTTTTGCACCTTGTCTAAAAGAGAAAGGGCATCATTAGAAGATCCGCCCCAGATATGGCAACAATATTCCATACAAGGCCGGATTTGAGATTTATAGAGGTAGAGAATAGAATCCAGAGTAAGAAAGTGGCGAGCTCGATAAAGAGATGCAACCTTAGCAGATGCTAATTTTGCAACCGATTTGATATATGGTTTCCAAGAAAGATTGGAAGTAAGAGTTAATCCTAGAAGATGAAGAGTAGGTGACTCATCGAGTACATCACCGTTCATAAATATAGGAAGATCTAAATTATTGCGATAACGATTGGCTGAAAAAAATTGAGTTTTATCTGAATTAAAGTTCACCAGCCACTGTGAGCCCCATGCTGTAGCAGAAGTGAGATCCTTTTCAAGCTCAAATGCCCCCTCCAGGCAATCAGAGGGTGTTGGTTTCTTATCACGACAAGAATAAATGGTAGTATCATCAGCAAACAATGCCACCTTAGATGTGAGAATATCTGGAAGATCGTTAATGTAAATTAAAAAGAGTATAGGGCCAAGGATAGAACCTTGAGGAACCCCTGAAGTTACAGAATAAGAAGAAGAGTGTTGTCCATCGAGGACAACTTTTATGCTACGATTGGAAAGGAAGGATTCAATAATCTTAAAGATGTTGCCGGATACACCATAAGAAGAAAGCTTATGGAGAAGACCAGCATGCCAAACTTTATCAAACGCTTTTGAAATGTCAAGAGCGATGGCCTTAACCTCTCCACCTTCATCTAATGCACGATAAAACCTGTCAGTTATTACTGTTAGCAAATCAGCTGTAGAACGAGAAGATCGAAATCCATATTGATGGTCAGAAAGTAAGTTATTAGATTCAAGATGAGAAATTAAGTGTTTGTTAATTAAAGATTCAAAAACCTTGCTTATGATAGGAAGAAGACTTATGGGACGGTAGTTAGACGAATCAGATCGCTCCCCAGAATTTTTGAAGATAGGGATAACAGATGCGGCTTTCCAGCAGGCTGGAAAACAAGACTCTGATAAGCACTTGTTGAATAGTTTTGAGAGTATAGACGACAGCTCTGGAGAACACTTCTGCAAGACAATAACAGGTATGTTGTCTGGGCCACAAGCTGTAGAAGAGTCTAGACAGGAAATCACTTTAGATACAGATGCTGAAGTGATATGAATGTCAAGCAATGAATCAACCTGTTTGTTGGCAATATCAGGTAGAACGCAATTAGTGGAATCAAGAGATGATATTGATGAAAAGTTTTTAGCAAACAGTTCGGCTTTGTCTTTAGGTGAGGTGACAAAGTCTGAACCATACAAGAGAGGTGGAATTATAGATTTGCCCTTATTATTGATATTATTAAAGATTCTCCAGAAGTCACGAGAGCCTAATTTTTGAGATGAGATACGAGATTTCATGACCTGAGAATAGCGGGTTTTGGCGTTAGACAAAACCTTTTTACAGTTGTTTCTAGCAGTAATAAACAGACGTCTGTTTTCTGGAGAATTGTTTTGCTGATAAATATGGAAGTAACGGTTTCGATTGGCAATCGCAGCAGCACAGTGTAAGGAAAACCATGGAGGAGAGTGAGGCTTGACCTGGAATCGTCGAGAGGGAATAAAAGATTCCATGCCAGCCTGAAATAACATCAAAAAGAGTACAGTCTTGAGATGAAGGAGATCGATATAGAACAAAGAGAAAGGCAATAGAGTGAAGTGGTGCTAAACGAAAGCACATGAAAGAATAGTCTGTGGATTCAAACCTAGTTTCACGACAAACAGGTGAATTCTTACGAATGTAAATGCCCAGGCCAAGCATGTGACTATTGGAGTCTTTACGAATCAGAGGAAGATAACCATCAACACTAAGATCACAAGATGAGACAGCCGAACTCAAATTAGTCTCACAAAGAGCAAGTAGGTCTGGTGAACTTTGCAAGAGATAAGACTCAACAGAAGAAAAGTTACTTCGAAGACCACGAATATTAGTGAATGATAGGTTTAGAGAACTTGGTGATGATGATGGTTTTTTGTGTTTTATAGTTTTTGGTACTTTATTCATTTTTAAATTAGATTGAAGAACTTGACTCAAAGCATAGATAGTACTCAGAACACTGTTTAATAGCCCAAGCAATTGCCTCATTACTACTAATAAACCCTAAGCCGTAACAAAGGGCTCCAAATGTGGCCTCCGCAATGCACACCAAAAGTACAAACAGGGACACCATCCATGCGCAACATGGCACTGTTAATACTTTGATATTTTTCAGCTGTTGATGGAATCAGCCTCTCTGAGAGCTACCACAGAGTTCGGGAAACCTGACTACCAGCCGGCCTCAGAACCATAAAACTGAGTTTAAGAGCTGTACCCTCATAAGGAGATAATAGAATGAGTTGCCTAGTCATAAAAACAGTGACACAAGCAAACCCATGCATTGAGTCAAGAAGATCCAGCATTCAACATCCTAAACTGGAAACAATGTATTAAAAATACATCTGCGCCAGCCTAATAGATGAAGAAGGGGTGCGAGGCTGGTCAACAGATAGAATCTGTTTACCCCTTAAGTCTTTGCCTAGGAGGCCTTCTACAAGACAGTAGCTGGGTGCATTTAACATCTGCTCAAGATGAGTATTTTTATCGAGACACCATCTCTAGCCTTTACTCAACCAAGAGCCCCAAGGCAGGGGGTGTTTTAAATCGGAGTTGGCATCTCCTAGCCTTTGCCTAAAAAGGCGTATCCTACAAGGCAGCAGGACATGAAGCAGATTGTACTGGGTTACATGTTACCAGTAGCAGGATAACCTGATCTGACAAATATGCAGTTGTACCAGATTATATGCAGTTTTAAGTACTTTACCAGATTCCTGGTAAAGTACTTAAAGTATGCATAGTTTAAATCTTAGTCTGGAGCAAACGTTATTCTAAGCTTGTTTTTACTGCTGCTTTGTTACTATTGTTACTGCATCTTTATACTAAGTTGTTAATTATAAAGAGTTAAACATTTAAGTTTTTACAAAAAAAAATTTTTTTACAGCTGTTTTACAGAAATAGCTTACTCATTCTATTTAAATCTACAAAATCTGAAAAAGTTGCTTTTTAACATAAATTAAAAACTTGAAAATTTTTTATACTGCACCTAAGGGAGTTAGAGAAAATCACATTTTTCCTGTCAAGATTTTTGGCAAAGCACCTCAGCCTGACGCAAAAAAAAACAAGGGAGACTTTCAAACTAGAGCAATTGGTGAACGCCATTTAAATGAAGTAGTATTATATGTCCAGGCTACTGCTTTAAAATACTCAGATTCAGGAAAATACAAAATATTTTTACTGATAGTAATCCCAGAGATAGTGACCATCAAAGTCAAAAATGGTTGCCAAATTTAGACTTTCAAAAAAAAATGTTTTTGCTTTTCTTGCAGTGTTTCGTGAATAATTTTCTTTTTCTGCTAATTTGTTTATATATTAAAGAGTATCAAATTATATACGTCGTAACAGGCTCAAAAAAAAAAGTTTAAATCATAACTTCCAACTTCCGTGAACTCGCAAAAATTAAAGTATCAAAAGGTATCGACCAAATTATTATTAAATAACGTGGAATTGAGTCTATTTTTAAGAAATTAAAAAATTAGCTGCGACTTTTTGCGACTATGCGAGAAATTTCTCTTTGAAGTTTGCACTACCTGGATCATAGCCAATTTTCATTTTTTGTTTTCCCAAGTGCTAATTGATCAAAAGTCTACATTAGACTTTGTATTCAAAGCAATGGATTTTACAACTAAATATTATTAGCTGTTTCAAATATTCAACAAAAGAAGAAAATATAATCAATTCTTTACTTTTCGTAACCTCTAGAATTTGTATGAGTGATGGTAAAAAAGAAAACTTGGTACTAAAGTTAAATGGAGTTGAATCGAATTAACAAAGATTTTGGAGAGATTCATCAAGAAACACAATTTTTTTTAAAAAGAAACACGAAAAATGGTTAAATCAAATGTTTGAAATAGACTTTTCATCATTGGAATTGGCACAAAATATAAAAGGCCGACAAAAAAAGATTTTGATGATATGAGTAAGAGAAGTAAACGTTGGATAATCGCAGGAGAGCATACAAATTCAAATTTTGATTCAATTGAAAAATCACAGCTTATAGCCCGTAGAAAAGTATATAATCAAAAAGATTTTTCTTTATTCAATGTGTTAACACATGTCATCAAAAATCTTAAAGATTCACATCATATGTTTGTTCAGTTGACAAATGACAACAATAAAATGACAGCTGAAGAAGCGGGTGCAATAATAATTGACGTAGATCTTAGTGTATCTGGCTTATAAACGAATCCAAAAAGCATCTAAAATAAGATATCCATCTTATTCAACAGTTGAAAAAGCACTTAAGTTGTGTGGTCCACAGGATAATCACTTGGAAGTCAGTGATTTAAGAGTTAAAGTAGATTTACAAGCACTTATGAATCATACCGCTAAAAGAATTGTAAAAATGAGGCAAAAAGAAATAATGGATTATTTGGATATCAGTAACTAAGTGAAAATATGTTGCTTTTAAACAGTTGGGGTATCGATGGATCTACTGGGCAGGTATTGTATAACCAAGCATTTTCCGATTCTGTTGACAGTCAAGATTCAAGCATGTTTGCAGTTGTAACAACACCTTTGAGGCTTAGTGTGTCAAATTCAAAAAATGACTTTTTATGGACCAACTTAATGCCTCTTAGTGTAAGATTTTGTTGGCCAATTGAACTTCATTTCATCAAAGAAACTCTGAAGTCGTTTTAGGAAAAAAACGTCAAATAGAAAAGGAAATTTTGGATTTGCATTCAGTGAGTACTGAATTGGTTAATGGAAAGTTTGCTATAATTGATTTCAATTTTATTTTGAACATGATTGATGGAAAAGGTTTTAGCAACTATAACAAACACATCATCAACGCAGTGCTGTTGTATTTGCGGAGCTACACCAACTGCAATGACTTGTTTAAAGAACTTTCTAAATGGATTTACAGCAAAAAAAGGTACACTTATCTATGGGATATCCCCTGTTACATGCTTAGATAAGATTTCTAGAGTGTCTTTTACATATTTCATACCGACTCAAATTCAAAAAATGGAGAGTTACCAAAGAACTCAAGACAGTATATTATAACAAAAAGAAATTTGTCCGGCAATTAATCTTCAAAAGGAAGCATCGCCGATTTGATTTTTCTGCAGTTAGTGGAGCAGGAACATCTACCATCGGAAATGTTTGCAGAAAAGTGTCTTACCCAAAAGAACTAAGTGAAATATTAGGGATTGATAAAACAATTATTAAAATGTTCAAAAATATCTTAATTGCAATAAGTTGTCAGCATTGAATCTAGAGTTATTTGAGCTATACTGTAAAACAGTATACCGTCGATATTTAGATCTGTATGATTGGTATAAAATACCGTCAACAGTTCACAAAAAGTTTTTGCACATGGAGCAGAAATAATGATTAACTCGCCAGTTCCCTTGGGAGTTTTAGCCGAGGAAGCATCTGAATGCCGAAACAAATATTACAGACAACATCGTGAACTACATGCTCATAAATGTTCAAGACAAGCAAATTTTAAAGACGTCTTTAACTGTGCAATGAGATTATCTGATCCTCTTATTAGTTCTATCTCCTTTAAATCTAGAGTGTTTTAACTTTAGAAGTGGACAATAAGGAATCAATAAAACTGATAGAACTAGAATCCTCAGACTTAGAATTATCAGAACCAACAGAAATTATTAACTTAGAAGATGAAATAATGAATGATTTAGAAGCTACTAATAAAGATTATTTGGAAGATGAAAACATTGACATGTGAAATAAATATAGCAATATTAAAAGTAAAAATTATGAAAAATTATCACTTTGAAGAAAGTTTTTTAAATATTCTCTTTTTAAAAATTAAAACAAGTTTGTACTCTTTTGTAGAAGTACTTGTGTCCTCTTAGGTATTTATGGCCGACACAGTTTACTAATTAGGTCTGTGAGGGTAATGTTTACAAGTTACCTGCTCCAACAAAACAATATAATTAATAATAAATATTATAATCAGTGGCGCAGCTAGTTGTTCGGAGTTGTCCCTAACGAACAGTCATTAGAGCCCAACAAATCTTAAAAATTTTTCCTTCATTAAATTTAACTGAAAAAAAAAAAAAATTTTAAATTTGTACGTTTATAAAAAACTCTTAAAATTGGTTCAAAACACAGCCCTGTCCAGGTGTTTGAACTAAATAAGTTAATAAATTAATTTAAATGACATAAAAATAAAAAAAATTAAATAAAAGTTATTACTTTTTTTAAAACTATTTTTGGCCACCAATTTGTATAAAATTACTACATAGTGCAAAGGCACTTTGGAATGAGTGTGCTTCCTGTCATCAGTGCTGTTTAATATCAGTCATGCCTATAGTAATTTATATATATATTTATTTTTTGTGTATACCTTTTATATAGTTTGTGGTCACCTGTAAGTTGCTATCAGCCTTTCCAGGAGACACATGCAGTTATTTGTCTAGTAAGTCCACAAAAAAGTTTTTAATTAGGTCATGAAAGTTTGCAAGCTTTTTTATATTAGGCGTTTCTATACTTTGCGGGTTACTTCTGGGGTACCTCAACTTTCTTTCATTGGTCCTGTTTAGTTTCTTATCATTAATGAAGTTCCCAACAACCTTACATCTAAAGTAGCTCTTTACGCTGATGACTCAACTTTATACTCCTGTCTTAACAAAAAGTGTTATCTTTTTCAATTGCTTAGAACAGGCAGCTGATCATGAATCTAATCTCACTTCTGTAATAGATTGGGGTTTGCAGTGGCTTGAAAATTTTGCTTAAACAAAACTCATTTATTTACTTCAAACAACTATCGCAATACTGTCAACATTCCTATATTAATAAATGGCAACCCTAACCATATATACAATTGATTGCTAAATTAGCATCTGCCATTTTTTTACTCCTAATTCAATTCTCTACCTCTGCAAATCTCTTATTTGTCCTTATATGAAATACTGTTGTCATATTTGGGCTGGTTCTTTCAATGGTGCTCTTTTTCTTCAAGACAAGATCCAAAAAGCTCTTGCCCAGCGTTGTAAAGTTGCATCTCTTTCTCTTTTCTACAAATACTATCATGGTTGCTGCTCAGAGGAGCTATCATCTCTAGTTCCATAAATATACTAAACTCATTCTGGCTTGACTGGTCAATGTATCAAAGTCTCATTCTTTTACTGTATCTGTCACTGCATGCTCCAAAAACTTTTATTTGTCTAGTTTTTTTTCTCGCACTTTAACCCTTTGAAACTCTCTCATATTATCATGTTTTCCTGACTCATACAACCTACAACTTTTCAAGCTTTCTGTCAACCATTTCCTTGCTCAATAATTTTATCCTTAATTTTTCTAGTAACTCTCAACTTAATATTGGCTGCTTGCAGCCTTACTGGGAGTGAATCAAAATAAAAATAAAAATTTAATTATAAAATATTTTAAATTAATTATTTAACGGTTTAACATTTTGTATAAATAAAGTAAATATTTTATAAGTAATATATTTATATTTATGTTGACTTAAATGTAAATCAATTAACTTAATGTAAATGGTTAGAAAAGTACATCAAGTTAAGTATTATTATACAATTGGTATTATTTTTTGATTGCCATCAGATCAAAATTTGGTAGCAGAGGGTAGTTTCTTTGCCAAGTAATAATGAAAATAAAAAAAAGAAATCAAAAATAAAATCAGCTAATCGATAAGATCGCTTAACAGTTCAGAATGAAGTGCATTGAATAGGAATTGATTTTGAAAATATACCTTTACATGAAATAAACATCAAATATTCAGCTTGAAGACAACTCACAATAAAATGAGTTATGCAAGTAACCAATTAACAAAGACAAAAAACAAATTTATTGAAGTAATGGTTCAGGTAAATACAAGTTTCTGGAAACAAAACAAAATGTAGGAAAACTAAATGAAGAAATTGAAAAAATAAATGATAAATTTGATAAGTTTATAATTAAAGAAGCTGATTTTCAAATTACAGCAACAGAAACTCTTCATGAAATAAAAAAAGGCACTGGTTATTATATTTGACGGTCAAAATATATGATAGTTATATGAGACTGAAAAATAAACTTTGCTAATAATAATAATAATAATATTAATAACAATAATAATAACAATATATATGGGTTATTCCATATCAAATCACCAAGTTTTTTGAAAGATTTCCAGGGTACCATCTGAGATTTGCTTTAAACTTTGACCACACACAGATCTTATGAAAAAAATATAATCCAGAAAAATCCAGCTTGATTGACCAATTTGTTCAAAAGTTATGATTGAATTAAAAATGTTGTTTTTGACTGATTTTTTACAGTTTTTAAGTTATTGTACCTTAAAGTTGCTGAATTTTGCAACATAAATACTTTTTCGAACTTTAACGTGTTACAGTTTAATACTTACTTACAGAAAGTGGATTTTTTTGTTACCTTTGTGTACTTAGGGTCACCACTTGTTAAAATAATCAAAATTATGCGTTAAAAATTACTTTAGCACATGCAGCAGCCTATTGAAAAATCACTTTTTTTTTAAATTATGATAAATTACATTGACTTTGCTGGCATAGAAAGTAGTGTAAACAGTTGAAATAAATTATGAAACTTTTTAATGTTGAGGTTCTATATATAGACAATCACCAAAAAAATTTTAAGACCTATACTCTATCTTATGACATGATTGTAGCCTTTTGAGAGTGATGATATTTTTAAAAGGAGAACAAAAAAATACCGTTTACCACATTCAAAATTTATACCTCAAATTTTATATAAACTATACTGTAAAAAAGTGCATTCAAAGAGTAAGATAATCAGTTAAAAGAAAAAGTATGTATACATGAAACTAAATAATAATCTCTGATTTATATAACTCATAATACTGTCATAGTCATTACTAGCAAGAATATAGTCAAGAGCACTTATACTTTTAATCAATGGAACACTTATTTGACATATTATCTTGTCAAATGAAACCCAACACTGACTTGATCGTGCATCATTTGTCCATTTGAATTTAATTTGTTTCTTTGCATAAACTTCACATTAACGCCTTGGTTTTCATTACAAAGATCTACCACAAGCCCTACCATTCTTCATCATAAAAGCATGCAATATATTTACTGGGTTGAAAATTTGAAGGATTTTTTTAAATCAAATTAACATCATTTAATACATGAGTATCATAGACAGTGTCAGTAGAGATTGTTCATAAAAACAATTTCTCTCCATCTGGTACAAAACAGTGATAGCGTCTTGTTCCCAGAAGTGTACGCATCCTTTTGTATTGTTTCTGAAGGTTAAAAGTTGTTTCATGGTTATTGATATCATCACTTGAAAGATAAAATATGTTAACACTTTTGATGTTTTTTGAGTCCATGTAAACAGATCTCGTGGTGTGAGAATCTGATTTGTAATTACTGCTCATAAACTAGCTTTTGCTGCTTCTCTTTTTATAGTATCTCATATTCCATCACATGGACTTTTGCCATGTGACATAGCAAAGAAGTGATGCTCAGCATTTATTTGGTGATCTACAATGTGATAAATTAAGTTTATTAGACATTTGTAGTTTTTATACTATGACACAGCACCATCACTGAAGTATTTAACTTTATTCACTGTGGGTAGTTTGAATTTGACCATAGGGAGCAACTTTGTGAGAAAACAATGGACTGCTGATTGGTCATAAAAAGATGGTCAGAAATTAAACAATAGCATTCACATTTAAGGTGATCTTTTTCATCTTTGTAATAAACAGCAAATGGGTATAAGGTAGTTTGATCGGCTTGCCAGTAAAACCCTTGTATAGCATCTTGTACAAGAAAACTATAATTTTCTGCAAAATCCATCAGAATAATGCAGGTACATTGGTCTAATATTTGTTTTACTTCTGATAAATAGGAAGATTGTGCTTCTTTGATAAAGTGGTGGTGACAAAGGTCATACAAAGTTTCACTTAAAGTTTCAATAAATTCACTAATGCTTGTTTGGACTGTAATAAGTGCAATTCGGTCAGTTGACACCCATTGTTTATATGTGATCTGATCATCAAAATCAAAATCATTCTTTTCAAACAGATTTTTTAAGTAAGTCTTCAAATTTTTTTTACCAGGGCAGTTGGAGCATAAATGAAACATGCAGTTTCGACTATCTATATTAGAAACACACACTTTCATTAAATCTTTGTAATATATTAAATAGCTGTAATATATTAAATAGCTGAAGAGCAGAGCACATCAACTTAGCATTTTGATGGTAAGAACATACACAAACTGAGTGACTTCCACTACTATCAACAGTAAGGCACCACTTTGGCCTCAGTTCACAGAACTTGCTGAATCCAACTTTGTGTTCAGGGTATAACTTCTTAAATTCCAGATGAAGTTCTTTTAAATGAACTAACATTAAGCGTTTTTGTTTATGAAATTTAACATTATTTATACGCACAGAAACAAAGTCTTTTTTTCCTAGACATTGTCTAGTGTATTCTTCAGATTCATATATTTCAATGACTCTCTGCTTAACAATATCCTCCAAAGGATGTCCTTTTTTAGCCTCAGGTTTAGCAAGTATTCCCTATTCATTTTTCAGCTTTCTGGCTTTCTTAACAAGATGGTCTGAAACTGAAAATGCACAGTAAAGAAGCACTCTTATTTAAAAATGTCTTATTTAGGTCTGAAGGACTAAACTCCTCATCATCATCTTTGTCTTCATATTCTTGACTAAATTTTCCTGTAATTTGTTCAAGTTTGGATTCATTCAAACAGTTAGTGCAAAGTTTTTGACCAGGTTTGATCTTAAATGGACTTGCTGTTAAAATATCGACTTGACACAATCCCTTAATAATTTTTTTCTTGTGGACTTTGAACAGATCACAGCAGTATTTTTGAGGCGCTTCATATCTAGAAATATAGGCTTTTTCATGGTGAAAAAATATCTCCTTATTTAGTTCAAAAGTGTGTCCAATTCTTTGAATTAAAACTTCAACATCTGTGTTCACAATATCTTTTAGTTTTATTCTTCCAATCATTCTACAATAATGCATTTTGTCACAATCTTCATTTAAAACCTACCCCACACAACATTTCTCTGTCATTTTTTACTATTTTTTTATTTTTATTACTAATCTAAAAAGTTTAAAAAGGACATAAACATATTAAATCTCAAAGAAACTAACAAATATCAGACACTGATTATGACACTGATTATGTCATTATTAGTAGTACAAATTAAGACATTACATCATTAAAAAGAAAACTGAATATATTCATTCACAGATAAATAAAAAATATACTACTGTCATCCCTTTGACTAATTGTTAGACTATGACCTAAGGCTAGCTCATAGTCTAATAAAATTCTCCTTTTAAAAACATCATCACTCTCAAAAGGCAACAATCATGTCATAAGATAGAGTATTGGTCTTTAAATGTTTTTTGGTGATTGTCTATATATAGAACCTTAACATTAAAAAGTTTCTGTAAAAGTAAAACTGTAACACATTAAAGTTCGAAAAAATATTTATAATGTTGCAATATTTAGCAACTTTAAGGTACAATAACTCAAAAACTTTAAAAAATCAGTCAAAAACAATGCAACAATGGATTATTTGGGTAAAAAACTATTACACTACAAAATTTCAGGTGATCACCTTCTTTATTTAAAAAGTTATGGTTTGTCAAAATACGAAAAAAAAACTGCTGTAAGCTCCTAATACACAAATTTTTTGGATTTTGGTCATTTTTAATTCAATCATAGTTTTCGAACAAATTGGTCACACCGACTTTACGAAACTCTCTTCTTTAGAACAAGGCTTAATTTTGGGACCCATGGTAAAATAACAAGATTTTTGGTATCAATTTTTTGAGAACTAGATTTATTTGTGGAGTATTTATAACTTTTAGCAATATCTAAATACTGTTTATATAACAGTCTTCCGTTTTGGTAATCCCTTTATAAATATACTCTGCCGAAACAAGTCTAAACTGCCTCCGAACAGTCATCCAGGAGTGTACCAACTTAGTTGCACATGTGGTGCATGTTATATTGGTGAAACAAGAAAAAAGATTTCCACACGAATTCAAGAACATAAAAATAATGTTACAAAAGCCAAAGCTACATCTGGAATAGTAGAACATTCACAACATTGCAATGGTAAAACAAACTGGGAGAACCCTAAAACGCTTTCTGTTATTTCAAACAACTACACAAGAAAAATTTGTGAGGCCATTGAAATACAACATGTACAATGTTCAAAACCTAAAGAAAGCGTTTTAAATCGTAACAATGGCAATTTGGTGATGACTCACTATTGGAAACCATTTTTTGTAAAATTAAAAAATGTTGAATATCTGACGTTGCAATGACATCATTTGGTTACGTTTATTATCATTTTTAAATGGTTTTTAACGGTTTTATTAGTTTGATAATGGCTCTCACTATATGAGCCGAAATATTACTTAAAAAAGAAATAAATAGTATGATATCGTATATGATGTTTTAATGCTTATAATATTATTACACATGCTATTTAAGATGTCGCTTAAATTTTATATATATATATATATATATCAGCAAATAAATAATATTATTATTATTATCTAAAATAAATAAAAATATTATCAATACAAAAATATAAAGTGTATATTATAAAGAAGGAGAATCAATATATAATAAAGTAACATGTAATAAAAAAACAATGTGCAAAAAAATGTAATATGAGGCATTTGACTTACCTAATGAATATTTAAAGTAGAATAATGGATTTAAAAAAATAATTTTTTTTTTTTAAGTTTACCTGAGTTCGAATAAGTGTTCCCATTTTTCAGTTTCATAAACAACAATAACCCCAGATCCCATTCCACACCATATCGTGCTTGAAAATTCAGTATTTGCAGGGACATAGGTAATACTCATCACTGTTGCGCGTTGCCCTTCACAGGGATAAAGTCTCATATGCAATGATTCTCGAGTTTCATCAGACAAGCTTCTTATCTCACCCTCCTTGCACTTAGAAAATCTACAAACACCTAAAAAAGGTTTCTAAAGTCTAAAATTGGTTTTTGCTAAAAGATTAATCCCACTGAATCAGGCAATACCCAATCAATTTGCCTAGACTATTTATAAATAAAAATTAGCAAACAAAAGAGAATTACCGGCAACTATTGACAAGGGGAATCCTATTGCTAATAATGCCTGTGCAATAAAAACATTGTTTGCAGCTTGGTCCACCATCATTGGATCACTTAAAGCAAGTGAAGCTTTATTACCAGCAACCATTTCAGAAAGCAAAACAAACCATACATTTCTATCTTCCTTTAAACCGGCATTAAATGGAGGAATGCTTTGGTCTAAAAATACAAGTCTCATTATACCAATACTTAATAATGCTATGGTTTAAAAAAATCAGTACAATAAATTGAAAAAACAAATAAAATTTTTTTTTCTTTCTGTTTTATTATATAATTATTGATTTAAAAGAAACACATACATAATTCATAAGAATATACTCATAAAATAAAATTAACTATCCCCTGTTATGAAAGATATAAGTAGGTATATACATATATATATACATATAAATATATATGTATATATATATATATATATATGTATGTATATATATATACATACATATATATATATATATATATATATATATATATATATATATATATATATATATATATATATATATATAAATATATACGGTGGTGGTCAAATTGTTAGACTAGGCTACAAAACCGAGATTATTTTCGAATGTACCTACCTTGGCACAAATTAGTTATTAAATTAATGTATATATAGTTACTGCATTTATTGCCCAATGTTGCTTAAGTGATAATAAGTTATTTATTTATTGCGGTAGTTAAAACATTTAATGTCTATAAAAAAATAATAAAGATAAGCCTATGACGTCAAATATCACGTTAAGCTAATGCGTTAAGCACTTTTTTATTTAAAACAAGGCCTGATATAGTTACTGCATGATAGCCCAATGTTTCTTAAGTGATAATAAGTGCAATTTATTTTTATTTTTGCTCAAGATTCATTTTATTGAAAATTTTAACTGTAAATTAAATATTAAAATTTGGTCACCCGCTATCTGTTAGAGGTCAGTATTTTCTTATTTATTTGATGTTTATGAGCAGAAATTAAAGGAAAATGTACATTAATAAGAGTTGCTTGACATTACATTAAGGTCAATCTTTTATTTATTTTTATTTTCTACATTAAAAATGAAGAAACATGTTTAATTAATAAAGCATTTTATGTCCTTTTAATAGATGGGAAAACCTGCTGACTTGTCACCGACAAAATTGGCCAGAGTTGAGGTTTATCTACGAGAGACATCACTCACGCAAAAGGAGATTGCTAAAAATGTTGGAATAAGTCAGAAATCAGTATCGAGAATGAAGAAGATGCAGACTGGTGAAAAAATACGAGGCAACCCTGTTGGCAATTGTGGCAAAAAAAAATCAATGTCTGTGGGAGACAACAGGTACCTCATGAAATGCTGTATAAGAAACCGTAAAGCAACAAGTAAGATGTTGCAGAAAGAATTACAAAAAAGTAATGTACATGTGAGTACCAGAACAGTCAGAAGACAATTAGTTGTGAATAGTTTTCAAGCTCGACGGCCATGCAGAAAACCAAAGCTGACTAGGCAATGATCAAGAAACGTTTGGATTGGGGAAAGCAACACAAGAATTTTACTGAAAATGATTGGAGTCAGGTGTGTTTCAGTGATGAAACATCCTTTTACATCATGGATGAGAAAGCAGCCTATGTACGTAGGAGACCTGGTGAAGAATTTCATCCTGACTGTGTTGCAGAAACAGTAAAGCACCCAATGTATGTCATGGTCGGTCAGTTATCTCTATTCATGGGCCTGGACGACTGTATATTGTTGAAGGCACCATGAATCAAGTTCAATACACGAAGGTGCTTGAGACACAACTGCTGCCTTAATGTTTTATAACTAACTGACAGTTCACTTTTATGCAAGATGGAGCACCTTGTCACACTGCGAAGACAGTCAAGAAATACTTAGCTGACAACCACATTAAGCTTCTGAAGTGGCAAGGTAATTCACCTGACATGAACCCCATTGAGAACCTGTGGGAGATTGTCAAAAGAAGAGTAGGAGAGATGAAACCAAAAAACAAGATGGGACTGACCGAGGCTTTGATCAATGTCTGGCATCATGATGACAGAATCCGTAAGCTTTGCCCGAAACTTATTCATGGGATGCCTTCAAGGGTCCAGGCACTGCTTAAAAATGGAAACCAGAAAAAATATTAACTGACATGTTTCAACTATTCAAACTTTCATTGCCATTGTAATTTATTTCATATTCTATTGTTACTTTTTGCATTTTTATTGTTATTTTAACTTAGTCTTATTAATGCGAATTTTAAGTCATCTTGGCATTTGAATATCAAGTCCTAATTTTGCATTGTATTTAATTGTTTTTATACATAAAAGGTTCAATTTTGTGCTTTTTTACAATAAAATATTGCGTTTCTTAACTTTTCTAACGTTTTGTAATGTTTTGAAGTAAAAATGTTGCATTATTTATGAATAAACTTCACCAATGCATCAAAAATTGCATTTAGTCTAATAAATTGGCCACCACTGTATATTAGGGCTGTCCAAAAAAATTTTTTTTTTCAGATTTGATTGCATAGTTGTTTATTTTGTGCCATTTGACATAGTAATTAACTGTGCAAAAAATCTTTCCAATCAGATAATGTTTAGGGGGTGCTCAATGACCATAAAGTTTTACGAAAAATGTGAAAAACATGGAAAAAGTAACAAAGTTCCACAAATTTCTAAAACCCGGTTAATTAGATTTTTCAGATTTGATCAGTTTTAATTATCTCTAAATATTAAATTCTGAATACAAATTACAATCCACATCCACTTTAGACTGGTTTATTAGCAGAGAAATTAATGAAATAAAATACTGCAATACCACTAAAGTTCTGCGGTTTTTGTTATATCAGAATTTTTCCAAAATAAAACACTAGGATTTTTGACTCTTTGTCATTGATTAAAATACGAATTATAAACAAAAAAACATATGAGCAATTAACATTTAATTATCGTAATGTTATAGTTCGTGCAGTGTTAATGCTAGCGAGGACTATAACTCTTCAGAGTACACTTTCTGGCATCTGGCACTCGCTTTCTGTGATCCTCAACCACCTGAATTAACCTCTGCATTTCAGATTCATTCCTTGTAATCGATTCATTAAACATCGACATTAAAGCCACAGATCGTTCGGCAGCATCATTTACTACTTTCAATAAATATACTAAATTTTTTCCTTCTTGGTATTCTGGGGAATCATTCCAGGTAGCTGGATCGCTGTTGAACAGAAAATCAATATCAACCTTCATTGACCGCAACGCACTTGCTGAAACTGATGTCACCAGCATGTCCAGAGATTTCTTCTCTAGACTTTCAATGTTCTTTAATTTGATCAACCTTTCAGACCAGTTCTCACCGTGAAATTTCATGTTGGAAATCATTTTTCGCTTCTCTTCCGTTTGAAGTTTGTTTGAAAACAAAGCTAGTGGGACCAATTCTGGTGAAAGGTACCACAAATGGTTTTGAAAGTTCTTGACTGCTGCTTCCGAAATCGTTTTATTCACAACTGCAAACTGCTTAAGTTGCTGAAACAGAAACAAGTCATTAACTGGAGCATCGCTGGCATTTGTGCATGATATCCAAGATTTTACATAAACCAGACTAGCAAATAAGCAAAATTCATAGAGATTTTTTTCCTCTTTTGTGGTCAACTTGAACTCTTCACGAAATAAATAAATCTTAAAACAATAAATAACCTTGGCCATCCAGCGAGCCATGTGATAAGCACCAGGGATCCTGAAATGATAATTTTTCTCTTCTTGATCAGGCAGTTTTCCAAGTATTAACAGACAGAGATCCATGATTTCTTTGTAGTCATCCCTTGGCATTTTAACATGCAGGTTTTCTTTGAGGAATGCAATCACTTCATTTTGTAGTTCTTGCACCAGGGGTATTTTCATTCGAATGTCATCCAGAGGTTTAAAATTTCCTTGATTAACTTTGGGCCAATATTGCTGAAATCTCTTGAAAAGAGGTATGTTGGGACCAGATGATGGTCCAAATAGTGATCCAAACACTCCTGCTACTATGATCTCATGAACATGGTGTCTGCAAGCGAAATATAACAAATTTCTACCTATATGTTTCTCTAGAACTACACATGCACCATTTTTGGAGCCAGTGTTAAAGGCTGTAGTATCAAAACTCATTCCAATAACATCACCAATTATGTCCCAGAAATTAAGCAGATGAATAACTGCTTTTGCTTGGGCTTCTCCAGTTCCAGCTGAAAGTTTTGCTATTCCAAGTATTTTGTCAACATTGTGACCTGTCACACCTACAGATAGCCGGTCAACATTTGCTTTAGGGGCTGCAGAATTTGTACGATCTATCATCAGTTTGCCATCCCAGTGGACGATTAATGGTGGTTTGTCCAAATCGCAGAATTCAGTTCGAACAGTGGCTTCAATATTTGATCGATGATAGGTTCGTTTTCTACGGACTGTAGAACGTGACAATGATCCATCATCGAGGTTCTGTCCACCAGCCCTTGCAATTGCTGCTGCTAGTATAGTAAATTTTGTGTCAGATAGATTAATTCTGTCTAATGTTGATGAAACATCAGGCGAGTCAAGAATTGTATCTAAGATACATTGTCGTTTTGGAGTACTTGCTAAACTTGATTCAGCTGACCCTGAAGAACTTGCTTTACTGACTTGTTGTCTGTAATAAACAGGGATTTCTATCTCAAAATCTCTATCAACCATTTTGTCATTATCAACAGCATCATTATCGTTGTCATCACTATAACTTTCGTCATGTAAAGGTTCAATAACAGGAACTATTGCACTCGCACCAGATTGTCTTTGCTCTTCTTTTAGCTTTCGTTCTCTCTCTGCTTGTTTCCTTGCTTCATTTCTTTCTTCTAATTTTGAAAGTTCTTTGTCCTCTCCAAACATCACCATTTTTCTCTGACATCTCTGATCCGATAAAAATTCTTTATCTTCTTCAATTCTGATCATGGTTTCAGCATCCTTGTGGGCAATGTCAAAAAGTAGGCCAATGGTGTCTGTAAATGATTTCTCTCTCGATTTCTGAGAATCTGACAATCTGGATTTTTTTTTTTTTTTTATTAATTTAAATTCCTGGACTAAAGTTTTCAATTTTAAGACTACATTCGGATGAAATGCTGTCGGAATACGGGCTTTATTCCAAATAGTAATCAGTTCATCAACAGTTGTTTTAAGACATTCAGGCACTGACTTTTTGGTTGAATTAAGATGATAAAAAAATGTTTTTAAAACATCAGATGTTAAGGGAAGAACTTTATCAGGAAGATTTGGCTCTGGTTGTCCAATTAAAAAGATTTTGGTTTGAAGTCGTGTAGAGATAGCAACACGAGATGATGCTGCCATTTCAATGATAACTGAAATATTATGAGAAAATCAAAACTCAATACCATATTATACAAACTTATCATTCAGTTGTTGGTTTATGCAGCTGCAGCAATATATTATAATAATTATTACTAAAGAAATTAAATAAATATTTTCAAATTAGAAATTATTATTATCTGCACTTAATAACAAACAATACACTACCAGACTACCATGCTAGTTTTCTGTAATAGGTTACTAAGGTTAGGTACTATCAAAATATTAATACATTTGTTGTCAAACTGAAATTCCAAATAAAAATAATATTTATACTTGTAAACCTTTTTATTCTGTTTGAACAAATTCTAAATTGAGTTAAATAATAGTATTAAAATTATGAATACAAATTTTAACAAAATGATATAAACACAGTTGTTTTAAACACTAGCAGACATTTTTTAGTCTGGTGCCCTGATGACAGTTAATCTGCTGCACTTTAATTAATCTATATAGCACGCAATCAGACAATATTTCAGTGAAAAAAATCTAACTAACCAGGTTCTAGAAATTTTCGGAACTTTGGAACTTTTTACACGTTTTTGACGTTTTTCGTAAAACTTTATGGTCATTGAGCACCCCCTAAACATTATCTGATTGGAAAGATTTTTTCCACAGTCAATTACTATGTCGAATGGCACAAAATAAACAACTATGCGTTCAAATCCGAGAAAAATTTTTTTTTCCTGTGTTCACATGAACAGCCCTACTGTATATATATATATATATATATATATATATATATATATATATATATATATATATATATATATATATATATATATATATATATATATACATACACACATTTCTATATGCATTTACATATTTATATCCTTATATAGTAGTCAGAAGAGACTTTAATCGAAAAATAATAAAATAAAAAAAAACTTTTTTCAATGGGTTTTTTAAACATTAACATTTAAGCGACATTTTAATATTATTCAAAAGGTAAAACAATTAAAATAATGCGGAAGTTTTACTTAAGTATTATTGTTTCTTAAAAAACTGCAATAATAATGACTAAAAAACATTTTTTTTATCTAATGGTGTTTTTGCTTTCTTTTTTTATTGTTTTATAATAATTTTAAAACATGCAAGAAATGTTGCAGCATCAACTGAAAAATAGGTAAAACATGCAAGGAGTGTTGCTTTTTTACTGTAAAACATGCGTGGAGTGTTGCTGCATCAACTAACTTAAAGCCAATTTCTACAAGGAAGTGCTGCTACATGGACTAACTAATATAGCATGGTGCTACAAGGAAGTGTAGCTACATCAATTGAGGGTTTGGTTTGGGCATAGTCAATAGAAGTTATCCCAGGAAATCTAAAATTATTGTAGCTTATTTTTATGTGAAACTTGAATGCCTAAAAAATAACAGTCATGTGATCAAAGTAAGTGCAAACATTAATTTATATGGCTGAAAGTGATATATATTTTTGTAGTGAAGATTTAGATTTTATGTTTTTGGACATAGATCAATATGTATGGTCACACATAGACATAGATCAGGATCTTTTGGATAATGAAATAGAAGTTGATCTAAATGAAGCATTAGAAGAGGCATATAAAACTCCATTTGAAGTATTTATACATTGTACATAAATACTTTAGGGCAATAATCGTTTATTTAGACTGGACTGATCCAGTTAGCAGCTTGTACATGTGTGTGAATAAACCAGTAGAGTTATTTATATTTCTTAGCATGCTAATTTTTTTGTAATTATGATTTATCTTTTATTCTTTAAAATTTACATGTAATGGTTATTCTTAGGTGACTACACCTATTGTATTCTAATGTCAAAAGTGCAAAAAGTGTTATAAGACAAAGGGTGGGTTAACAAGACATATCAGTGCAAAACATTCTGATGGAAAACCTTATACTGTTGAAGCAAAAGATTTTCTATCAGTTGAGACATTAAAAACATTATCTTAAATCATTGTTATTGAAGCTGTAAATACTACATGAAAAATATTATCCAGGCATAATATTAAATAAAATATAACAATATAACAATGTGATAAATGATTTATTATACCAACAGTGCAACAAAATTTACTAAAAATTAGTAAAGACAGGAAATGGTAAAAACTTTTACATGGAAACATATTCTTCACTTGTAGTAGAGTCTGATAAATATTTTAATGATCTTGAAAAACCTTGCAGTACACTTATATCAACAGCGTTAACTGATAAAATTATGTATTATTACAAAACATCTTTTTCAGAGAATAAATTAATTGAACTAAAACCCATATCTGCAAAGGAATGAGAATGTCTGCAATACTTGGCTGGCTAGGTTTTGTCAAAATTTCTAAAGAAAGCCTAAAACAGTAAACATTACCAATCTGAAAAAAACCAAGCAAGTATTTCTATTTTAAAACACTGTATTCTTGAAAAAAATTTGTCACATGAACAAAGACTAATTGATGTTCAAAACGGAGAAGCACTGATCTCACTCAAAGAAGAGTGTCAGCAACTTTTATTTGAGTGAGAACAATCCACCTCCAATTGTGACATTCATGGAGATAAAGGGAGAGGCGCAAAATAAGATATAGGGTTATATTATAATTACTCAATGCAAATATGGATAAAAGTATCATAAAATCCATTTAATACATAACTTTTAAATGTTATACAATAATATACAAAATAATTTATATACTATATATAAAAATTATGCATAAATATAGTATGAGCAACATTTATTTTGAAAAAAAATTCATATAAGAGTGGTATAGCTTTGAATAAAATTCAAAGCTGCTATACAAAAAGAGGAAAATAGAAGAATAATTACTTTTTCTGAGAAAATGGTTTCAGAAAAAAAATTTTGACCCAGGCCCTAACCAACCTCAGAGTGACTCTAATAAAAAAATTTTATGGAAGTTTTTTCTTTAAATAAAATTGTTTTTATTTGACGAACTTGTTAACTTACTATTACAAAAAAATCACCATTTCATTTTTGATTTAATAATATATATTATAAATATAAAATAGTATAACAGTCCAATAGTACAGTATAATAATAAAATTATCAAAATTATTATAACAATTTGGATAACAAAAATGTAACAATATTTATATAGCTTTTAGTAAATGGTATGAAAATTAACGATATTCCGTCTTCGCTTTTAAAAAATCCTTAAAATATAAGATTTCTTAACTTCTGTTATGTAGACACTCTCCAAAATCAGTTATAACAACAGAAACTCTCCCTAAAAAATGTAATAAAATTATAAATGATAACACTGATTGCACATAAATATGTTGTTTTAATTTATGTGAAGAACTAAAAAAACGCCTGACTAAATAAATGATAAACAATAAACCTAATTTGTGAGAATATTTTTGTGAACATAACATTAAAAAATACATTTTTATTTCTAAAACTTATTTCTCTGCTTTTTTTAGGGAATGATTATTTAGGGAATGATTGGAAGTAATGAGTTTCAGTAACGAAACTACCTAATAATCATTTTTAACAATAGACACCAACATGAAGGTAGCCAAGTTGTCTATCAACACAAAGCATCACAACAATAGCATAACAATGATTACACACAATAATAACACAGCAAATATACATATAACCACTTACCGGTGAGCCAACACCGCAGAAGAGCTCTACACAACACACAAATATACAAAAAGCGACTTACGGGTGAATTAACACCGTGGCAGAGGTCTAAACAGAACACAAATATACATACCTCTACCCTAATAGTGAATTAAAAAACAAAAAATTGTAAATTACTTCTTTGTAGATTTTTTTTTTAAAGGAGCATTATCAATAAATTTCCAGGAAATCTGCCTTTTTGCTTAAAACTTCCTTTTATATTCCCTGTAAATGATGCAATAGAACAATGCATACACAAGGTATTGGATTGATAGCCAAATTGAATCAAAGTTGGATTATCATTTTGCCTTCCAAGACTACGCTGTCTTCCAAAATACTCTTCTAACACATCTTGATTGAAGCGCTCTGTCAATATAAATGGCATTCCTTCACTTAACAGAATACGTGTTGATTCTACTAATGAGGGTAGCATTATAAGTAAACCATCATATGTTTGACAGGAAGTAAACATGCAATCACGAGCATTGCATGTAAAGTTTCTTTTACGATTCTTGATAGACTCTTTCCAACTTGAAAAATAGTTTAAAAATTATTCAATAACCAATCAAATCGAGAGTCATTAAAAGCAAAATAAGGTTCCAAGTCTGATTTCCTTTTAAATAAACTTTTATTTTGGTTTCTAACATTAAAACTGTCAAAAATTCTATCGATAATTGAACAAAGTTCAGCTGTAACATGTGTTTCAGGAGGATAGTACTGATAAAGAATATTTGCAACACTTGCACTTAAAACTTGTGAGGCATATCGTACATTCAATACAGAATATGCAGTTAAATGTACATGTTCATAACTAAGTTTTGGTAAAACCTTAAGACAGTTATTTAGTTTATCTTGTACTATTTTAACTATATGTGGGACCAATTAATACTCTGATCTTAAATTAATTGTGCAATACACAACATCTGAGCCATCTAGATTGTCTAATCCACTATGCATTTTATAAAATGATCGATTTGGTTAGGCCATAACTAAAACTGCAACAATTACTTTTAAGTTACAACAAAGTTCTAATATAGAGACAGCTTTCCAAAATGTTGGCATTATTTACATTGCTGTTACACTATTAGTAGCAAATTAAGCTAGACAAAATTTGAGATTGCATGCAATTTCATGTAGTATAGATCAACAAATCCAACGAGTTCACCTGATGACTTGTCAAATACTAAATTGTCTTGTATGCGTATTTCATCAAAAGAAAGAACAATATTTCGCTGAATATCAGAGAAGTCTTTTCTATTTTCTCTTAATTCAGAAATCACTGCTGGGTTAAATCCTACAGATGGTTGAATAGCATTCTTATAATCGCATAATGTCCACCTACTTGGAAGTGTTAAAATGTTAGCATCTCTAAGTTCATCATATGCTGAGGCTGATTTAGATACAAGAGAAAGAAAAAATAAAATTATCATTGGGTGATATCTAGTAACTTTGCTAGTTAATAAATGATTCCGTTCTTCCCAGAAAGGTTTTATAAATAGTGTCAGGTTTTTTAGGTTTTTACTAATTATAATATTAAGATCAGAACTTAAACAAGTGCTGACTTGAATACCTTTAGCCTGTATTTCCTTCTGCATTCTTTGAATATTTTGCAAAAGTTTTTTATTTTTAGAACGCTCTTCAACTAGTGCTAACTTTACGCAATTTGGATGCGTGATATATAACGAAACATTAAAATGGTTGATCAATGTTTTTTTAAGTACTAACTTTACTTTTAATAAATTTAACTTCAAAATTTAAACATTTTACACATTTTTCACAGTAAGAACCAATAACAAAACCTTTGTGACGTTTATATTGACAAGCTTTAAATAGTACCTTTTTTTTATTGTTAAGGTCAAATTTATGAGAAACAGAATAATTAATTAGATTTCCATCTTTATTGCAATCTACCAAGTTATATGCTATGCCAGTGCACATCTGTAAAGATTAAACTCTATTTAAAAATTTTGATATTATAACATGACGAACTGATTGTAAAAACTCTTTATACAAGCGATGGTCATCAGGCAATGTCCATCCATAAACAATAACAAAAAATTCTAGACTACATCCAACAACAACTTCTAAATGTGGTACTAACATAAAAGTGTGAAAAGATTTAAATGAAATAAAGTTTTCATCATATGATATAAACCAATCAAGTTTAAGCTTCTTTACTATGTTAGTAAGTTCACTTTAGTTTTTATATTTGTCTATATGTTTTTCTTCTGTAGTCAAAATATCTTTTAGAATTAAGAGAAGTGAATGAAACTGAAGACTTTCTTCAATCGGTAAATTTTTTTTTGCACTTACTTTGATCATGTGATTATGATTAAGACCATTTTGTCAAAATATTGTATTTACCGACCAGGTATAACTTCTATTGACTACGGTTTGGGCAAGCAATCTATCATTTAAAAAAAAAACTTTATTTAAGCTTTTAAA
>NC_088929.1:49125000-49180000 GCF_038396675.1 Hydra vulgaris
CTTCTACTTTAAGTTCCACCATTGCTGGATCATCAGGAAGAGTAGAAGATCGATCAATTGCTGGATCATCAGGAAGAGAGAACTCTTCCTGATGATTCAGCAATGGTGAAACTTAAAGTAGAAGATAAAAGTTAGATAAGTGTTTTTTACTAATTTATTATTGCTCTGTTCTTTAAGAACATTGAGCACTATATTTGTAAAATACACTATCATAATTTACATATCTATATATATATATATATATATATTTATATATATATATATATATATATATATATATATATATATATATATATATATATATATATATATATATATATATTAAGGCTATGACATTTTTTGAATCTGTTGTGGCCATACTTCTATAACCTGAGAAATGTTGAGTAATTGATTGTCTAGTTACAAACCCCCTACCTTCCTCCCTCACTAGTTAATAACATGATTATTTTATATAATACATGAGGACATGTAAAGCTTATTTCCCACGCATTTATAAACAGCCAAAAAAATAAACAAAACAAACTGTAAAATATATTTATTATTTAAAAACTATTTGTCACCTAAGTGGATCAATAAAAGTAAATATTTTCTGCAAGTTAGTTAAATGCTTTACAGGTTATTCTTTCCAATAAATTTCACATTTGCATATTCCCATTTTTTTGAATCTTTAAGAGATCTTCCATCAATTTAACACCATGTTCAGCAATGATGTTTGTCTATGGAATATGAAGAGCACTATCTACTTTGCTCCAGTGTTTCATAAAACACTTTAAAGCAGCTGTACACCTTAGTTCAGTCAATGAATCTAGCATATCGTCGTTGGCCAGGTAATATCTCACTTGTGTAAAAAGCAAAATTTTACAGGAGACTGAAAAAACTATATATTTCAATGAAATGAGGTTTTAAAAGTAAGAGTAAAAAACAAATAACTAACAAATTATATTATAATTTGTTAGTTATTTGTTTATTCTTACTTTTAAAACCTCATTTCATTGAAATATATAGTCTTTTCAGTCTCCTGTAAAATTTTGCTTTTTACACAAGTGAAATATTACCTGGCCAACGACGATATGGTATATGATTTATCATCAAATAATTGTTTGCTGAATCAAAGTTTTTTCCACGGATTTACAATAAAGGCTGCTGCACTTTCAAGTTCACACCTCCATGTTGGTATAAGAAAATAAGCAATAAGAACATATGATGCTCTAGAATTCCATCTTGCACTGTGCAAAGGAGGAAGCTTATGCCACATAATTTTTGGTAATCTTTTTTAATTCTTGAAGTAACAAAATGCAATCCTAGGTTTATGTAATAATTAGGCTAAGCTTCATATGTATAATTATTTTTAAAATTTTCATAATTTTCGGTTAAATCCTTTACAAATTTATAATCAAAACCAGGAGCTATTGATTTATAATTTACAAAATGATCCAAAACATGTTTTAAAATGAGGTCCAGTATATGATGCTGACATCCTAAATATTGTGGTTTAGCAAAGCCTCTGGTTTCCATTTCATTTTGTATTTTTACAACTATACCATTTAATTTTCCTGTGTTTACTGCTGTTGTGTCACTTTTTTTTTTTTGAACATCTTCGCTTCCAACAAGGCTGCAAGCAGCCGCTAATTAAAGTTGGAAGTTACTGAAAGAAAAAAAATGAAGATTGTAGAGCAAGATAACGATTGACGGACGACTTAAAGGATTACAAATTATATGAATCAGTAAAGCAAGATGAAGGAAGCAAATTCCAAAGAGCAAATGTTTGAGGAAAAAACTAGACGAATAAGCGTTTTTGGAGCACTTAGGAACAGTCACAGAAAAAGATGACACTTAATTGAATGACGAGTAACACTAGAATGAATTTTAGTAGATGGCACAAGAGACGCTAGCTCTTTAGAGCAGTGCCCATTATAGTATTTGTAGAAAAGAGAAAGAGAAGCAACATTACGACAATGTGATAATGGTTGGAGGTTGGCTGCAAGATCAGGTTTTCATATGGTTTCCAAGGAAGATTGGAAATAAGAGTTAATCCTAGAAGATGAAGAGTAGATGACTCATCGAGTACATCACTGTTCATAAATATAGGAAGATCTAAATTATTGCGATAACGATTGGCTAAAAAAAATTGAGTTTTATCTGTATTGAAGTTCACCAGCCACTGTGAGCCCCATGCTGTAGCAGAAGTGAGATCCTTTTCAAGCTCAAATGCCCCCTCCAAGCAATCAGTTGGTGTTGGTTTCTTATCACGACAAGAATAAATGGTAGTATCATCAGCAAACAATGCCACCTTAGATGTGAGAATATCTGGAAGATTGTTAATGTAAATTAAAAAGAGTATTGGGCCAAGGATAGAACCTTGACAAACCCCGAAAGTTACAAAATAAGAAGAGTGCTGTCCATCAAGGACAAATTTTATACTACGATTGGAAAGGAAGGATTTAATAATCTTAAAGATGTTGCCAGATACACCATAAGAAGAAAGCTTATGGAGAAGACCAGCATGCCAAACTTTATCAAAAGCTTTTGAAATGTCAAGAGCGATGGCCCTAACCTCTCCACCTTTATCTAATAATAATATATAATCATCGTAATAAATAACATATAATCATTGTAATACATTTTCATGCATCAAAATCATTTTGCAATTTTTTTAAAGCTTCAAAAATATCATGGGATTTTCCACTTTCACATTTAACAATTCCTGAATTGATTTTATTATTTTCATTTTGAAGTATCACAACTTGGTATTCAGTCTTGTTTATTTTCTTTCGATTAAAATGAAGGCAGAAATGTTCTTATTGTACTATTTTAGTAATAATTTTCTTTTTTCTTTCCCCTTGTCTGTTGATCTCCATATTCTGACTGACTTGGAGCTTCTATTTCAATACCTTTTCCATATAAATTTTTACAGATTTAAGCTGAATTATTTGTAATTAAAGATTCAGTTGTCGCAAGATTAATTGCTAACTTGGTTCTATCGTATACACTCTTTCTTGATTTTTTAATTTCCAATGGTTTGTAATTGTCTTGTGAATCTAAATCTGAACCACTTTCTTCTGATGCAGTTGAACTGCTGACTGGAAAATTATTTACTTTGCTTGTCGAAGTTGTATCTTTTGCATTACAAACTCTGACTTGAATATTGGTGATATCAAAAAGATCTCCAAAAAC
The DNA here is from genome assembly GCF_038396675.1 of Hydra vulgaris. Lineage (NCBI taxonomy): Eukaryota > Metazoa > Cnidaria > Hydrozoa > Anthoathecata > Hydridae > Hydra > Hydra vulgaris. The sequence goes on from NC_088929.1 coordinate 49,128,175, forward strand.
AGAGGATCAAAAAGATCTCCAAAAACAAAGGACAGAAACTAACTTTACTCTTTATTCAATTGATGCCAGGTAGTTGTAACATCCGATAATAAAAGTTTTTTTTAGCATTCTATTCTAATGTTTTTCTAATCTAATAGTTCTTCAATAAAAAGTAGATCAATTCTTGATGTTATACATTTTTCAAATGAAACTAAATTTTTTGTCCACATTCTTGAATATTTGTCAATAATAGTTTAGGTATATTTATTTAACATATTAGAAAAATCTAAAATGCATGGATAATATATGTTAATAACATTCTGTTTTAATATTATTTTTATAAAAATACTTTTCTTAAAAAATTTACTGTATTAAATATAAAACTAATTAAAAAGACATTGAAATGGAAAAAATCCATAATAATGATTAAGACATAAAACACATAAGTATTAACTATTTTCTGTATTTGTTTAATATTTCAGTTCAGCGCAACATATTAAGTTAACAACAAGCGCAGAAAATAGTTTTACTTAAGTGTGTTCAAGGCTTTATACCTTATTTAAAATCATATACTTATACAACAACTTTAAAAATAACACAATAACTTAAATAACTTAACTTAATTGCGTGTGGCCAGGGGAAATTTTTAAACTATATTTGATATTACTATGAAATTTTAACATTAACTATCGATTTTTCAGGTTTTTAAACTATGGCTAATTAAAATTGTAACAAAAGTTAAAAAAATCAGAACCCTCATATATATATATATATATATATATATATATATATATATATATATATATATATATTATATATATATATATATATATATATATATATATATATATATATATATATATATTTATTTATTTATTGCTGTTGTATCATTTAGTATTAAAATTAAACAACTTTTGATGGAACTTAAAGTTTCATGCCTATTGGCAATCATCAGCCATGAAATACTAAATCAAAAATATAAAAAACTGTTTAAAAATTACAAACTACGGTAGAATAAGTTCTGACGTTATAGTCCAAAAGACGTAATGGAAAACTAATCTCTGCTATCAAATAATGAAAGGAAAAATTCATTTTTGTGTCTACATTTAGAAACTAACTCGCCTCTTTTGTTTAGAAGATTGTTTCCTCTGTAAAATAAGATTCAAAATAAGAAGAAAACTCGAAATATTATTTTACGAAGGTTTTTTTATATTTTTGGTTTTGTACTTCATGGCTGATGATTGCTGATAGACCTGACACTATTAGTTACATTAAAAGTTGTTTTTTATAAATTTAAGTGTTTATTTATATATATATATATATATATATATATATATATATATATATATATATATATATATATATATATATATATATATATATATATATATATATATATATATATATATATATGTATATATATATATATATATATATATATATATATATATATATATATATATATATATATATATATATATATCTCAAAACTTTTTTCAGATACACAATATGAAGCAAGCTCATGGAAAAGACCAGCATGCCAAATTTAATCAAAAGCTTTTGATATATCAAGAGCAATAGCCCAAGCCTCAATATCCTAATGTAATGTATGTTCAGTTTCAACACTTATCAAAGTCAGCCATAAAACAAGAAGATTGAAAACTGGTTGTCAAGAAATGTATTGGAAGAAAAAAATTGGTTGTGAGAAAAGAAGTTATTAAACTATTAGATGGGAGATTAGAAATTTGTTGATTAAAGATTCAAGAACAATGAGAAGTAATGATAGAGAACTAATAATAGAGAGAAGATTGATCGGAATGATCTGACAATAATTAAAGAATAGTGTTCTCTAGAGATTTTTTAAAAATTGAAACCAAAGATGCCATTTTCCAGCAGATAGGAAAACATGACTCAGTCAAGCACTTATTAAATAGTTAGAGAGAATCAAAGAGAGTTCAGGAGAACACTTTTGTAAGACTATGACAGGAATGTTGTCTGAACCACAAGCCATAGAAGAGTTTGATTGATAAATGACTTTAGCAGAGGAAGCTGGAGTGATTTGGATGTCTAACAATGGGTTAATCTGTTTAATTGGAATAATAAATAGAATATTGCCATTAAATTCAAGAGTAAACATTGAAAGAAAATACTTTTGCAAATAGTTCTGCCTTAATTTTTGGGGAGGGAAGGGAGTAATACGATCAGACTATAAATTAAAGATAGAATGTTTGACTTTGTTAATGCTTTTCCGAAAGTATCTAGAGCCTAACTTCAAAGATATCATATGAGATTTAGTAAACAGGGAATAATGGAGCTTCACAGGGAATAATGGACCATCACACAGCACCTTTTTACCTTTATTTATTGCAATAATATAAAAGAAGTTTGTTCTCAAGAGAGATGATCTTGTAAAAGAAATGTAAAAAATGATTGCAATTGGATTGGTAGAATGAGGGCTAAAATTGATGAAAAGCATTAAAATCTTCTATACCTGTTTGAATCCAGGAAATTAAGAGGAGTCGCAAATATCAGGGAAGAGACAGAAGATATCAGCCATATGTCAAGCCATTAGCCAGATGTTAAGACCATAACAAAGAAGCAGTAGAAGTAAATTTTGGTTAGATGTGATTAAGAAGTGTGAGTCTTAAGAAGATAAATGCTTTATAAACATCATAGCATAGTCTGAACTACCATTATGAAAATAAGGAGAAAACTGAGCGCAATCTAGGGTCAGAGAAAAGACACAAATCAAAGTGATTAGAGTTGTTTGGAAAATGAATCATAAAGTTAACTATCTGAGTTAGAGATTGAGAATTACAAAAGTTATGAGAACTTGTGCCTGGGCCAGTCAGAGCCAAGCCATTTAGTGTGATGAGCATTAAAGACACAAATGACAACAATATTAGCAGAGGGATAAAGAAAAAAGGCTTGGTCAATTCATTCAGAAATTATGTCTAGAAGTATGAAGAAGTCTTGAGAAGTAGAAGACCAAAAAAGTGTACTTGAGAAGAAGAAGAGAAAGAGTGAAAGGTAATTAAGCAAAAATGTGCAAAAAGCGGAAAGATATGAAAGAATGGTCAGATGATTCAAACCTGATTTCATGACAAATAGCTGAATTGACGTGTAAGTAAACGCCCAAGCCATGTGACTGATGGAATCTCTGCAAATCAAAGGATAATAACGATCATGAGATCCGAAGAAGAAAAAACCCAGAGATCCAAAAAATTAAACTGCCGAATTCCAATTAGTCTCACAAAGAGCAAATAAGTCTAGTGAACTTTGCAAGAAGTAAGATTCAATGGATGGAAAGTTACTGAGAAGACAACAAATATTTGTAATAGATATATTAACACAGACGTTGGTGATGGTTTTTTTTATAGCCATTTATGACTTTCTGTAATTTAAATCTTGGTATAAATTGAAGTTTTATTAACTTGATAATTCATTTTTAATTAGTCTTTATAGATAAAACACAGTCTAAAATGAAAAATACTTTTAATTTCGTTTGAAATATATTATTTTTAAAGTTATTTTTTAAAACATTTTATTAAAGTTATGCCTAATGCTTTAACAAATTACTTTTAATGATTGTTTAATAAATAGACAAATTTTATATAAATTATTGCAAAGTGAATTAAAAATTACGTTATTGTTTAAAAAAAAAAAAAATTTTTTAAATAATAACATAGTCTTTTTAAAATAATAATTTTTAATCATTTCATTAGTAAGTTTTAAAAAAAAGCTTTTTAACAATTCATTGTAAAAATAGAAACAAAAAAATAAAGCAATTAAATCATTCCATTCCGATGGGAAGATTTTAATTTAACTAATTCATAATTTAAAGTAACTTAATAAAAAAATCTTTAGAAAGATTTTTTGGAAGACAGAAAAATAGTTTCTAATGCTTAAATTTATCATAAAAAATACATGCCTATTAAAAATAATTAAATATTTAATTTACACAAAATGTGTTCAGTTTAAACGATCAATATAGTTAATTTTTTATTTTATTTAAAGTCTTCGTACAAATTCAAAACTTAAGATCAACAATTAAAAGTTATTCATAACGTAACAATTTTCTTATTATGTTTAAATTATTAAAACATCAAAACAACCGTGGTCAAATTGTAAAGAAAAAAAAAGGTTTGCGTGGTCAGTTGTAGCATGTGATCGCACGTAATTCCTGTCCAAGCCTTATATATATATATATATATATATATATATATATATATATATATATATATATATATATATATATATATATATATATATATATATATATATATATATATATATATATATATATATATATATAGGCCTCATCAGGAATAGCAGGCAATCACCTGTGTCGGCCTCCACACCCTAGTAAGTCAGTTTACAGTAGCAAAATTTAAGCCTGTGCAAAATACAATTACTTTTATTTAAAAAAGTAAAAGTTATTGTTTTTCAGGTGGAGTTACATATTACCAAAAGAAAAAAAACTATTAATTATATTTGAATAAACTAGATAAGTTCAAATGACCAGTATAAGGATTTCATTAAAAAACTGTAAAAAAACAACAACTTTATTAGCTTTTAAAAAGTTTTTAAATATTTTTTATTTTCATATTTTTAGTTTAAAATTTTCAATAAAAAACTTTTAAAAAATACAATATAAAATATAACCTACGTAAAATATTTATTCGAAAAATGAACTTTTATGCAATATTTTTATAGCTGCGTTTTTAACTAAATATAGAAAATAAGATTTAATCTAAAAATAATTGATACACGCATAAATAATTACCTAAATTAAATTTTTTTTCATAAAATAAAAGTTTATTTGTTTAAATTTAAAATACATTAAAAGTATCAAACTCATTTGAGAATTACAAAAGACTTTTCATATAATTCTCTTGTTTATAGTTATTTCAGCACGGTTTTTAATCTTTTCAAATTAGAAAAAAAATTTACAAAGAAGAAGAATAATAAATGAACCTTTTATATATGAAAGTAGAAAGAAATGTGAAACAAAAAAATATTTATTAATAGTAATAGTGAAAAAGTGATCTAGACATATACTAAAAAAGAATTTTAAAAATTTGGTTAAATGAAACGTTTTTTTAACAATTTTTCTCCAAAACATTAAGATGCTTGATAAATGTCAGAAAAACAAACAAACAAAAAATTTACAATAGTGTATATAGATCAGCAATAGCCTGATCTATATACACTATTGTAAATTTAACTAACTTATATTGCTTGTCTGTTATCATACAGCTTTTTCAGAAAAAGAAGAAAAATCAACGAATAATGTAAGAAAAGATTGCTGCCCCAGCCCAAACCCTGAGATAATGTAGCAACATTCATTTGCGGAAGAAAACTATAAGATAGTCAATAAATGTATTGAAGCCCCTGACAGCTGGCTATTTTAGTGAGACATCACAGTGCTTATCTAGACACATATTTATAATTAAATGTGTGTATATATATGTGTGTGTGTGTGTGTGTGTGTGTGTGTGTGTGTGTGTATGTGTGTGTATAAAAATTTGCTGGGGGCCAAGGCTGGATTTAATAAAAAACAGCTGTGGCTGGATCTGTGACCACCTGCATAAACAATAATACATTCTAAAGAGAAATTTTTTATACGAAACTCATGCTATATTTTATAAATATATGCATTTATATTTATAAATAAACATGATCATGTTATTCACCTCCTCAAGGCCGAGAAGGCCACTACAGATGAGGAGGCTACTTAATAGTGGTTATAACCCTCTCTCAACTCTATAACTTCGAAACACGAACCTTGACGAACAAGGCCACTGCGCGGAGAAACAAGTTGAGCGCAGTACTACCAGGGACGTGGTGGGGATCAAACTCGGAACCTCTCGCTTATGAAGTGAGCGTTTTACCACTACACCACTATCGCATTTCATAAGTATTTGCATTTATATTTATAAATAAACATGATCATGATCATCCTCATAACCATCATCATTATCAATCTTTAGCCTTCCTCTAATGCTGTTTCTGTTGGATAAAATTCTTGAGCTTTTTCTTTCCTTAACTAAAGCTTGTTTATACTATATGTAAGGTACTCATTTCAAGTTTTCCTACTTCTACCTCTACTATTTTCTCTTAAGCTGCTACCTCTTTACATACTGATACTCAAACCACCTTAATCCTTTCTGAAAAACGTTGTTTGATACAACATTTTTACTCATCTCTGTCTAGGATTATGGCTCCTTTTCTCGCCTTGTTAGAGTCATACCACACATCCATCTATCATTATCTTCTCATTTGGCAAATAATACACCATGTAAATACTAAAGTTTATACAAATATGTAAAGATATTGCATGCCAGTATCTAAATAAATGACAAATAAGTTTATATCCATATATTATGTATGTATAAATGCACTTCTTACCTAACCTCCTGGATCAAAGCAGGTATGGAAATTTTTATTCCTTCTTTTTAATTTTAAATCAAGCCCCATTCTTTATTCAATCCACTTTTTTCACCTTCTTGTGCAGTTGCTATACTAAACCGTAATAAGGTCCTGTCTGATGCTAAACTCTGTTATTCCATGTTACTAAATCTTATCTCAGTACCTTATCGCAGTATCTTATCTCAGATGTTATGTTCTAGAGACTTTTGGAAAATCTTTAAAAAAGTCATTAACTAACATCTCTAAATTCATGTGTCTGATCTTATAAATTTTCCCCAGATTAAGGCAGTGTAATTAGCAAAGAACTTTCCTCTAATTTGACTTATGAATTTAATGGCCATACTCTTAATGTCATTCCAGTTAAACAGATTAACCTATAGTTAGTCATCCAAATCACTCCGCCTTCAAACCCTTAAATCAATTCTCAACTTTGATTTTCCAAGTCTTCTAAAGTCTTACTTACATGTTCTCTAGAACTATCTTCAATACTCGCTTACCTATTATTAAGAGCTAAATAAGTGGTTCCAATATTTAAAAACTCAAGAAAAAACTATTTAACGACTAGTTTTTTCTCTAGTATTTGTTTCTTGATATAAAAGTTTTCAGATGGCTTAACCATTTCTTTTAACCACAGTTTTAAAGCTGTTCTTAAAGGAATACACTCTTCTTCTTTTCCAGTGACTGCAAGGTTCTGATTTTGCTCCTGTATAATTTTTATCTTCAACAACAATATTCATAACAATCTTACATCTAAAGGCTCTATTTGATGACAACTCAACTTTATACTCCTGTCTTCACTTTTTAATGGCTTAGAACAAGCAGCCAATCTGATCTCTCTTCCGTAACTGCTTAGGGCATGCATTGGCTTGTAGATTTAAAGTCCAACAAAACTCATTTATTTACTGCAAACAGCTATTGCAATACTGTTGACATTCTTATAAAGACGAAGAACAACCCTCACTTTCAGACAAGGTTCAAAAGCATATTGGAAATGTGCATTTGGACCTTGCCACTCTCCCATTGCACAGTGGGCGGGATATTAGACAGATGGTGAACAAAATAACTTTGAATTTTTTTATACCAAAACCTTTTAAATATCCAAACAATCACTTTGTATAAAGATATATTTACTTTAATTATAAATTCTAGTTAAAGAATTGCTAATACTAAAGGTTATTTAACAAAATTTTTCCACATTTCTAAAGCTTTAAAATCAACAAATCCTTTAACTTTTTAAAACTGTGGAACTGAATAACCAGCTCTTCTATGTTTATACTGGTGTCAATAATATCATGGTAAACAAAAGTAACTTAGCAACTTGGCATTGTAACTCGTAATCTGACGAAATAAACTTTAAAAACAAAAATAAGAAATAAACTTTAATAAAAATGTGCACTTGAGAAAAATATGAAAAATTATCACTAGATTAGGCACTCCATTATCAAATTATCATACACATGATGTTTTAAAAATGTTGATTACTTAACACCTCTCTATATAAAGATAAATATTTTTTATTTTTCATCTATTGGCCACATATTCTGAATGAATATTACAATGTTTAAACCCTCCACTGAGTTCTAATGGTAATATGCAAGTAATAAACATACTTTATTTGCAGACTTCGTTCACTGATTTTATTTTGAGCTAATTGTAAACACTATGTTATGTAGCAACAAATCCAGCAATGCATCTAAACATTTGTGATTAGTACACTAATTGTGATCACATTGTGATTCCACAGCCTTTTGTATACTGAAAGTCATCTAGTAAATGCTCATAGGATCTGGCTATTCTTCAGCACCATATCTTAGAAGCAGATAACGGGTGATGACAAAAAAATGAGACTGTTCAATTTAAATTTGCATGTACTAATACCATTAGTTTTATATATATTTTGTATGTATTTTATTGCAAATTTATTCTAGTTTTAAATTTAAAAAAAAGTAATCAAAATTCAACGATTTAAAATGAAAATAAACAAATCTAAGCAAGATCTTTTCCGTGAACGTGTGTATGGATTTTACATGGATAATAAGCAAAACGGTAGATATTACACTTATTGTCATTTTAAAGCAGAAAAAATACCAAAAGCAACCAAATACCATATAATTGAACGCGCAGAAAATGGAATCGGAACTCAAAGTGTTAAAGGAAATGGTCGAGTCGCAAAAAAATGACAAAAAAGAATATTACCAAGCTGAAGACCATGTTTGATCACAAGGATGGGGTCTCACAAAGACAAGCAGCTAGAAAATGTGTGTGCAATCAGTCTTTTATATGCAAAACATTGAAGAAACACACAGATATTAAATGCAAAAAAAAACAAATATTCCATTAAGAACAGAGTCACAAAAACGCAAAATAAGAACCAGATGCAATCGATTATACGAAAAATATAAAGTCACGATTGGATAATTGATAATGAATCTTATTTCACTTTGAAGCATAGCACCACTAACGGAAACCAAAATTTCTACTCAAGTAACACTGCTTTGACACCGCCAAGCGTAAAATATGATCCAGTTAAAAAATATGAGCAAAAAGTGTTGTTCTAGATTTGCGTTACGGCTAAAAGTATTTCTATATCTTTTTTTGTACCTTCTAAGCAATCACTCAAGCAAGAATTATACCTGAGCAAGTGCATCAAAAAAAGACTTGTTCTTTTCATCAAAGCATCTAGACAACAATTACATATTCTGGCCTGACCTAGCAACATCACATTACGCAAAAACTGTAGTGGAGTATTTCAGACAAAATAACATCAATTTTGTTGAAAAGGAAGACAACCTCCCAACGTATCTGAATGCAGGTCTATTAAGGACTTTTGGTCTCAATTGAAAGGAGAAGTATACAAGAACAACTGGTAAGCAGAAACTATTGATCAAATAGAATAAAGTATTGTTTAAATAAGATCGACTTTACTGCCATACAACGCCTTATGGGATTGGTAAAAGGTCAAATCGACAATATTCGTAGAAATGGAGTAATAGAAGATAATTAAATATATGTTTTGAAAGCTCGAAATATTCTGTACTTAATACATTTTTAATTTTAAAAAAATCATTTAAAATAAAAGAGTTATGCCCTTTTAAACGCAGTCTCAATTTTTTGTCATCACCCGTTATATTGATTTTGATATACCACTATCAGTAATTAATGATAAAGCTTAATCTGGTGAACATTTAGCAGCTTAGGGGTTTAATTTCAAATTTCAGAAACTTTTTTCAGTCATGTACTTAAACTCACTTCTTAGTAGTAGTTTGGTACTAGATACTTATTTTATAGATAATAGACACTTGAGCTAACCAATCTTCATTACTTCACTTAAAACTTATCATTAAGTATTATCATTGTTTGCAGCTATCCACTTTTTATGATATTCTTGTATAACATTTTTGCATAATTTTGAAATCCTCTAATTAAATATATAAAAAAACTAGAAGTGTTAATATCAATCAAAAAAATGGTAAATCATTTGGAAATAGTTTATTTTGTCAAATAAGTCTGTGAATTTCACAGGTTTTCATAATGTTAATAAACAAAAAAACAAAAAAATTATCAGGTAAATAGTACAATTTGTATTGAAAAGTAGGTGTTCATCAGTTGTTGAAAAAAATTAGATAACTGTTTTTACTAATTTATTATCACTCTTTTCTTTAAGAACATTGAGCACTCTATTTGTAGAATACACTAACATAATTTAACAGTTTTGCCAATCTCTAACAGTCTTCTCCGTTTAGCCAGCGCTTTCGCGCTAAATTCATTTTGCCCTTGCCAACATGCCTGCAAAAATTTCAGCGAGCAAAGCATTTGCCAAAAAAAAAAAAACGTTTTTTATAATTGCAACGTTTTTGTTCATCAAATACTTAAATAAAAATTTGTAAAAACACTTTTATGTTTGAATTATTATATTTAAAACATAAATAAAACATTCCCTTTTTTTTTCTTTTTTAAAGTAATTATTTCACTTAAACCTATTTTTTTTTGCTGTTTTTATTTTAATCACTTAATTTAAACATTCACTTAAATTAAACATTCGTTCGACAGGTTTTTTTTTAGTTACTTCATCTTGAATTTAAATAAAACATTTTTATTTTAATTACTTTGTTTATATTTATATAAAACGTTATTTATTTTTTTTTTTTTCATTTTAAATTGTTTCATCTAGAATTAAATTAAATTATTTAGAATTTGAATAAAACCTTTGTCTTTCCGTTTTTTATTTTAATTACTTTGCTTAATATTTATATGAAACGTTTTTTAATTTTTATTTTAATGCCGTTTTTATTTTAATTATTTTATATAGAACTATTTATTTTAATTATTTTATATAGAATTAATTATTTTATATAGAATTATTTATTTCAAATAAAATCTTCGTTTTCTGAGTGTTTTTTATTTTAATTATTTCATCCAGCATTTATTCAAATCATCATTTTCGCTATTTTTATTTTGAATTAAATAGCAGAAAAATATTAACTTTCTGCACACACCAACCTAAAAATTAATGTTTTAATTAAACTATTTTGTACGCTGGCATTAAATTTCAAACGGAGAAGACTAATAAATATATATATATATATATATATATATATATATATATATATATATATATATATATATATATATATATATATATATGTAAATTATGTTAGTGTATTTCACAAATAGAGCGCTCAACGTCTTAAAGAACAGAGCAATAATAAATTTGTAAAAAACACTTATCTAACTTTTTTCTTCTACTTGAAGTTTCACCATTGCTGGATCATCAGGAAGAGTTCTTCCAGAAGTTTAATCAGGAAGAGACTCTTCCTGATGATCCAGCAATGGTGAAACTTCAAGTAGAAGAAAAAAGTAAGATAAGTGTTTTTTATTAATTTATACATATATATATATATATATACATATATATATATATATATATATATATATATATATATATATATATTATTTTTTTGTTGATTAAGAGTAATGTCCGCCCTTTACCCACATTGAAAAATGTTTTATTTATGATATTGATAAGTTTTAATACCTTGACTCCAGAAACCTCTCGATTTTCCTGCATCATATATATCCACATCTTGTAAAATGAACTAAACTGATCAGGCTGTATACAGTCAGAATTTTCTTTGCGCTCACTTAACAACACTTGGAATAACCAATGAGCAGTTTCATCTGTTATTTTTAAAGTTGCTAATCGCCTTAAAAATTCTTCTTTATCTAACTTTAACTTCGAATTGAACTTTTGTATATCAATTCTTGCATTCATGCTGTTACGAGAAATTGTTCTTAATTTTGCTGTCTCTTTATAAAAAGGTTCTTTTTCTATTTGTTCAAACTGGAAAGGATCAAGATTGTCGATAACCTCAAAAATATTCTCAGCAGGAAAGAGATCTAGAGACAATGAGTTAAGAGAATATAGATCACGCAAACCTTCTATTTTAAAGCCAGAAAATATCTGAGCAAATCCTCGTAAATACAGATAACTGGCTTTTAGAGAATTAGATAGGCTGTTAGATCCTTGAAGTAATGAAGTTAGTTGTTTGCAATGACTTTTGTAATATCTGCCTGTTGATAAACTTTCAACATGTTTTGTGGGCATTTTGTATATAAATGTTTCCTTGGTTACAGAGTTTAATGAAATAGACTGGTTTTCAGGTGGATTGGTGCTGCGAGATTTTGTATAAGTTCCAGATGATCTATTACGAAAATGTGTGCTGGATTTTCGAGAAAGAAGTCGTTCGCTTAATAATAAAAATGAATCTCTACAATCTCTATGCTTGATTCGATCGCCAATAAAAATAGAAAAAGAATCTGAATTAATGACTTCTCTATAAAAAGCTTTTTCATCTTCAGGTTTACATTGCAAATATGCATCCTTGTCAAAAAACTGATCATTTATATAATTGTATACATCTCCAAATAAATTAACTAACATATAAAAAAATATTTCTTTAATATCAGAATTAATTTTGTCCATAAATCTGTCTTTTTGTTTTTTAATTTCTTCAAATGAAAATACACTCGGTGCAGAAACAATACTCATTTCAAATACTATAGAACAGTTTTTTAGTTTCATAACAAGTGTTTGCATAACTAAGTCTGGCATTGAGGGAACATTAATGTTAGAATTAATATCAACAACACCTTTATCCAAATCAACCAAAACAATTCCAGAATTAGGATCTTTTCGAACATGCTTAACTTGAGAGTGTAATGAAGAGTGTAAACCAATAATAAAACTGCCAGGTGCTTCAATATAATCAGCATGTGCAGCTGGTAATGCAGGAATATATGTAAATAGCCATTTGAAAGGATCAATATATGTTAAAAATGCCTCAATAACCATTGTCAGTAAAGAATATTCTTTAGCCATAAATATAATACTTTGTTGAGTAAATAAACAAGAAATAATTTTGGCAACATCTTCAGCAGTCAAAATAAACAAAGGAAGTCGAAGGTCAATATCTATCACCCGAAAAATTGCTTCATCGGCTGGGTGAACAATATGTTCTATTCCAAAGAGAGATAGTTGAACTGACAAAGGACCTGGAGGTGGTACTGGAGTAGTCAATAAACAAAACGCGAGATTCATTATTGTACTTAACAGTTCTTCTTCACTTTTTTTTAAAAATGGTACTAATGTTGAAAGACAATCTTTCATAGTATTAAAATAAGGAAAAGATGAAATTAAACAAAAACATAAAGGAATATGCAATGGAAAATTTTCTGAATTCGACGATTTAGTACATAAAATTTTTTCGCTGAAAGAATCAGATATAGCTATATACTCTCGAGTGCAAGTTAAATAAACTGCATACGACCGAGAACCACCCATATTTGTCAGCACCAAAGATGAAACATGAACAGGTTGTGACACTTTATATCCATACCCTCCTGAAGGAAAACAAAACGAGACTAGATTACTTGCCACTTCTTTGGTAAATAAAAGAACTTCAGTACTACAAGTTTGATAATTTGATGACTTTGCATCATCATGGTGCAACTTTGGACATATCACTTCATTAGATTTGTAATAAGGATGACCTAAATATAAAATATACAAAATATTTGGAAATACCACTTCATTAGGTTTGCAATAAGGATAACCTAAATATAAATATACAAAAAAATTGCGGACATATCACTGTAAAAGCTTCGTAATAAGGATAACCTAAATAATTTTTTATATATAAAAATTTTTTTTTTTTTGTAATAAGGTTAAACCTAAAGCAAAAAATAAAAGATTAAACAAAAAATAATAAATGATTAAAAAGAGAAAAAAAAAAAAAAGAAAACAAATGATTGAAAAAAACTAAAAATGAAACAGTAAAAAGTTTAAAAAAAAAAGAGTACACAAAATTATGAGCAAACAAAATTTGCAGTAAAATAAATACTTTGGTCAAATATAACTTTTTTTATTCAGATTTAAAATACAAAAGTTGACTTTAAGTATTGAATCTTTACCATCAATTTTATTATAAGATTCGGGAAAATAAGCTTCATTTGCTGAAAGCACAGCCAATACGTTCTGTTTATATGGACCATATTCACCAGGGTTTTCACAAGGGATTTTCTCTAAATTTGTGTCTATATTTGCACCAATTATGACACAAAAGTCAATCAGATTTTTTTGCATGTTTTTTCATTTATCTAAAAAGGAAATAAATATAATTTGCAATTTATAAAACGAAAAATCTTAAATGCTATATATATATACACAAATATATATATATATATATATATATATATATCAAGCACTCTTAGGAGATGCATTTGTTCGCATGCCTTATATGACCATGCATATAAAACTTTGTTTTAACAATTTGGCCATGGCTCCTTGCATGTTTCAAGTTAGCGCGTTTAAAAAATGTGCTGAATAAACAAATGTAAACTTAAATCAAAATAAAAAAACTAATAAATTAAAAATAAAAATAGAAACTAATAAATTAAAAATAAAAATAAAAAAAGAAAGAGTAATAAAAAGCGAAAAAAAAAACTGAAAAAAAAAAATCTTAAATAATGATAAAATGAATAAAAAGATAAAAAATCAGAAAAAATAAAGGCATAAAATTATTATATGTTTTTAATTTTAATTCAACTTAATAAATGTTTTTATTTGAATTTTTTTATTTTCTCTGGTTTATCCTTGACTTATTTTATCATTTGTTAAGTTTGTTTCTCTTTTCAGTTTATGGTTTATTTAACTTCAATTTTCTCTTTAAATAAGTTTGGTTTTTTAGAGCATTTTTTAAAACATGCAAATTATAAAACCATGTCCAAGTTTTCAAAAAAGAAAAAAAATCATGTGTGTGTATATATATATATATATATATATATATATATATATATATATATATATATACACAGCCCTCAGAATTAGCAAAATTGAGGTCGGCAGTATTTTGCTAACCTTAATCTGTTATAGATGGGCATCCGGTCAGCAAAAAGAATTGACACTAAGGTTTTACCATAAAACATAGAAACGAGGTCAGCAATTTTGACCTCTAACACATTTTCTAACAAGTCTCTTTTAACAATTGTTGTTAAAAGAGACTTTTTTTATGGTTAAAAAAAGTCTCTTTTAACAACAATTACATAACATCAACAAATAAGGTACATTTTGATGTTGTCTAAAAATCAAAGCAATTAAAATAATGCGGAAGTACATTAAGTTTTATCATATTTTAGAAAACTGCAATAATAATGACTACAATGTTATTTAATTAATAATGGTTTTGTTTTTTAAAAACACTTTTTTAAAACATGCACAAAGTGTTGCTACATCAACTACCTAAGACCCTGCTGCTACAAGGGAGTATTGTTACATCAATTATCTTATAGCCTGACTTCTAATGGAGTGCTGCTACATTGACTATCTTAAAGCCTGTCTCGCAACAGTGTGCTGCTACATCAACAAATACATTTTGGGTCATTATTTTCAATTCTTGAAAGATAATTTTTTTGTTGTGTTATTTGATAATTTTTTCTTTATTTTCAGTGCAACTGATTGTCGACACAAAGCAGAATGCCCTCTGAATGGTAAGTGCAAATCCACAAATATTATATATAAATGCATCATCACAGCAAAAAACCAACCCAACAAAGTTAATATCGGATTAACGGAAGGTGAGTGGAGAACCAGATATAACAACCACAAATCATCATTCAGTAATATTAAATACAATAAGTCTACCACTCTATCAAACTACATCTGGGATTTAAAAAACAATTTTAACGAAACTCCTATACTAACATGGTCTATTCTCGAGTCTGTACCCCTATTCAAATATTTCCAAAAGGTGCCCGCTATGTCTGTATGAGAAATTTGCTATGATATCGTATCCAAAACCTGAGGAACTGCTAAATAAAAGAACCAAAATTGAATCAAAGTGCCGCCACGAAAATAAATTCTTATTAAAAAACTACAAAGCTTGCTACAAACCAGACTAACAACTAACAATAACTATATTATTTCATATATCTCTAGGCTAACTAATAAATAACTCACATACACAACTATTGTAATATAGTTCATAATATTATATATATTTTAATATCAATTTTAATTTTAATTTTTTTAATATATAAATAACACACATTATCACATAAAAAAATACTTTAAACAACATTAAACATATAACTATTTCACAACTATTAGTTAACTAAAAACAAATTAATAATAATATTACCTAACTACTAATTAATTTAACGATCCAAAATACAAATAAAAACCGTAACGCCCACTAAACAAATCATAGCAAAATTAAACATTTACTACTTGCCAAATGACTGTGGTAACACATGAAACCCAGAGTTATATATTTATATATATATATATATATATAAATATATATATATATATATATATATATATATATATATATATATATATATATATATATATATATATTATATATATATATATATATATATATATATATATATATATATATATATATATATATATGTATATATGTATATATGTATATATATAAATATATATATATATATATATATATATATATATATATATATATATATAAGTATATAGAGATATATATATATTTATATATATATATATATTTATATATATATATATATATATTTATATATATATATAATATATATATATATTCATATATATAATATATATATATATATATATATAATATATATATATATTCATATATATAATATATATATATATTTATATATATAATATATATATATAATATATATTTATATAATATTTATATATAATATATATATATTTACATATATATATAATATTTACACAATATATATATATATATATATATATATATTTATATATATATATATATATATATATATATATATATATATATATATATACACATGTGTATATATATATATACATGTGTGTATATATATATATATATATATATATATATATATATATATATGTATATATATATATATAAACACACACACACACACATATATATATATATATTTTTTTTTTTTTTTTGTTATTCACCTCCTGAAGGCCTAGAAGGCCACTACAGATGTGGAGGCTACTTAATAGTGGTTATAACCCTCTCTCAACTCTATAACTCCGAAACACAAACCTTGATGAACAAGGCCACTGCGTGGAGAAACAAGTTCAGCGCGGTTCTATATATAAATACATAATTATACAATGCACCAGAATTTATCAGAATGCACTAGAATTATATATATATATATATATATATATATATATATATATATATATATATATATATATATATATATATATATATATATATATATATATATATATATATATATATATATATATATATATATATATATATATATATATATATATATATATATATATATATATATATATACAATTTTAATATTCATTCTACAAAACTGAGTGTTCAATGTTCTTAAAAGAACAGAGCAATAGTAAATTAAATTAATAGAAAATCACATAACAAAAACTTTTCATTCATCACTGTATTTCATCAATAAAGTATATGTATATTTCTTATGAGTATATATATATTTATATACTTTTTGATATATATTAGTAGAAACACTTACCAAATTTATTCTTCAGATGCTGTTTCTCCTTTTGTATGTTAATCAGATATAATGTTTAAATATTGAAAAATTCAAATAAGAGAAATAATATTTTACAATGTTTGGAGTTTCTATAATTATATAACTGCAACTACATTGCGACCAGAAAGTTACATTAGCTACATTATTTTTTCCAGATTTGTTTTTATTTTTTTTTAAAAAGTACTTCTTTTTATGTCTGCTTTATAATTTAATTCAGATTGTAACTTAATGTATGTATATATTTGACAATTATCATAGCAGGGCTTGGTTAGTTTCTCTGCTTGCAAATGCTTAAGCATTTGCTATAAATTATATATATTATTATTATATCTTTAATTTTAGAGAAAACTTTTTATTGAGCAAATAAATTAATAATGAAATAGAAGCATTATAATGATAATTATAATGATATTTTTTCATAATATTTTTGTTGCACCAAATTTATTGAACTTTCTGCAAAAAATTTTGCGACAATCTAAATTTAAGTTAATTTACTCTTTGATGAAAAAGATGAAAAAACAAGGATTAATGTCCCAATCTAAACCCTCAATTGATGTAGCAGTACTTTCTTGCATGCTATAAGTAGATAGTCAATCAATGTATGTACTGAAGCCCCCACAACTACCTATTTCAGTATGATGTTATCAGTGTTCAATATGTGTGCATGTGTGTGCGTGTGTGTGTGTGCGCGCGTGTGTGTATACTTATATATATATATATATATATATATATATATATATATATATATATATATATATATATATATATATATATATATATATATAGATATATATATATACATATATATATATATATATATATATATATATATATATATATATATATATATATATATATATATACATATATATATATATATATATATATATATATATATATATATATATATATATATATATATATATATATATATATATATATATATATATATATGCTGCTATATTATTATATATAAATGCCAAAGTTCGCTAAGCTTTAAACTGATTTAAATACTGTTAAAACAATTACTGTAAACTGTTAAATATATATATATATATATATATATATATATATATTAATTATATTATAATTATATATAATTAAATATATAAATATATATATATATATATATATATATATATATATATATATATATATATGTATATATATATATATATGTATTAACTAAATACTGTTAAAACTATCTTAGAACTGTTTTAAACTAATATATTTTTTTAATATTACTAATATAAAACAGATGGTAATTTAGGTAATACAAATACTAGAACAAATACTTATTCTATTTATGCCAATTTGTTTTTGAACAAATATTTATATATGCCAAAGCCATTTATTTATCGCATTTACGCCAATGTTTAAAAAAATAGAAATAAGACAAATAAAAATGCATTAATTCTATAATTAACATAAAAAGCGTATACAAATAAACAAATTTTAAAAATAAACATTTCTTGTTGATACTCATGGTTTGAAAAGTATCCACATTAATTTTAAAATTAGCTTCGCTTAACCTGACAGACAAATAACCAAAGTTATTATTCATCCAGCCAGGTTATTTTAATCATATATATTACAGTAATATATATTATAAGGTTATTTTTTATTAAAATCATCATAAAGCATGATAAAAATTTTTGAACCCGGAATCATCAGCTATTTTGATTACTTCAAATAATATACTTTTAAAGTTGCTAAATGGCTTTGACTCTTGGCTTAGAACTTTGCAATTGGTGTTCGCTTTATTCTCCCCTTGTGGGTATTGAGTTTTATTGTATTTTTTAGTTTGTAATGTTTATAGTATTTTTAAAGTATAACTTTGTCATGAATATAAATAATTAGGTTTCTTTTGTTTTTTTTCTATTTTTAGATATTAACTAACAAAATTAATGTTTCTTTCTAATTACTAAATACTAAATTACTAAATTACTAAATATTAAATTCTAGTGCATTCTGATAAATTCTGGTGCATTGTATAATTATGTATTTATATATAATTATGTATTTATATATAATTGTATAACTATGCAACTGATGCAAACTGCATTGTATAAAAAAGTTTGAATTTAAGATTGACTTTTTTTGTTTACAAAATGCAACTTTCTTTTTTTTTCCCACAACCATTATTGATTTTTTTTTTGTAGTGCTTGAAATAATATTTTAACTATACAAATGGTTAACAACCTAATGACTTTATAAGTTATTTTATACTACAATAATTTGTTTTGTTTTGATATATATATATATATATATATATATATATATATATATATATATATATATATATATATATATATATATATATATATACATATATATATTTATATATATATATACATATATATATATATATATATATATATATATATATATATATATATATATATATATATAAATATATATATATTACAGAGGGTTTGGCATGGGGAAGCAATCTTTTCTTTCATTATTCTCCGTTTTTTTCTTCTTTTTTTTAAAAAGCTGTATGCTATAAAGATAAGCAAAACTAGTAAGCACTCGCTGATCTATATACACTATATTGGATATATATATATATATATATATATATACATATATATATATATATTATATATATATATATATATATATATATATATATATATATATATATATATATCTATATATATATATATATATATATATACATATATGAATTTATATTTCATGCAATGTAATGTTTAAATATATATATATATATATATATATATATATATATATATATATATATATATATATATATATATATACATATATATATATATATACACACACACATATATGAATATATATTTCATGCAATGTAATGTTTTTTTTCTAGAGAGAACCTTTCATTGAACAAAGAAATAATAAATAAAATAGAAATATTGTAATGATAATGATTTGATATTTTTCCATAATAAATTGAATTTTTTTTCTTTCTACAATTCATTATAAAACTACAAATTTAAAAACAAAATAAAACTCATTACCCAAAATGTTTAAAACAAAAAAATAATTAAAAATTTAAAAAATATAAATGTTATTAATGTTACATAATCGATTACATTATCTATTCCTTTTTTAACATATGGCATAATAAATGCTGTAACAGACAATCAATGATATAACAGATCATATAATCAATCATGTAACAGATGATATAATAAATGATGTAACAGATGTTAATACCCAAAATGTTTAAAACAAAAAAATAATTGAAAATTTAAAAAATATTAATGTTAATGTTACATCATCGATTACATTATCTATGACATTTTTAACATATGGCATAATAAATGCTGTAACAGATGATACAACCAATGATGTAAAAGATCATATAATCAATCATGTAACAGATGATATAATCAATGATGTAGCATATGATATAATCAATGAATGATGTAACATGATATATTCAGCGATATAACCAATAATTTAACTAATGACGTAACAGATATAATCAATGATGTAACAGATATAATCAATGATGTAACAGATGATCAATGAAATAATAGATGCTATCAATCACAAAAAATAATACAATTAATTATGTAGTAAAAAAAAAGAAAGATATAATAGGTAAAATAAGAGATTAAACAGATACATTTATAACTTATAAGGAACTTGAAAGAATTAAAAAAGAAAATATAGAAAAGAGAAATATTTTTGACACAAATAAATATAAGCAAAATGTTATATGTATTTAAAATATATTTTCCATATTTACATATATTCTGGTTGTTTTTAACAACCCTCTCATAAACATGTACTCATGTATTGATTAAAAAAGTTTCATATGATATCAATCTACATTAAATAATTTACTTTATTACGGTTCTTAAAATGTTCTTTTGACGTTAGAAACTCTTTTGCTTGATAACAAAACTTTAAAATTGCTTTTTAAATTTTGATCATGGTCTGGAGAACAGATAAACACAAAATTGCCATTAAAAAGTGTGGACAAAATTTGACTACCATAAGTTTAATTATCAATAATGAATGCAATGGCTTCAATGTTGAATGCAATGGTTTCAATTTTGAATACAATGGTTTGAATCTCAATTAGATTTTGTTGTGGTTTTTAATGTGGCTTGAAACTTATGAATATATCACTCAGATATTTTGCCAATATTGTTTTATTGACTTGACGTATATACGCAGTACCTAGAAATTAAAAATTGACTATAAAATTCTAAAAAAACAATTTAATAAATGAAAAATTCACTAATGAACTAAACCACTAACCATTCCAACCTTCAGAGGTTAAAACATCTTCTAATTTCTTTGAACAGACATTATACTTTAGAACTTCATGTGTCAACACAGCCAGAAAATCTTCAAATGTTAGACCTTAATGAAAAAAAATCATTTGTACAGTATGCAAAAAAAAAAAATTGTACACTGAAAAAAAACTCATAATTTTAAAGATTGCATCAAAAAAATAAGTTGTCCGTTATATCACACAATTTGATTTTTTGAATGAGAAACTTTTGATCTTTAGCTTGCTATTTTATCTTTAAAAAAACATTTTTTAAATCATTATCTCTTTAATTTAAGATGACTTCAAAAGCACTTTGAAAGTTATTAATTTTTAGTAAAAGTTTAAATTAAATTTTTAGTACAAGTTTAAATTAAATTTTAGTATAAATTGTAATGAAAAGATTTGCCAATATTTAAAACAAAATTAAAACAATAGCAAATTTGTCTATCAAATGCTTAAGTTTTGTATTCAAACAGTTATTGTCTATACAATATATTATATAGACAATAAAATATATTATATTGTCTATATAATATATTATATTATATATAGACAATTATTTGAATACAAGACGTAAGCGTGTTTACTATTATGTTAATTTTGCAAATATTTCGCGATATGTAAACATTGATTTAAATTTTTTAAAAGTATTTAAAACATTTAATACTAAAAATAAAACAACTAGAAGTTACTAAATGTTTAAAATACTTTAAAGAATTTTAAAAAAATATTTACATTAGTGTAGTTTTGTTACTTGAGCATTCATTAAAATCTTAAATAAAATTTTTCTTAAATAAAATTTTTCTTAGCTAAATAGAAAATAATACATAATAAAGGAAAAATAACTGTATTTTTAAAGTCCTTTGTAAATAAAGTAAACATAAGGGATTCTTAAAACTTCTCATAGTAACAAAAAAAAAAATTTAAATCATTTCCATTTCAATAGAAAGATGAAATTAAGATTTGAGTTTGATTTTGAGTTGATGTAACTAAGCAACAAATTTAGTAATAACACAACACGTTTAAACAATTGTCTTATATTTTTTAATAGTAATAGGTTTTTTTACTTACTATGAGAATACTATTGAAGAAATTTAATAGTATTCAAAAATGACAAAAAAAATCATTTTTGTCATGTCATGCCTCAGATTTGAACAATTTTCATAGAATCATGTTAAGAATCATCTGAACAATTTTTCAATTAATTCATATTGTTGTGAGAATATTTTTTACTACCATTTATGGTCTCTTGCTAAAGTTTAGAATCAGTTTAGTATTTTTTCAGTAAATCCATAACTTGTTGAAATTGACTACCCAAAGTTAAGATATAATTTATATTATATACATATACATGTATATATATATAACATAAATCAAATCTTAGCTCTGTTATATACTTTGTTTTTGTGGAGATTTCAAAACAGTGGCAAGAGTTATTTTTGCATTTAGCCATGGATGTTTGATTAATTCATGAATAGCCATTCTATTTTTTGAGTCAATCACTACTATTCCAACAAAAAAAAGGGCAAGCATTTTAATAAAATTAAAAATACTTTTTTTTTTTTCAATATTTCAAAACCTTTTGATAACATCTTTGGCTAGGTCAGATATTTTTGACCATTCTGATGTAGGAAAGTCATATTCTCCTTCCATTATTTTTTGTTTCCTTCCTTGCGATAACTGCTTGCGTGGATTTTCAGAATGAAATGGAGGGTACCCACACAACATTATATATATGATAACTCCAAGACTCCAAGTATCACAACTCTAATAAGAAACAATAACTTAGTTAACATTTGTAAACAATCACGAATATGCTCTCTAACTTACATGAGCAACAACGTGATAAAGTCAAGACAACTGCATTACTTATCTTGGCCTCAGCTCTTGAGGCCAAAATACCAAATCACTTAAATTTCACATAAAGGTGTTTCCTTTATGTGGAGTTTAATTTTTTAACAACTTGTGTATGCAACAATCATCAATAATTCACAATTTAAAGTTTTGGATAAAAAAAAAGCTACCAACCAACAACTACTACCAACATATTACAGTACTCCACATTTCATATCAAGCAAAAAAATATAAGCTAATGCCTACTTTAACATATGTGTAGGGCTCACTTTCAATAGGTATATTTCCCATTTTTTGAGCTCAATGAAATCTTTGGGCTTCAAGAACCTATTAAATACTTTACTTTAAAAAATGTTTTCAATAACAATATTGAAATATGGGTATAATAAAAATGAGCTAATACTTATGCACTTTATATATGACTTTATAAATTGAAATAAATAAAAAATTTAACAAGAATTTTAAATTCTGACTTGGGGAGACACATAATAAAGAGTAAACTGGGGAGTAACAAGATTTCCTTTATCAATTTTTGCAAATTCAAAGTCTGTAAGCTTCACTAAAAAATTCTAAATTTATTTAAAAACTTTATCATCATCATCATCTTATTTCCAACCTAATGCCTGGATTTGTCAGCAGTTGAATATGATGTACAGACTTTTGAGATAATGCCTTCAGCCTTGGATATCAGAGTTTCAGTATAGGCTGCTTGCTTTGTTGGTATCATCTTTAAACGTGTTGCTAAGGCGACAAGTTTATTTGTTTTTTTATTACATTACAAGGAGTGAAACCAGGCATTCTGGGTTGAATATTGATACAATGATGTCTGTTAGCAGTTTTAACTGGTAAAACATCATTTAGATGAAGTTCGTATTTAGAATCATCGTCATTGTCAGCTTTGTCAGGACGGTCACTGTTCACATAGTAATACTACTCTGTTGCTTCAGTTTTTGACACCACAATGCCTCTACCTCTTAGTGCTTTTGACGAAGCTGAAGTTCTGAAGCTAACACTTTGTCATGAGAACCAAAACTTGTCACATGATCAATTTTCATTGACTGTAAAAATAACAAGTGTTTCGGATATTTTATCAGTTGTTCAGCATTCTGCCACCACAGTTGAAATGTCTTTGCTAAGATATCCTCCATCTCCAGGACCTTTTTTCACCCAAGATGGTATTGATCTGCGTTCAGACGGTATTGCTCTAATTTTGTCATTGTCATCAAGTAGATTAAACATCTTCTTGCATGATACCTGATACATCGCAACACTTGCTGACATGTTGGAAAACGCGCTTCAGTTATTTCCACATCTTCTGCCGTTAACTTGTTGCCAAGACCAAATATAACAGACAATTTTCCTTGTACTTTTCTTAGCAGAAGTTTTTGGGGAATGTAATTCCGATTGTATATCATAAGTGACAGTATTAGAAACATGCAGCTGACACAGCAGCTGCTTGTTAGTCATCTTCAATAATTCTAATTGAATGATGGACATCCAGATTATCCATTTTCAATACATTATTCTGAACATAATAACACAGTTATTGCACTGAGCATCTACAACAAGCATACAATGTTAAACAATATAGAAAACTATTATACATTTCTTCCCAGTCTAAACTATTTGACGCAAAAGACTACATACATCATCGAATGTTTACAGTATACAATAACCTCAAAGATCAAATTCAGAACTTCTTGCTTGAGGTGACACCAACATTGTGTCTCTAACGGAAAGGGTTGTGTCCTAAAAGATAAACTTTACTAAAGTTCTCAGGAATATAATACTTAATTGAAGGTAATTAAAATGCCTCAGTGTTGGCCTAAATTGTTGGTTTTTTTTTAAAAAAAAAAAAAACTGATTTTGTACTGCTTTTAGTACTGAAAACAGTACAATGGCTTCTTGTGACTATTGTCATGCTTTGCTTAGCATCAAGATAGAATAAAGAAAAACATCGCAAAAAGAGATTTGAATTTTAAAACAAAAATACAGTAAGGGATAATCTCAATCTTTGAAAAAAATATTTAAATAAAAAATATGATAATGTATTTACAAAGAATGATTTAAATATTAGTATATCTGCTTTGATAGCCAGACCTTTATCTCAAGTTAGAAAAAGTTCCTTAACATCTGTTAGTTTTAAAAGTTTTTCAACATCTTGTAAGAAGCAATGGCACACAATATCAACTAATATGGAACAGAAAGTAATTATAAAAAAAAAAAGCAAAATTTTTCTTTAGCGCATGTGTATCATTTAAAATTCTGAAAGTCAACATTTTATTTAAATGATCAATTTATTGAGACCTGAATATAACCCATCTAACAGTAAAATATTTGGGGGAGAGGTCTTAGAAAAAATTTATGAGGAAATAAACAACAAAATGATGGATCAACTAACCCAAGAAGAGAAAACAATAACAATTATGCAAGATGGATGAAGTAGTGATACTAATGATCCGCTTATTGCTCACAGTACATATGATAGACTTAAGTCTAAACTTTTATACATAACTTAATACATAATTCAAATATAAAAAATATATAAAAGTTTAAGATTAACTATCAAGTTTTTCTTTTGCGGGATGGTTGAGTGAGAATGAAGTCAATATGCAAATTCCCGAATTGATTATATAAAAACATACATGAAAAAACTACCCAATTTATGTAGAAATTATAGATTATCATGATATACTTATCAAAATCAGAAAAAAACAAATGATAATCGAGCAATATTAAGAAGCTAACAGTCTTCAAACCTAACTAATAATATTTGGTGTTTTTTTAAATCAAGTATTTAACTTTTTTTTAATTAAAGTTTTTATTACTAAATATAAAAGAAAAATAATAAAATTAATTATGTTGATTAAATAAAAAATATAAAAATTTTCTAGATGCAAAAGTGACAGCTGTCAGTTGACCGAATATGTTTAGTTGCTTTTCAAGACTGAACTTTATAAATACAAAAACAACTTAATGCTTAAAAATTTACAAACTCGTATTCCTTTAAAAATAATAATTTTAAATAAAATCAGGTAGTTTAATTGAAAAAAAAAAAATTTTAAAATAATTTATATAAAAAATTAAAACAATTTAAACTGAATACTTAATATTATGAAATGCTACTATAACAATTATTCATGTTACATAAACAATATAAACAAAAAAAAGTGTGCAAATGCAATTGATATTTTTAAATTAGTTAAAAAATAATTCACAAATGGTGTTAAAAGCTACATCGAAATATAAATAAAAAGATTGAATAAAAAAGAATCAAACAAAGTACATTTTTAAGAGAAAATGTTCTTAAATATACACAACAATTTCAAAAAATAATAAAACAAGAACATCAATCTTTGAAGTAAATGACTTTAAACAAGAAAAATAATCTTATATCTCTGCTCATTAAAATCATTTCAAAAACTGCTAATATCAGTAATAATATTATTAACTTTCGTGTGCAATTACTATTTAAACTGAATACTTAGTACTAAGAAGACAATTATTTTACGAAACACTATATTTTTTTTAGACTGCAAACTTAGCGCAATTAATGCATGCGCTAAGACATATAACTTATGTCCATTTTATGTAAGCCATTTTTTATCATGTTTTCATATGCTTTTTATTAACTTGTCGTCTTATTAACTCGTCGTAGTTTGTTTGTTAGTTTGTTTGTTAGTTAGTTAGTTTGTTTGTTTGTTTGTTTGTTTGTTTGTTTGTTTGTTTATTTGTTTGATTGTCTGTGAGCACCAAATCAATTTTTGATTTGGTGCTCACAGACAATCAAACAAATTTAATGCAAAATTATTTGGTGCTCACAGACAATCAAACAAATTTAATGCAAAATTAGTTAATACTTTTAAAAATAAATTTAAAAGTAATAACTAGTTTTGCAATAAGTTAATTAATTTAATTAATTTTGATTATATTTTATGTTTATTTTTTTTATGGAAAAGTAATTTTTTTTTATGGAAAAAAAGAATGAAAATTTTATAAACAAATATTAAATATTTTCAGATCACCGTCTAGCATATTTGGATAAGGCGTTGACTTTCGTTTACCGAAGGGTTGAGGTTCGTCACCCGCATCTTCCTAAATATTTTGTTTTTTTACACACGTATACAGCCGAATGTTAATAAGGTAAAACAGTAACATCAGAAAAAATTGATTACAATTTGTGTTTTAATAACATATAAAAGCATTGAGTTTTAAAAACTCGTTTTTAATTTTACTTGTTTAATATTTAAACAAGTCTAAAGAAATCATTTAAGCATGAAGATAAAAGAAGTAATCAACGTTATAAAAACTTGTTTTGTTATAGTGATTGATTTTATCAACAAACAAAAATTGTCTTTATAAAATCAACAGATATCAAAAAAGTGAAAACAGAAATATCTTTATAATTTAGAAAGAATTTTGAATAAAAAAGTTACTTCAATTAAAAAAAAAAAAATTTTATTTGTCTCTGTTTTTCTTCCTCCTCTTTTATTTTTTACAAATAATTAAATTCCTTGTAAACATATTATAACTTATAACTCTGCATCAAAAATATTTTTTAAGCGTGCGTTTACTTTTTTTTACTTAAAGGTAAATGAAAGCACAGCTGTATATATTTTTTAATAAACGGCACTTGGAAACTTAAATCTTTGAGGCGACTGAATAAGTGCGAATTTCATAACTGCGAATCTGCATAAGTGCGACTGGCATAAGTGCGAACTGGCATAAGTGCGAACTGGCACAAGCGCGAACTGGCATAAGTGCGCCAAAAGAATTTGCAAACATTGGCATAAGTGCGAACTGGCATAAGTGCGAACTAGCATAAGTGCGAAACAATTGCAAAAACTGGCATAAGTGCGAACTGGCACAAGCGCGAACTGGCATAAGTGCGCCAAAAGAATTTGCAAACATTGGCATAAGTGCGAACTGGCATAAGTGCGAACTAGCATAATTGCGAAACAATTGCAAAAACTGGCATAAGTGCGAACTGGCACAAGCGCGAACTGGCATAAGTTCGCCGAAAAAATTTGCAAACATTGGCATAAGTGCAAATTGGCATAAGTGGCGAATTGGCAAGTTCGCACTTATGCCGATTCGCACATATGAAAGTTCGCACTTATGCCAGTTCGAACTTATGCCAATGTTTGCTAATTCTTTCGGCGCACTTATGCCAGTTCGCGCTTGTGCCAGTTCGCACTTATGCCAGTCTTTGCAACTGCTTCGCACTTATGCAGATTCGCAGTTATGAAATTCGCACTTATTCAGCCTCCTCAAATCTTTGACACAAAAAATGGCTTTTTTTCCGTTATAAGTCACAACTTTAAGAAATAAGTATGCTCATATTACCAAGGTGCTCATATTACCCTAATCTACCCAACATAGCCAAATTACTTTGTAGTATAGGTAATAAAGTTTTATAAAATAATTCCATAATATAAATATTATTGTCAAATTTTGATAAGATGTAAAAGTAAAAGATTTTTTAGCCTAATGTTAAAAAAATGCAAAGAAGTAGGTACATTAAAATTATATAAGCCAAAACAATTTTATTCCAAAAATGGGGTTAAAATTTATTCCACGAAAGGGCTCATATATAAGATTGATATTTCCTAGGGAGTATTTTTAGTAAGTTCCAAGGTAAATAAATCATTTAAAACCGTAAGAGAAAGATTATTTTTATACATATATACGAAGGATAAAAAAAAAGCACATTAAAAAAATTGAGTTCTTATATATTAAGTACTCCATTTCAGAAAAAAAAAGTTGTTTAGAGTAAGAAAAACAGTCAGAAAAAATGTTTACACGTATTGCATGATTCTAACTGCAACAGAGTATTTTTAACTCACTTTTTTCAGTGCTTGCCTAAGCAATATTTGCATAATTTATTTAGCTATGAATGAATGCATAATAATATTAGGATAATTGATACTTATATACATTCTGGTATTATAAAAAATGTTTTTCGACAACTTTTATAATTAAAATAACAAGTTGAAGAAATATAATTGACTTTAATTGATTTAAGAACTGTTTAATTGACAGAGTGGCCACAGTGAATCTTTTTTGATTGAATTTTATTTTAATATTATATTATGTTTAATTATTATATGAAGACCACAATAGAAAAAACGGCAGAGTCACATTTTTATAATTTTTCAGTTATGGCCCTTGGGTAATAAAGCATTGAAAAATGCTTCTTTTAAGCCAAGTTTCAAATGAAAAAACCGACATAGTCTATGGTAAAATGGAATAAGAAAATATGGTATACAATGGAAAAAACAGCAGTGTCCACCAGTGACAAGGAAAGAAAAGGCAGGGTCCATATAATAACGTTATATGTGACTCTGCCGTTTTGATTTCCATTGTGATCTTCATATATTTAATTATTTCATAATTATTATTTGCTACACTTAATGGCTTTTTTATTTTAAATTAATCCTTTTTGAGCACGTAAACACCTATGCCTCCGCCTTTTTTATTGCTTCCTCGTGGTTGGCTAATTAGTTTGCAATTTGCCAAACTATAATTAGAATTCAACTCTAGAGGACATTCTGAATCATGCCAAGTCTCTGACAGAGATATGACGTCGAACGTGTAATTTATAATAGATAGAAATTCTTTAAACTTTTGAAAATTTTGCCGCATGCTTCTTATGTTTAAGTGTAATATAGAAAGTAAATTTAAATCTTTTTTGATTTTAAATTCATAAGGATCAAAATAGGGTGTTTTTATTAAGCTCATTTGAGTTCCAGTACACAAGCTCATTTGAGTAACCAGTACACAAAGAATCTATACTAAAACAAAATGGCTGACTACGATGCTACACTTATTGTTACAGACAAGCCAAAAAAGAGAAAGAAAAATGGCAGTAAGAAAGACATAGCAAAGAAACAGAGGTTGTCATCTCATGTAACTGGCCCTGACTGTAAATGTATAAGACTTAAATGCTTTCAAACAGTCAAAGAAGAGAATAGAGCCTTGCTCCTCGAGTCATTCAATGCATTACCAACAAAGGATGCTCAGGTGAGTTCTTCTTTTAAGTTTTAAATTAAACTCTTTAAATATAGTTCTAGACTATTTTTTTATTTATAATACTAGCTCTAGATTTAGGTCTAGACCTAGATTCATAATTTTAATGCACCTGTTATTCCACCATGAACATGTTGATTAAATAAGACAAAGAGTTTCTCATTCTCATTTTCATTCAAATTTAGTTAGATCTAGAATAGCTAGACCTGTACATCTGAATCATAACCATGGTAGACATCTGGTTGTATTACTGTGTTATGATACCCAAGGCTGGTATTGTATGTTTAATAGGCATTTTTAACTTAGTTTTTTAGTGGGGTGGACCCAATATCACAGTTCATTGTTCTATTTGAACGCAGCATACAAATTTATTAATTCTAACAAAGTAGGTAGGCTTATATATTTTTAAATTTTATAAAAATGCTTGTGTTTCCAAAGATGTGTGACCGGTTGCGTTAATAATCTTATATTGCTTCTTTTTACAGGATTCCTATCTTGCTTCACTGATCACAGTCGCGGAGATTAGCCAAAAAAGACCTCGAAAGGAACAGCCTAAAAGTGCAAACAGTCACAGCTATCACTATACAGTATTCCTGAAGAGTACAGATGATGTTGACCCAGATTCATTTGCCTATGTTTGCTTTCAAGCCTTCATCTCCATCTTTGGAATTAAGAAAGGAAGACTTGAGACTATCAAGAGAAGTCTTGCTACTACAGGTAATTTATACTATTAGCAATAGTTTTTAGTTTCAGTTTGTGGAATAAAAAAGCTATTTTTTCTTATCATAGTTAATGTAAAACTTTTTTTTTATTTTTTTTTTATTTTTTTTACTCACCCCAGGCCTGCCTCCTGTTGATGGACGAGGAAAGCATGGCAGTCATCACAAAATATCTGATGAACTGCGGCAGAGAATAAGAGACCACATCTCTTCGTTTAGGGGTCGGCAGTCTCATTACTCACAAGAGAAGACGAGACGGCTGTACCTGCCAGAAGAACTCAGCATCTCCAAGATGTTTGATTTATATCAAGAGAAGTGGCCAGGAGACAGTTTAGTGTATGAGTCATACAGGCTTATATTCAACAACGATTTTAACATTGGCTTTGGGTACCCAAGAACCGACACTTGCTCAGCCTGCGACCAGTTCTTGGCAAAAATAGAAATTGCTACAAAGACTCTTGAATCAGACCCAACAAATGAAGTCCTCATAAGGGACCTGAAGCAGTTAAAATTTCAAAAAGATCTCCACCAGCGAAAGGCTGACATATTCTACCGGAGAAAAAGAGACGCTAACCGAAGGGCCAAGATTACACCTCATCTTGAGGCCTTTACGTTTGACTACCAAAAAAATGTCAACCTACCCAACAAGTCCACCAATAAATTTTACTACAACAGAAAGCTCACATACCAATCATTTAACATTCACCAACTATCAACTGATGATGTTTTTCTTTACTGCTATGATGAGACTGTCGCTAGGAAAGGTTCAGATGAGGTGGCTTCTTTCCTGTATGACCACATCACAACCAAGGTCAGCGAAGAGGTTACTCACCTTGAACTATTCTGCGATTCCTGCTCAGGACAGAATAAGAACTTTACCCTGATTCGGTTTTTGGATTATATGGTGCACCATAGAAAAAGGTTTACCTCAGTGACAGTGACATTCCTTGAGCGCGGACATTCTTATATGGAGTGTGACAGGGACTTGGGTCCAGTAAATACAAAGTCTAGTGCTAGTGTTCCAGAAGACTGGATAAAAATATTTAGTGAAGCACGAAAACATCGTACACCATTTAACGTGACTGATGTTAAACAGGATCTGGTCAAAAACTTCTCCGGCTTTCTAAGGCCATTGTATAAGAAAGGCTGCCCGTTCCCCACGCGCCCCATTCGGGAAATGGTTTTTAACAAGGATGAAGGTCCAGGGACCGTTTGTCACAGAGACTCATTGAACGGTATTTTCTTGAAAACAAACATCATTGTTCCAACGAGAAAAAACAATTTTTCAGTATGCACAGCAGTGCCAGTAGCTTTGTATGAAGACAGACTGGCTATATCAGCTGCAAAGTACAAAGACCTCCAAGTCCTCAAAAAATTTACCACCAATGAGGCATTCTATGATGCTCTGCCGTATGACGATAAAGTTGAAGATGAGGGTCAAGACTAGTGAATGTTCATGCATTTTTTATTTTTTTATTTGTTTAAATTAAAAAAATTTTAAAATTTAATGGTTTTATATAGTTATTTCTTATGTGTTACAATAGAAAAACAGGCAAAGTCCTAATCAACGGAAAAAACAGCAGAGTCCAATCTGAACACATTTTGAAAAAACAAAATTTTCCATGAGCTAACATGATTTTCAGAATATTTATTTGTTAAAATTTGATGCTTAAATGGATGACCTTCCCTTAAAAATTAAAAGAATTGACAGTTTCTCACATAATTTGTAATAAAAAGGTTTCAAACCTTTAATTTAGGTTTTCTCAAAATGTGAAAAATGTGACTCTGTTGTTTTTTCCATTGTGCTCTTCATATATGATAGATATTTCCACATGACTCGTCATAATGCAATTACGTCATAATGCAATTTACGTCATAATGAAAATAAAATTCGTAAATTATTTTTTGTTTGAAGAGTCGAAGGATTTTGTTAAAATTCCATAGCTTAATATTCGTTTTTCGGTAATAATACTAATCTCTCTCAATGCGCATTGTTGTTCAAACTGAAATTTATAGTAACGAACTTTGATTTTTAGTAAATGATAAAATGTAAATAAACATAATAATAATAAACAAAACATAAAAGAAAAATGTTTAAAAAAACCCAGTAGGCACAGCGACGTGACAAAAAACGTGAATTTCACGTTATTTTGGCACGTGACATTTAGGTGACTTTTTGGTCCCCATGAAATGACCAATTCACGTGATTTATGGACGTGTTTTTCACGTTACTTTTGGCACGTGATATTTAGGTGTCTTTTTGGTCCCCATGAACTATCTAAAAGACGTGCTTTTTACGTTAATTTTGGCACGTAATATTTAAAGCCAAAAAGTTATTTCGTATTAGATATTATTTTATTATAAAATATATAATGTTATTATTTTATTATTATTATATATATATATATATATATATATATATATATATATATATATATATATATATATATATATATATATATATATATATATATATATATATATATATATATATATATATATATATATATATATATATACTCGATATATTTATTATGGCAGTTACAATCGATCAAATAGAGAAAATGATGAAAAAAATGTTTAAGGAGTTTAAAAAAGAAACTGAAAGCATGATAAAACAACAAGAAAAGAATGTGTTATAAGTAGTTACATTATAAGTGTTATAAGTAGTTACATTATAAGTAGTAGCACAAAAATATTATACGAGCGATTAGATATTGTTGAATCAAATATTAAAGAAAATTGTAAACAGATCAAAACAATAAAAAAAGAGGTTGAAGATATTAAAGTGAGTCTAAATTTTCACGAACACTTAATAGATGAAAAAATTAGGTCTGTTGTTAATTCACAAGAGAAGTGTATAACAACAAGCGCAATTCAAAGTAACGAATCAGCATTTATTAAAATTAGGGGCAAACTAAGAGAAATGGAAGATCGATCACGGCGGAACAATCTGAGAATTGACGGAGTTAAAGAAAACGATGGGGAAAGCTGGGAAGACAGCGAAATGAAGGTAAATAAAATTTTTGAAAATTATTTAGGTCTTAAAGGCATTAAAATAGAAAGGGCACACAGAACTGGCCAAAAAAACTCAGTTAAACCAAGAACAATAATAATAAAACTTCTGGACTTTAAAGATAAAATCGATATTCTTAAAAAGACCACTAATCTTAAAGGTAAAAATATCTATATAAATGAAGATTTTTGCGCTGAGACAGTGCAAATTAGGAAGAATCTACGAGAACAGATGAAAATCGAACGAGCGGCAGGAAAGTTTGCAACCATCTCGTATGATAAGCTGATCATACGCGATTGGGCTTCAAAGAAAAGTAATAATTTAATATCCTAGTATTTTAATTTTTTAATATCTTATTTTCGTGATTACGAAATTATTTTATTATTTTTTCTTTTCAAAATGGATGACAACTTTTTATTTAATTTTAATAAGGAAAATAGCAGCTTTGATGACTATTTCAATAAAAAAAACATTGTAAGTGAATACTATTCAGTCCGTGAATCTACTCAACTTTTTAGTAAAAAAATAAATAATTTTTCAATTTTAAATCTAAACATTCGAAGTATTAATAAAAACTTTGATAATCTAAAACTATTATTGCATGATCTAAACCACGATTTTAAAATAATTAGTCTCACGGAAACGCGGTTAAAAAGCAATGAAAAAAATTGTAATTATGAATTAAATAACTACGTATCAATTCACCAACCTCGTAAAACCCACGTTGGTGGCGGTGTAAGTACCTTTATTCACAAATCTATTAACTTTATATTGCGTAATGACGTCAATGTTAATGATACAGATTGTGAGTCGTTGTGCATCGAAATAACAAATAAAGCAACCAAAAATATTATCATTAATTCTATTTATAGAAAGCCAGGTGGGAATTTTAAAATATTCAAATCTTATTTAAAAAATTTTTTAAGCAACACCAACATAACAAAGAAACACGTTTACTTAACTGGTGACTACAATATAAACTTGTTAAATCATTCTTCAAATGTAAATGCTCAGTATTTTTTAAATACCTTAATTCAACATGATATAATTCCAACAATAAGCAAATCAACCAGAATAACTAACACTTCATCAACATTAATGTTGAATATTGAATATTATTAGTAAATATATTATCAAATAATTACTTGATAATATAATTACTAATAATATTCATAATTGCCTCCTAGAATCAAAACTGACATAACAGATCATTTCCCAATATTCTTAATTACAAATAGTATAACTGATAATCATTCTGCTTTAAAATCTACAATCCAAATGCGACAGATCGATGAAAACTCCTTGATGCACTTTCGAAATCTCTTATCAGAAAAAATTGATTGGGACCTTATATTACTATCACAAGAGGCAAATAAGGCGTATGATCTTTTTTTGGCGCAGTTTTGTAAATATTACGATTTGGCATTTCCACTAAAAAAAATAGTTATAAATTCAAAATCACTTTTAAGCCCTTGGATGACCAAAGGTTTACTTAAATCATCTAAGAGAAAACAAAAACTTTATGAAAAATACCTAAAACATAAATCATTCACAAATGAAATAAATTACAAAAATTATAAATGTTTATTTGAAAAAACAAAGAAACACTCTAAAAGAATTTATTATGCTAAGATGCTAAAAAAAACACAAGGAAAAGGAAGTTGGCCCAAATTTAGCAAGTAAAATCCCAAAAAGCACCACAAATTTCAAATCCTATATAAAACCAACCAATATACCTATGAAAGAAGTTAGTTTAAATATAACTGAAGTGCGTAATGCGTACAATAGTCTGAAAAATAATAAATCCGCCGGCATTGATCAAATTAGCGTGAACGTAGTTAAAGCAATCATCGATATCATAGAACCATCTTTGTTTCATATTTTTAACCTTTCAATACAATCCGGTATTGTATCGGAGAAATTAAAAATTGCTAAAATATCACCTATTTTTAAAACTGGCGATAACACAATTATGTCAAATTATAGACCTATTTCTGTCTTACCATGCTTTTCAAAATTGTTAGAACGTATTATGTATGATAGGCTTAATAAATATTTATCCAAAAAAAAAATACTGTATAATAAACAATTTGGATTCAAAAAAAAACATTCAACGGATCATGCAGTAATCGATTTAATAAATTATATATCCGATGGGTTCAATAATGATTGTTATACACTAGGAGTTTTTATTGCTCTGTCAAAAGCATTTGACACAATTGACCATGACATACTTATAGAAAAACTAGCACTCTAAGGAGTATTAAGCAATAACCTACTCTGGTTTAAAAATTACCTGTCAAACAGGAAACAATACATAGTGTATAAAGAAAATGAAACAGGAAACAAAGTTATAACTTGTGGTGTTCCCCAGGGATCCATCCTAGGACCACTATTATTCTTGTTGTACATTAACGATTTATATTTAGCTTCAAAGACTTTAAATCTTATTTTGTTTGCTGACGACTCTAATCTTTTTTACTCAAATAAAAATATAAAAGATCTTTTTAAAATATTTAATGAAGAACTAATAAAAGTTAATGATTGGATTATTTGTAATAAACTTTCATTAAATGTACTGAAAACTAAATTTTTGTTGTTTCATAAACCAAGTAAGAGTGATCACCTCCCTCTAAAATTACCCAATCACTTTATGAATAATTCAGTTATTAAAAGAGAATCAAATGTAAACTTCCTAGGAATAATATTAGATGAAAATATATCATGGAAATCTCATATTAAATCTATTAAAAATAAAATTTCCAAAAATATTTCTGTTCTATATAGAGTTAAACCATTTGTTAATATCAAGTCTTTAAAAATTATATATTTTTCATTTATCCATAGTTATCTATCCTATTGCAATATTGCATGGGGAAGTAGCAACTATGGAAAGCTTAAAAAAATTTATAGTAAACAAAAAATTGCATGCAAAATTATTTTTGGCGTTAAGAGAACTGCTCATGGAGAGCCTTTCTTAATGGAACTTAATGCACTCAATGTTTATAAACTTAATATATATCAAGTTATGCTGTTCATGTTTAAATCTAAACATGGTTTGTCGCCTAATATATTTCACTCTTACTTTACTAAAATTTCTCATAAGTACCCCACAAATTTTTCAAATGATAATTTTGTAGTTCCAAGATTCTATTTCAAACTCAGTTCATTACAAATTCAATATCGTGGAGCATTTCTATGGAATGAATTTTTTCAAAAAATTAATAAAAATAACATTCTTCAAAACATATCTTTTGAACAATTCAAAATAGTATGTAAACGTTTCTTATTAGGAAAAAATTTCGATCTAAAATATTTATTTTAAAATTTGATTATAAAATAATAAAAAAATATATAAACTGAATAGGTTTTCATCTACTTTTTTTGTTTGTTTGTTTTTTGTGAAAAAGTCATAACTTATTATTTTTTTTTTTGATCTTCTGACTTTTATTTTTCATTTAAATATGTTGTTATTGAAAACTTATGCTATTTTAATATCTTATTATAAGTTTTACAATATCTTTGTAGAAATATATATATATATACTTTTATGTTTAAAGTTTTTAAATTGTATCAGGTAACCAAAAAAGTTCGTGCGGTTTTTCCGTATATAATAAAAACACACAAAACGACAAAAGTAAGTACATTTATTCATCAAAATAGTCACCATTAGCATCTAAAACCTTTTCCCAACGTAAAATAAGCTTATTTATTCCACTTCTAAAAAATTCTCGGTCCTTTAAGTCTATAAAAGCTTTCAACTCCATTTCATCCGCGTCCTGGTCTCGGAACTGCTGTCCTTTTAAATGATTTCCCAGGGAAAGGAAAAAATGGAAATCAGTAGGGGAGAGGTCTGGCGAGTATGGTGGATGAGGCAAACTCTCCGAACCAAGGCTTTGGCGCTTGTCCTGAGTCACGCGAGCGGTGTGCGGTCTCGCGTTGTCGTGGAGAAGCAGAACTCCTCTCCTGTGCACCAGTGCAGGCTGCTTTACAAGCAACAGGTCGTGAACTCGTTGCAGCTGTGCTGAGTAGACCAGTCCAGTAATGGTTTGGCCTGTTGGGAGCAGCTCGTAATGCACCACACCAGCTGTAGTCCACCAAATGCAGAGCAAAACCTTCCGCTCGTGGAGATTGGGCTTGGGTGTTGTACACAATCCATTTTTCGTCGCATGTCAATAAACGATCAAGAAAAGGCTCAACATTGTGGCGTGATAAGAGTGATGTGCAGATCGTAAGCCGTTGCTTCTTGTTGTCGATCAACAATTTGTGCGGAACCCACCGACTCAGCTTCCACGCTTTCCCAATCGCATGCAGATGCAGGCGGATGGTTTCAACACTCCCAGCAAACCTCACTGCAAGTTCTTGGCAAGTTTGGCTGGAGTCAGACTCGACAGCGTCCTTCAGTTCATCCTCATCAACCAACAATGGGCGTCCAGAACGCGGCAGGTCTTCGATAGACTCATCTCCCGAAGAGAATCGCTGAAACCACTTATGTGCTGTGCGTTCACTTACTGTACCTTCTCCAAATGCTGTGCAGATGTTTTTGGCCGCTTGTGTTGCTTTCCTTCCAAGTTTGAACTCGTAAAGTAAGCAAGATCGAATAATCGTTGGTTGGGTTGCCATCCTTTCTTTACACAAAACCTTTCCTGTAAGCTCGTTACAAGCCTACACTATATATGCAGCAACTGCGCGTGACACACGCGTTCTATTACGCAACAAAGCTACTTGCCTTGTGCGATGTGGGTGTTGTAAAAAATGCTAAAAACAATTCAATTACCAAAAACCGCACGAACTTTTTTGGTTACCTAATATTATATATGTAAACGATTTTTCTCATTGTAAATAGTATTATACGACAAAAAAAAAAAAAAAAAAAAAAGCAATAACTATGCTTTATAAAAACGAAGTGTTTGGATTCGTGTAAAGAAAAAAAACTCATCGTCGAGGAAATATTTAATACGTATTAAATTACATGGTTTTATTAGTCAGTATATTAGTTCTTGACATAAACATTTTGAACTTGTAATAAAAGCTGCACTTTTGTTAAAATATCCCTTATATCCAATAAGTAATAAGTACAAAGTCATAGATCTGCAACTTACGAACAGCACGCTTTGATCCACAAAGAGCGCACTTCAAACTTAATCTAACGAACCAGTCGATATATTCTCCCATAAAAGCACGCTTCAAACATAATCTAACGAATCAGTCGATATTTTCTCCTTAAGAGTACGCATCAAACTTTATCTAATGAATCAGATTTAGCTGAAAAGAAACGAATAAAATCTTAAATAATAATATGATTATTTAATAATTATCTTAAATCACAAACTTTTAAAACAAATCTTACTTGGTAAGTTGCCAACCATTTTGGCAACAAGATTTTCTAGTTGTTTTCTTTTATCTAAATCATTAAATAAAATTAAGAAAACAATACTACATACAATGTAGAAAAATAAAAAAAGTCATTTGCCTTCTAATTTTATACTCTTATTGCTAAAAAATAAATAAGGATTAAATAAAAAAAGACATAACAAAAAAGTCGACAGATAAATAAAAAAAGAAGTACAAAATAATAAATACAAGTCTAAAAAAATATTGTTTATCTATATATATCTATATCTAATATCTGTCTATAGATAAATATATATCTATATATAAAGTTAATAACTGATGCACGTGATTAGAAAAAGACCTGTACTCACCTTATGTGATAACATCTGATTAAATAATTTGTTTTCTTTGTTTTCCATCTTCTTATATTTGCACTTGTTTCTGCATTAACTTGTTTATACATTAACTCACTAGATGCAAAGGTGACAGTCCGCGAAGTTGCTTTAAATGAGTAATCTACAAAGTTTTGAACATTAAATGTAATTTTAGAATGCACACAGAAAAATTATAACAATTTTTAAAAATGTAATAGTTACCACATAACCACACAACATTATAGTGGGGATTTTATATCATGATTTTCCTACCCATGGTGAGATTTTCATCTTGAGGCTCCTTTTGCTGTGGAAACATTCACCACAGCTAAGGAGCCTCATCTACCCATAATTATATATTAAGTATAAAATATATTAAGTATAAAACTAAAAGTATGTATAATAAAGTATTGTCAAATTAGGTCATCAATAAATACCGAGTGTTGAAAATTCAACTCAGAATCAAGTTGCATTATCCAACAAGATATGAACTAAATTAAATTCTTGCTACAGGGTGCGATCACAAAAAAAGACGAAGAGAGGGAAAAGTGAATTTTCTCAAACTTTAAAAGTTAAAAGGTTATTGTGTCTTACTACAGAATAATATTCCTAGGCATTAACATAACAATACCATTGTATTACCAATATCTTCCTAGTCAATAATATTTTATACAGAACTTATCATTTGTCATGTAGTTTAATAAATTTAGAGGTTAAAGCCATCGCTCTTGACATTTCAAAAGCTTTTGATAAAGTTTGGCATGCTGGTCTTCTCCATAAGCTTTCTTCTTATGGTGTATCTGGCAACATATTTAAGATCATTGAATTCTTCCTTTCCAATCGTACATAAAAGTTGTCCTCAATGGACAACACTCTTCTTCTCATTCTGTAACTTAAGGGGTTCCTCAAGGTTCTATCCTTGGCTCTATACTTTTTTTAATTTTTATTAATGATCTTCCAGATATTCTCACATCTAAGGTGGCATTGTTTGCTGATGATACTACCATTTATTCTTGTCATGATAAGAAACCAACACCCTCTGATTGCTTGGAGGGGGCATTTGAACTTGAAAAGGATCTCACTTTTGCTACAGCATGGGGCTCAAAGTGGCTGGTGAACTTTAATTCAGATAAAACTCAATTTTTTTCAGCCAATCGTTATCGCAATAATTTAGATCTTCCTATATTTATGAACAGTGATGTACTCGATGAGTCACCTACTCTTCATCTTCTAGGATTAACTCTTACTTCCAATCTTCCTTGGAAACCATATATCAAATCAGCTGCAAAATTAGCATCTGCTAAGGTTGCATCTCTATATCGAGCTCGTCACTTTCTTACTTCGGATTCTATTCTCTATC
This sequence comes from Hydra vulgaris, assembly GCF_038396675.1. Taxonomy (NCBI): domain Eukaryota; kingdom Metazoa; phylum Cnidaria; class Hydrozoa; order Anthoathecata; family Hydridae; genus Hydra; species Hydra vulgaris. Next base: position 49,169,654 of record NC_088929.1, read on the forward strand.
TCTATAAATCTCAAATCCGGCCTTGTATGGAATACTGTTGCCATATCTGGGGCGGATCTTCTAATGATGCCCTTTCTCTTTTAGACAAGGTGCAAAAACGCATTGTAAACATAGTTGGACCTGCTCTTGCAGACAACCTCCAACCATTATCACATTGTCGTAATGTTGCTTCTCTTTTCTCTTTTCTACAAATACTTTAATGGGCACTGCTCTAAAGAGCTAGCGTCTCTTGTGCCATCTACTAAAATTCATTCTAGTGTTACTCGTCATTCAATTAAGTGTCATCCTTTTTCTGTGACTGTTCCTAAGTGCTCCAAAAACGCTTATTCGTCTAGTTTTTTTCCTCGAACATCTGTTCTTTGGAATTCGCTTCCTTCATCTTGCTTTCCTGATTCATATAATTTGCAATCTTTTAAGTCGTCTGTCAATCGTTATCTTGCTCTACAATCTTCATCTTTTCTCTTTCAGTAACTTCCAACTTTAATTAGTGGCTGCTTGCAGCGTTGTTGGAAGCGAAGATGTTTAAAAAAAAAAAAATTTAATATTAAATAAGTTATAATAACTTATTATTAAATTAATTACATCGACAAATTTGACAGTCTAAAATATTATGTAGTAGGGTAGAAAAAATAAGTATACCTTGCATTAGGGTTTGATCTTTTGCATGTTGCAATATGAGAATTACCTGCCATAACGTTACACGATTTTGAACTAAGCTTTGTGATATATTTATTAAACCTAAATTGATAAAACTTAGATATAAAATAAAATAATATGTTTAGATAAAATATTATATATGTGACATTTTATTTTTGTCAAAAATGCATTGCGATATTATAAGATATCTTATACCCTGATACTTTTTTTATTATTATAAAATTACAATGCAAAATAATTATATTATTATAAAAGTATAATAAAAAGCAATTACAATAATAAATATATAAACTACATATTTCATATAATCATTATATTTAAAAAATTTCGAAAATTGTTTGCGGAAAATATCCTGAAAAATTCAGAATATTTTCCCCCTAATTTTTCCCTTAATTTTGCATTCAGCCAAGTTGATGACAATAATATATACTTTAACTTGCATGTATGGAAAACTTTTCAGATATTTGGAAAAAGATAAATTTCAGAAAAATATCTGGTATTCCGGGAATATCCCAATAAAAATTATCTCTGAAACTCAATTATAAAAAAATAGTAAATAAAATAAAGAATATCTTTCCAAGTTTCTAATCATAGGTTTTTAAAGACAATAAAAAAAGATCCAAAATACACAATATTTTGGCAACATAACTTTCATGCTTCAATCAAGTAAAATTGTAACCTGGACGAGGTCACCTAAAATATACATGATTGAAATGTGAAGAAGGAAACCGGGTAAGAGCATGCATCAAACTTTATCTAATGAATAAGTCGATATTTTCTCCAATAATTGCTAGCGACACCAAATTTAGCTAAAAAGAAACAAATAAAAACTTAAATAATAATATGATTATTAAATAATTATCTTAAATCACATACTTTTAACACAAGTCTTACATGGTGAGTCGCCAACTGTTTTGGCAACAAGATTTTCTGGTGTTGCTATTTCTTTGATCTAAATCATGAAACAATTTTTAAAAAAAGCAATGCTATATTTGAGAGGTTGTCAACATTGAAAGATAGGTATAATGCAGTTTCAAATACAATAGCATCATAATCATCTTTTTGTGGGGAAAACATTGAACAAATCCGCATTAATAACCTGTTTTATATTGTAGATAATAAAAATGGCAATAAAAGTCATATAATATATACAATAATAATTTCATAAATACAATTCAAATATATATATTATTCATATAATACTTAAATAATGTAAAAAAATGAAATAAATAAATATTAACCTTTTTTAACAAGTAAAGCACAAGATCAAGATATCATATATTACAAAAAGATAAAGTATATAATAATAATATATACATATATCAATAATAAACAACATAACACATTTGTTTATTGATGTTATCTTGGATAAATTCTTTAACCTTGTTGATAAAAACCAAATAATAGAAGAAAATCTATTTTGTGTTTTTATCTAATCGACTCTTGAGCAATAATGTATGCAGAAGTTCTACAGACTTATTATTATTGCTCAAGAATTAAGAATAAGTTCTGCTAGAACTTATAAATTGTCCATGTAGCTTACTTAATTTGATATTAAATTCGTTATAACATAACTTATTTTGTACTAAATTAAGTAAGCAAAATGGACAAATTTGCCAGTCTAAAATATTGTATCATAAAGTAGAAAAAAAGCATACCGTGTATTTGAGTTTAATCTTATTTGTGTGGCAAATAGGGACGCTTGGTACTAATTTATTTAACTTAATTTGATGTAATTTGGATATTAGATATTACAACTTAAAATATATTTGACTATTTAGTTTTGTTTTAAATGCATTGCGTTATAAGATATTATATAGACCAATTTTTGTTTTTAATTATAATTAAACTACAATAAAAATTAATTATATTATCATAAAAGTAAAATAATTATAACTAATTATTTTTTGAAAATATTGAATGTCATTGTCTTTTTTTTTTTTTTTCAATTTTATAAATCAGGAAAGAAAGGGTTAAAAAAAAAATTTAGTTAAAAAATTGCCTCTGATATATACGAAAAAATTGCCTCTGATATATACGAAATGGGAATGAAAATGCCATCATTTAGAAATATAAACATTAGCTTTTTACTAATGAAAATAAATACTCTAAAAACACATTTTTTCAAATTTAAGGTCTTTCTATTGAAATTAAATGAATTACTATTTTTGTGTATTGTTAATTATATTGGTTAATATATTATATTAAATGTATTAAAACTTATATAAAAAAGTTGCTCATTTTAATAAGTAAATGGATTAAATTGTCTGGAACCACCCTCTAAACGTTTAGAAGGTGGTTCCAGACAACTTAATCCGTTTAACACATCTTTAAACAAGTGTCCGATATTACCCGATCGTACCTCATTCACACATACTAGTTTTAAAACCAGTGATTTAAAGTTTTAAACGAATTATTTTTTAATAACTATTGTAAATCAAAATGTATCTTTAATCAATAAAAAGTTATTAGTTTACATAAAAATTAGGTATATTACTATGTGAATCAAACATGATGATATATCGCTTTTTTGGCTTTAGTGGTAAACAATATGATGCGCTCACAGTCAATTCATGATATTCATATGAGCGCCGAACGTCCGATTTTGCCGATTTTGGAGTTTGCTTATATTTGCGGTGAACATTTTATTACTGGTAAGTCAAGTCTTTTTGTATGAATTTATTAAATGTTAAATACATTAACACATGAGCACTTATAAATTTACATATAAATACATGCGTATATAGGTATATATATTTATATACAACAATATATATATCTATTTATTTTTTATAATAAACATATATATGTTTATTTTTTAGGAAGAAAAAATGATGATAAAAATCATGTTGACTTTGTTCTTTCCATTAAAAATGTTAACAGAAACAATAAAGGTATACCTATTGAATTTAATGACATGTCATGTAATTCATCAAGGAAAATATATTCAGAAAGATCAAATCGTTTAAAGAAGAGGAATGCTGAAAAAGTGCTTATTGAAGAAAATAGTATTAACAGTTGTTTTCAAGAAGAAATTGTTGAAGAATCCGAAACTATCAAAATTATAAGAGAGTTAAGAGAAGAAAACGAGAAGTTTAAAAATTCAATTAAAAAACTAAAAGAAGACAGTAAAGCAGAAATTGAACTTCTTCAAAAGGAAAATATGAAATCTAAATATATTATACAAAAATTAAAAAATGTAAATACTGCACTCGTCAAGAAAAACAAAAAATTGAAAAATCAAATTGATGAGGCTACTTTTAAACTAATAAAAGACAAAAAGAAAGTTCAATTTTATACAGGTCTTCCTGATATACATGTTTTTAACTTATTTGAAAACTACGTGCCAGCTAATAATGCTTCAACTATGACAAAGTTGCAAGAATTTTGTATTGTTTTAATGAAACTGCGTCTTAATTTGCTGGAACAAGATATAGCGTATAGATTTGGGATAAGTCAACCAACTGTATCACGAATCTTTGAAAAATGGCTTCTTGTAATGGCACGCAGACTATCCTTTTTAATAAAGTGGCCAGAGAGAGATATATTAAGGAGAACAATGCCAACTTGTTTTCGAGAATTTTTTCCTAAATGTATTATTATTATTGACTGTTTTGAGATTTTTTATTGAAAAACCAAAAGATCTGACAGCTAGAGCTCAAACTTTTTCTAAATATAAGCACCATAATACTGTTAAAGTTTTAATTGGCATTACTCCACAAGGCTCAATATCATTTGTTTCAGAAGCTTGGGGTGGAAGAGTATCTGGCGTTTATATTACAGAAAATTCTGGAATATTAAATAATTTACTTATTGGAGATCAGGTGTTAGCAGACAGAGGTTTTACAATTGCAGATTCCGTTGGTTTATATTGTGCAGAATTAAAACTTCCTGCTTTTACACGAGGAAAGTCTCAGTTATCTCAAATAGAAGTTGATTGGACTCGAGAGATTGCCCGTGTACGAATACACGTTGAACGTTTAATTGGGCTCTTAAGAAATAAATACACAATTTTGCAAGGAATACTTCCTAATAAACTAATCAGTCGAACAGATGATGGAATATGTAAACTAAATGATATTTTAACTGTTTGTTCTGCTTTATGTAACCTTTGTTGTGGAGTAGTCCCTATTGATTGACTTTTATTTTAATATATAAAAAAATACATAAATGTAGTGTTATGTTTATTTATTCATTTAAAACTTCTTTTTTTTTTAATTCTGGTTTTCTTGTGGCAACAATATGGGCAAAACCATTTTCCAATGGGTTTGCTTGTGAGTCCAAGACAATTAAGATAATAGGTTTTTATAACGCAAGTTAAATCGAAACATTTAATTATAATACTCTCTTTGATTTCACCGCAAGTACATATTGTTTCAAAATTGTTACTTTGTTTTAATTCCCCAATATTTACAAAAGTATTATGATTTCTAGAATACCATTTAGCAAGGAGTTCAGGCAATATCGCTAAGATAAAAAAAATCTCTTGCTTTGTTTAAGTTTTCAGTGAGGAATTCTTTATCAACATAAATTTTTTCAATTAGACTAGCTTCACCATTATACACAATAAAATAACAAATCGGAATATTTGAAATTAACATTTGTAGCTGAACTTGATAATAGTATTGATGATTTCTTTTTAAATAGTGTTTTCCATTCTTTATTTCCATGCAAAACTTTTTATCATTATTTGCCAGTTCAAAGGCATTTCTTTTTGTGCATTTAAATGGACATTTTATCTCAACTATGTATTCATGAGAACAGCATGTACATTTCATAATACCATCAGGAGTTGCTCCGAGGTATGGCCATCTGGGTGTTCTAAGCAATCCACAATCAAAAATTTCAACATTTTTGTGAGTTGTTAATAGATGCGATTTTAAATAATTTTTAGCTACAATTTCATTATCACAACCATACTTTGTTGCTTTGGTAATAAATTTATTTTGTGATGGATAACATATTTGCATTATTAAATTTTTAGAAGGCATGGCTATATTTGAATGACAACAAGCTTTAAATTTACTAGCTGTTATAACCCCAGCACGTGCTCTAAACCATAAACTTGATTGGGATTGATTTTTTGTATGATCTGAAATCAATTTAATTTCATCTTCAGTTATTTTTATATCTAAAAAAGTTTTATTTGAAAGTTGCACGAGTTCATGATACTTTAATTGTTCATATTCTCTTTTGTAAAAGTTAAAAATGATTGTATTAAGTTTTGCAACTAAAGGTATATATTTATAACTATATTCAGGAATTATACGAAGAATTACACTATCTCTTGCATTATATGATATTTTACTGTAAAAGTTAGCAATTTCTGATTTACTTGGAATTGGAACGGATGAGGCTTTTTCGATATAAGGTTTTGCTCGTGTTTTGTTCTTTACTTTTGCTTCAAATTTTTTTTTAGGATCGGTAAAATTAATTTGTGAGTGGCAAATAAGTAACTTCCTTAAGGTTTGGCGGCAACCAAGCACATAATTGAGATGTACAAGCATCATCGTTATTTTTTTTCCGATAATCAGATGTTAACATTAAATAAAATAATGTTGCTCCAATATGAGAACAGACTTCGCCTAAACCTGCCATACATGTGCAATGTGCATTTATAACTTCACCATCTCCTTGAATGCTAACCCATACCCTTGTTGGAGTTTTAGAAAAAATGCTCTGACCATGTCTTACACGACTGGTAACAATATAAATAGACTTTACACCATGAATGAACTTTACAAGAACGTTGTGAACAAGACCACTAGTTACATAGTTGTAAGACTCAAGACCTTTGTAAGATTTTAAACTAGAACTTGTAAACTGACTAGGAAAGTTGATTAGATAGCTGTATATATCAGCAAAAGTTAAATTAGGCCATTCGTCTACGTTATTAGTTAGTTCACAGTCTTTTTCTGATAAAGAATACGGGTCAAAAATAATCTCTAGAACTGATAATTTTTCTTCGTATCTCTTTTTTGCTTCCAAATTAAGACTCTCGTAATACTGCGATCGCATAATTGTAAGCAAAGAAGAATTTAAATCAATTACAACAGATCGGCTTTTTGTATCTAATATTTGTTTACATTTTTTTGCTACCCATCATGGCGGATACAAAGTTTTGCGGACGTTTGAAGTTCATATGAATATCATGAATTGCTTCGGCATAATATGAAAGATATTTTGGAAATTTTATATTTTTACTCAAATGTTTTTATAATATTTAAAATTACGTAGCTTCTTTAGTTTAAGCTATACATTAAGTGTCTGGAGTTACCCGCTGTCCGGGTAACCAAGCTTTCCTCTAAAAGTTTTTAATTAAGCAGTATTTAAAAAACAAATTTTAATAAGTTATTATTATTTTCTATTTTTTTTTTTTAATTGGTAAGTATTAATTTAATATAGTATTTTTTGTTTTGTTTGTTACTTTCTCATTAATTGGATTTACCTCAAAAAGACCCTGCGCTAAAACGATTTGTATTTTAAACTATTTTTTATATTTTAAAGTTAGTTGTGCAGTTAACAATTGCATTTTATAATTTTTGTTATTCTTAAATTAATTTAGTCAAGTTCGGTAATTTTTTTTTGAAATTTTTATACGAATTAACAATCCTACAAGGCTAATCCAAATCAGCCATGATATAAAAGAAAAGAAAGGTTCATGTTTATTGCAAAACAAAATCTACTTTTAGAATGACTCGAATTTGCATTTTTTTGCTTTGTGTTGCATTTTTTGCTGTAAGTTAATTTTTAAATTTTTTGTACGTATAAAACTTTTGGTGTTTTCTATCACTTTTTAAAACTAAAATTTAGCTGATTGATGCACGACCAAAAAATGCTCGGTTGAGAGATTCAAAGAAAAACTCAGAACTTATCAAGTATTGATGTATTTTTAAATATTTTTATTTTATTATAAAGTTTAAAAACAGTCTGAAAACTAGAAAAAATTTCAAACACAAACAGTTATATTACTATATAATAATAAACTTTAAATTATAAACAATTCAAAATTCAACAAACATTTACACAATATAATATTTGTAAGGTTATAACGACCCATTTTTAAATCCTTTAGTTCCTTTGAATGATAAAGACTTGTTTGCAATTTATATTATAAAAATGAATGTTTTTAAAATATATAAAGGAAATTTTTACTTCTTTTTTCATCATCGATTGAATGACCAGTCATCATTCAATCATTGGGGCAAAAACTTATTAACTAGGCAAAAATCCATTTAGATCAAGTGTAAAGTCCTATAAAAAGTGATACTTCTTCAAAAAAGGTAAATTTGCTTGAAATTCAACTGTTATAAATATATTTTAAAAAAACTTTCGACTAATTATAAAAATAACTATTTTTTAATTTAACTACTTTAAATATATTTAGAAAAAACTTTGGTCGCAATCCTTTGAAGTCGCAATCCTTTAAAGGCATACCAACTATTTAAATTGGGTACTTGGTAACTTTATGTGAACCATAATTTTGTTTATTACCGATGATTTCATTGTTCACCGTATTTAATATAATCATGATTACCTGCTTTTGGTATATTCGTAATTCCCAGGCAAAACCAAAACCTTTAGACATATTATGCACATTTTAAATACATAAGTAATTTTTTATTTATTTATGTTTTACGCATACTAATAACCAAAATATTTTTAAAACTTTAATTATATTTATATTAAAAAAAAAATTGTGGGCTTTAAAATATAATGTTTGGCAGTTAGCAGGTTGTACATTGCCAACTACCAAAAAACTTTGAGCATTTAAAATAATAAACCGATAAAAAAATAAAAAATTGATTTTACTATTCAATTTTAGTTCCGAAAAAGATTAATTGAATCGTCGTTACACAGAAATTAACATAAATATTAGGCAATATAAAAGAAACATCATTAAAATGTCAATGCTTTAAAAAATGTTTCTTTAAATCTACCATAATGTTACTAAAACACCAAGTTGCTCATCATATGGTATAACAACGACAGAGTGGTCACAGTGAATCTATTTTGGTTGAGTTTCATTTTAATATTATATTAAATGAGCTCATTTGCAAAACACGTTGGGTCCAATTTTGAGAAAACGACGATAAACTGAATTATTTTAGGTGCGCATCGACAGAATTTCATTTTTTCATTGTCAATTTTTAGGGCAAAAAAAATAAATAATAATTAGTCTAATATATACATACATTATAGATGTCAAAATATAGAATCTGGAAATGAAATTAACTCAAAACTTTTATTTTTGTGATTTAGCGCGTTTTGTAGATAGGCAGATGTTAACATAATTTTATTCTTATTTTAATTAATTTAATTTTTAATTATATTATTATAATTTTATTGATTTTAATTTAAAAATATGTCAAACATATTTTTACTCGTAAAAATATTATTTATTGTGAACTTATAATTTATTTAAATATTATTTATATAACCATTATTTGAGTTGTATATATTTTTTGTTTGTTTTTGTTTGTAAGATCGCTAATGTCAAATAAGTTTTGTTTAATATTTTTTAATATTTTACTTTGTTAAAGCAATATTATTTTTAGTTTTATTTTATAAAATTTGAAATAAACATTTTAAGTAACAATAGCAAATAATTAAACAATTGCATAAAGGGTCGTCTATAAATTACGTCACGCTTTTCTTTTTTTTTTTTTTTTTTGGGGGGGGGGGGGGAGGGTCGATTTTGTGATGTGTTGCTACGAGGGGGAGTGGGGGAGGGGTTTATAATCGATTTTGTGATGCAACGTTTTTTGTTTTTTTTCAGTTTTGAATCTAGAGAAGACTTTCTTTTAATTAAAAGAGTATCTGACCAAACCAGAACCCTCAGTTTATGTATCAACATGTTGATTGTAAGATCTACTACGTCTAAATCTTACTTAGTCGATGTGTACATTTCGGAACTTAACGAAGTAGTTACAGCCTGTTAACGGACTGTTACGGCTGTAACGGTCTATGAGCAGTACACGTTCTGCGCTTTGACTTTATATGGTAAGAACTTTATTTAGTTAGGGCACAAAAGTGTGCAGCAACAAAAAAAACAACCTTTGTGCACTAAACAAAAAATATATATTTTCGACACTGAGAGACAAACCTGGAACCCTCAGTTTACTAGGCTTAGGCGGAGTCCACTAGGCCACGCTATATTTGCATACTTAAAGAAAATTATATTCATAAAGTAACATTTTTGCATGTATAATGTATTATATATGAGAAGAATAGAATTTTTAAAATTGGATAGCGATGTTAATTTATACAATTTTACACGTAACTATTGGGTTGAAAAAAAAAATTAAAGAAACTGAAAAGTACTAGTTAATTAAATCAAAGAAGCTCAGAAAATTATTGATATTGTTATATTTAAAATCGTTTTGTATTTTGTAAAATTTTGTACCCCAAAATTTATAAAAAATTTTGGTCACCTAAAAAAGATTCTACGCCTTAAAAGTTAACGAATAAAATAACAAGATTTGTGATACTGCTTTTTTTTACGGAGTATTTTTTATCTTTGCCAAGAAATTTTTTAGATCTGCTTAGGTGATTTATGTTTAGATAAAACTTTTTTTTGTATAAATAATGTTGACGAAAAAAATACAGTTTTTAAACTATTGTTATTTCTTCCCTTTTAAATTGTAAAAGACTAACATTTTTATCAACTCGTTGATCTTATTTACATAG
>NC_088929.1:49185000-49265000 GCF_038396675.1 Hydra vulgaris
TGAAAAAGTTTTAAAATTTATTTCGCTAAATTAAAATTAAAGGGGAGGTCTAAAACCCTTCGATGCGACACTGATGGCACCACACAAAACCGCTGAGCTCATCTCGGGCGCAAAGAGAGTGTGTGTGTATATGTAGAGGGAAGTATGAGACAACCTTTGTTTTTGGTCGGCAAAAATGTGAACGGCACCCCTCATCCCCTATGTGACACCTACTCACGGCGGGCCTGATTGAGCTATCTATGTTATGCGTTTAAGAAAAAAAACAAACCTAATTTTAAATCTCTTACAAGCTCTACGTTTCATTAGGTTTAAACCTTATAAAAACGTCGAAAAACGTTTTAAAAACGTTTTAAAAACGTACCGTGCCCTGTGGGTTTTAAAGAGGCGCGCTTTAATTTAAAAAATATTTCTTAATTTATAAAATGGTTTTTTATAAATTTAGACACACTCATTTTTTTTTACATATATGTAAGAAAATACTTGAAATAAAAATAAAATAAAAGTGCTATCGCTATGTTTGATATATAATTTAATAGAGGAAGTGAAGTTCTATTATAGAGTTCTTTTTTTTCATTTTGATCTTCATTTTTTTTACAGGATATTTATTACTCATTCTATACCAATTAACACAAAAAAGTTAATTGATAAGCTTGATTTTGTTTTATTCATAAATTTAGACGCACAATCAAAAAATTCATAGCTTGTTAATTGATAGTTATTTAGTAGTTTTTTCCCCATATTTCTCATTAATAGGCCTAAATTAATTGATTTTGTCAAAAAACCTTGCGTAAATATGACTTCCCTGGAATTAGTTAATCATTATTTAATTAATAAACAAAAGTTAAGTTAGTTTTGCACTAAAAAGACGCGAAAAATGGGTAAATGACGTATCACTCAAGGTGAAAGATGGCAAATTATTGCTCACATCAAAGAAGGAACCAAAAGTAATAGAGAAATTGCCAGGTTGATTAGAGTTTCTGAGAAATGCGTTCGGACAACGAAGCAAAACTTTCTTCACACTGGTAGTACCAGCGAGAAAACGAGGCCAGGTAGACCCTTGTCAACCACCAGAAAGGACAATAGTGCCCTTTTTAGAGCTGTCAGAGCTAATCCAAGAATTAATTACAAAGAATTGACCACAGAATTCAATAAAACGCAAAATACATCTACTTCTCAAAGCACAGTCCGCCGAATACTTATCAAATACAAGATTGGAGTCTACTTTGCTTTGAAGAAACCGCTCCTGCGTCCATATGATAAACAAAGGAGACTAAAATGGTGTCGTGAAAGAAGGTATTGGACGATAGAACAATGGAAAAACATTATGTGGATTGATGAGAGTAACTTTGAGCTTATCGGTTGAAATCTAACATAACAGTCAAAAAAATGGCTCAAGAAAAGTATTACGCCAGGTACATTAGACCGACTGTACAAAGTGGAGCAGGCTCGATAGGAATCTGGTCATGCTTCAATTACAAAGGTGTTGGTATGTGCCAAACATACACCGGAAGAATCAACTCCAGAACATACGTAGAAGTACCGGAAAACAACCATCAATTGACCTGCTTACGCTCAATGATAAACCATAGAAACTTCAACAAGATGGCGCTACTGCACATACTGCATACTATACAAAGGAGTGGTTCAACGATAATAATATCAAGACAATACCGTGGCCTCCATACTCATCTGATTTGAACCCGATTGAAAACATTTGGGTTTGGATTGACCATGAATTGGCAAAGCTTCAAATTTCCACACTTGGCCAGCTGAAGGGCGTCCTTAAGGAAACCTGGTATAGGGTCCCAGAAGCGATGTGCAAAAATCTTGTTGAGTCTATGCCTAGAAGAGTTCCTAGTTTTGTTTAAGCAAAAGGCGGATACACAAAATATTGATTGGTTCATAAATTACGCCTCCTAATGTATTGTGCGTCTAAATTTATAAATAATTTTTTTTGTCTTTTTTAATACCAAGTAGTTGTACCTAATTATTACTTAGTATTTGTATTTTTTTTGTAAATATTTTTTTAATTTTGTATTCTGTATGTATTTACTTAATAAATAGAAAAAAATCTAAACCGAAATCTTTTTTCGTTATTGTTTTTTAGTTAAAAAACTAAAAATTATATAAGTGCCTCTAAATTTATGAAAACCACTGCACAATTTTTTCTAAATTAAAGCTATTTTAATTTTCTTAAAAAAAAAAAGGCCAGTGGTATTACAAAAGTGTTCCTCCTTTTAAAGGGGGAAAGAAGCTTAAAAATAATGGCAACAGGGGAGGGTCAAACTTCTGAATTACTGACATTACGTACTTTATGGACGACACCTACGGTGCACGATTACTAATACAAAATTAATAAAATTTTGTTCTATGAAATGGTTCATTTAGCAAATCATTATTTCTTAGTGAGTACTTATAAAAAAGTTTCAATGTAAAAAGGTCGTTAAAAACAGTGAAGTACAAATTGCTTTTCCACATATAAGTAAAACATAAAATATTAAAGACGTTAAGTTTGTAGACATCATATATTTTCATCAAAGAAGAAATGTTTTGAATGTGTACAGCGATCTACATAATTAATTACGCAAATCATTTCCGACGGCGATATAAACGTTGTAGTTTACTCTTTTCGGTACTACTCCATGAGATTTTTGTGTAATTTATATAGCTGTGTATAAATGAGTAATAGAGCTGTGTAAAGCTTTTTTTGTTTAAGTAAGGTCGGATTTTATACAAAATGCCAATACTTTTAGAAACTTTGGTGCTTACATGATTAATATGGTTTTTTCAAGGTATATTATCATCAAGATAAGCACCTAGGAATCTCATAAGAGAATTTTTTTTTGTTACAGTTTCATCCTTATTTGAGGCGTGATACTTGATAATGAACGTTTTTTTGCGAAGGAATGAAAAAGATGCTATTTAGTTTTGTTTGTATTTAACATTAGTTTATTACATTTGAAACATTAAGAAATGAGTTTAGGTTTATTACTAGTTGTTGAGAAAAGTTTTAAACGTCAAGGTGTTTACAAACACGTCAGTATGGTATTGGAAAAGGTTGGTGTCATATGCATAAATAATAATTATCAGGATAGAGGCTTTGTATAAGTCTTTAACAAAGATTAGAAACAGTAGTGACTAAAGAGTTGCCTGGGGTAGTACAGAAAAAAGTTGCAATGTCTTTTTGACCGTCAGAAACATGCAATCCGTTTAATCTGCTTTGTAAATCGCTATTCTCACACAAAACATTATTTTATTGAAATAAGAATTTTAAATATATAGGTGCTAAGTTTGCTTTCACTTATTTATATTTATAAAAAGTTTATTCGCAGCCAGCAATAGCAAACGAACCCCATACGTTTAGGAGTTTAGTTCTGTTTTCTAGATGGATCCCATGTGGTTTAAAAATCACGCAAAATGCGTTAATGATTGCCATTTAAAATTCAAACTTTACGTAGAAAAACTTGTATAAATATAAACAATATAACTCGTATAAATTATAGTTAAAATTTAAAAAAGTTATTTTTTTCACTTTAAAAAAGTTTTTCACTTTAAAAAAAATATTTGGTTTTTATTTTATATATAAGAATTATTATTTTTTCATAGAGTTGTATCAATAGCATTCACGTTTATTAAGTTTTATGAAACGAAGAAACCTAATGGCTTAAACACTGCCCAACCTTCTACAAGTCTACAGGTTTTACACTATTAGCCATATGATATATAGTGTCCCAGTTCTTACCTCTTGCAGTCTTGCGGCAAAAAAAGAGATACAGCATTTCCACAAAAATGCCTTACACATCATCGGAGTTGATGTAATCAACTTGAGCTGTTTCAATATTTGTTTTGAATAGAAAGAATTACTAGACAAGACCTGTATAATTATTCTTAAAAATATCTTTGCTGACATTTTGTATTTTGGAATTAGTTAGAAATATCAGGCAACCAAAAAAGTTCGTGCGGTTTTGCAGATCCATAAATAAATACACATAAAAACAGTTTTAATAAAGTTTATTCTTAAAAATAATCTCATTCAGCAAGAATAACTTTCTCCCATCGTGAAACAAGCTGGTATATTCCATTTTTATAAAAGTCTTGAGTTTGGTAGCTAAAAAATTGAATTAACTCATTTTCGAGATCTTCTCTATTTCGAAACTGTCGATTCCTCATATGATTATCCAGGGCCAAAAACAGGTAATAGTCGCTTGGTGCAAGGTCTGGTGAATACGGAGGGTGAGGTAGAATCTCCCATTGTAAACGTGCTAGAGTTTCCCGCGTAATTTTTGCGGTGTGCGGTCTGGCGTTGTCCTGGTGGAATACAACACCTTTTCTGTTTGCCAAAGCCGCTTGTTTTTGGCGAAGAGCAACCGAAACTCTGTCCAATTGGGTCTGAGTATATCTCAGCAGTAATGGTTTGTCCACTTGGTAGCAACTCATAGTGAACAATACCTGCTGTAGTCCACCATACACACAGTAAAACCTTTTGTTGGTGAATGCTTGGTTTAGCAGTCATTGGTACTGGATCGTTACTGGCTAGCCAATGATATGTTCGTTTTTTGTTGCAGTACATAATCCACTTTTCGTCGCACGTCAACATCCGGTCAAAAAATGGCATTAAATTGTGGCGGGAAAGCAATGAAGAACAAATGGTTAAGCGTTGTAGCTTGTTTGTTTTACTCAACCCATAAGGTACCCATTTGCTCAACTTCCAACGTTTTCCAAGTTGGTGCAAATGTAAACGAATAGTTTCATCACTCACATTAAATCTTAAGGCAAGGTCCTGACATGTTTGACTGGAGTCCTGCTCGATTGCCAGCTTGATATCCTCGTTGTTTACGATGGATGGTCTTCCAGATCTTGGTCCATCTTCAAAGTTTTCATTTCCTCCCCCTTATTAAAACCAGTTTAGTGAAAAAAACAAATTTTACTAAAACTTACTAAAACAAATTTAGTATATATGTTTTTATTACGTCCGTAAGTAAATAATTTTTTAAAACCTTTTAAAACTTAGCAAGTGGGAGAGAATTTATCAAAACTAACGCCTTGACATATCTTTCCTTTTTTTGTATATATATGTATAAAATATATCTATCTATTGTATATATATATATATATATATATATATATATATATATATATATATATATATATATATATATATATATATATATATAAATAGATAGATAGATATAGATAGATAGATAGATATAGTTATAGATAGGAAGGAGGCGCGAACTTCCTGGTTAAACGCACTTCCGCGGTGCTCTGTGACAAGACCGTTAGGACTTCTTGGGGCACCTAAAAATAAAAAATAATTTTTTTTTTTTTTCCACCGCAAATTTCGCCGCGAACGGACGTGTTTTTAAGAGCGTTTTAAAAAACTTGTAATAATGGCGAAAAACTTTGCACCAGCACAACTTAAAGAAATCCTTGAAAATACTATGATGACAACTTTTAATGATCGGATAGAAAAAATGGAACTTAAATTTAATAACTTAAAAAATGAAAACTTGACGTTTAAAAAAGAAATATCTGAGGTACAGAAAGCTGTTGAATTTATAAGCAAAAGCTATGATAAAATAATAATTGAACTTACAGAATTAAAAAAAACAGTGTCGAAAAAATCATCAGATATAAGTAATATTGAAAATGGAAACAATAACATAGAAGAGAAAATAGCAGAACTAGAAGACAGAAGCCGTAGAAACAACTTGAGATTTGTTGGGATTGAAGATAAAGCTAATGAAACTTGGGAAAGTGAACAAAAAATCAAAGAATTCCTCAATACGAAGCTTAATATAGAGGAAAATATTTAATAGATAGAGCCCATCGAGTTGGAAAAGAAACAGGATAAAACAGATCAATAGTTGTTCGATTTCAAAACTACAAAGACAAAGTCCTAGTGTTAAACAAATATATGACGATGAAGCTTTGGAACGAGCGGTTGTACGTTAACGAAGACTATAGCGATTTTACAATAAATTTACGAAGAAAGCTTTTCAAAGAAGCGAAGGAATTGCGAGCGATAGATGAGTTTGCAAAAGTAACTTACAATAAATTAATTACGCGTGACCTATAATTATAAAGGAATTTTTTTAATATTCTATAATCAAATTTAAAAACAAAAATGGATGACTACGAATCCTTTACTTTTAATTTTCATGATAAATACTTAAAATCAGATCTTAATTTAGATCCAAATGTCAACTTTTTTAATGATGTGAACACACGTTGTTCTTATCTTTATCCCAATAAGTTAAAAGAACTTCTTAATAAAAACGGCACTGAAAATCAAAAAATCAGAATCCTTTACATTAATATTAGAAGTCTAAATAAAAATTTGGAAAAGTTTTGTGATTTTTTAGATAAAACTGAAAATATTTTTAATATAATTTGCTTAACAGAAATATGGATTTCTTCGAATGAGTCTAAAAATAATTCTATTTTCCATCTTCCAGATTTTGAAACAATTTTGTTATAAAGACAAACAAATAAACGGGGTGGAGGAGTTCTGATTTACGTTAAGGAACACATTGTATATCACATTAGGAAAAAAATATATTATTACTATTACTGATCATTAAAGTAAATATATTGAAAAATTAATGATTTATGTGACCACGTTATTTTATAGATTTTTAGTACTCTTCAAAAAAACTACAAAATTTTAGATTATTTAAGATAAAGTCTGCTTATTTTCCTCAAACAATCAACGATAAAAAGGTTCAGAGTTTAACCTGGTAATGGAAAAGCTTTGAAAAAAGCTATTTGTTAATGATAGTACCATTGTAAAAAGGGGCTGTCGAAGTTCAAATTTTTCTGAAGTTTTCTTTAAAGTTTTTCAATACAGTCTGAAGACAAGGTCTTAGACATTTTAAGAGACTCGTCTGGCTGGCTTGACTACACCTTGATCACATGCTGACTTGATGACACCTTGATCACAAAGTTTGTTTTTATTTCAGTTTTCTAGAATATTTGGGTTTTCAAGTTTAAAATATTTGGGTTTTTTTGCAGTTATAGTTGTTTTAATTCAGGTAGTTTTTGCAAATAATTAATGTTAAAAAATCATATTGGGTGTTTCTAAGTAATGAGTCCTGATGTTATTTCACATTGGAAGTGTGAAATAACATTCAGTTTTATGATTTACTCTTTAATAGTTTAAGTAAAGATGATGCACCATGCTCAAAACGTCGTGGTGAACGGACGTGTTTTGCTTTGAAGAGAAAATATACCCAGTAGGCACGGAACATAAAAAAGACGTCTTTTGAACGTCTTTTAAACGTATCAAACGTCTTTGTTCGTTTTCGACGTCTTTTGAACGTTCAAAAGACGTCTTTTTTTGGTTCGGTGCCCACTGGGTATATGTATTTTTTTGTTTTGTTTTTTGTTTTATTATTATTATTGTTTCTTCTCTTGCTGGATTAAAAAAGTTTATTTCATATAATAAATAAATCGAAAAAGTTATGAACAGAATCTTGCACTAATGGCGATAAAGAAGTTTCAATAAGTATTGTTCGAGAAATATTCAAAGAAATGTTTCAAACACAGCAAAACGACATTCTTAAACTTATTTGCGGAAACTTAAAATTATCTAACGACATAATTGATGACTTGAATGCAAAAATATTATTAATAAAAAAATCGTATAAAACTCTGTTTAATGAAACGAATCAAGGAAAGTAGAACTTGAAAATGTCAACGAACGATTAAAAAAACATGAATGTGTTTAAAGAGATGTTGTAGAGAATAGAATAGAAATGTAAATAGAAACTTTTCATCATTTAAAGTGCAAGAAAATAAAATTCAAAATTTAAAATCAAAATTGAAAAGTGCACAGCAAAAGAATCGTCGCCTGAAATCTAAAGTCAAGTCTTTAAAAAAGGTTGTTCAATGCCTTAAAAGTAATCACTTAATCTCATCTCAATGTGAAGAAATGCTTACAACAACATTTTCACCTCTAACAATTATGAAAAGAGTTTCATCAATAAAAAATCAACATTGTATCAGAAATAAATTTCCAGACGAACTGCGATCTTTTGCAATGACTTTGCAATTTTATTCTTCTAAAGCTTACGAGTTTGTTCGAAAGACTTTTCAATTGGCACTACCACATCAATCTCAAATAAGACATTGGTACACCAAAGTAACAGACGAACCTGGATTCATCAAAGCTGTTTTAATTGCTCTGCAAGCTGCTGTATGTGCCGCAAAAAAAAATAGGTCGTGAGATTTTGTGCTCCCTTATGCTTGATGAGATGGCAATAAAAAAGCAGGTACAATGGGATGGAAAGAAATTTAGAGGATTTGTTGATCTTGGAAATGGGATTAACAATGATGATTCTTTACCATTGGCAAGAGATGCACTTGTTCTAATGGTGGTTTCAATAAATAGTAATTTGAAAGTACCATATATAGTTATTTTTTTATTGATGTACCATATATGGTTATTTTTTATTGATGGACTAAATGGAGCGGAACGTGCCAAATTAGTTAGAAATTGTTTGAAGATGTTGGTGTAAAAATTGTTTCGCTAACTTGCGATGGTCCAGCATACAACTTTGCAATGCTTTCTGAACTTGGTGCAATTTTAAAACCAAGTAATTTTTTACCCAGTTTTCCCAATCCAAATAATTCATCTGAAAAAGTGTATGTATTGTTAGATGTATGCCACATGTTAAAACTTCTCAAAATACACTGGCAGATCTTGGTATTATAGTAGACAGTAAAAATAATAGAATCAGGTGGCATTATTTAGTTGAACTTGAAAAGTTGCAATCCAAAGAAGTTTTTTGAATGGGAAACAAGTTGAAATTAGCCCCTATAGAATTCAGACAACAAAAATTAAAAGTAAACCTAGCTGCTCAAATATTCAGTTCAAGTGTTGCTGATGCTTTACATTATTGTTCAGAAAATCTTAAATTGTCACAGTTTAAAGGATGTGGTGCTACCATTAAGTTTATTTGCATAATAGATCGATTATATGACATATTAAATTCAAGAAACCCATATACCAAAGGGTACAAGTCAGCATTGCGTACATGTAACAAGGCACTTTGGTATCCGTTTCTTGACATGGCATATAGTTATATCATTAGTCTTAAAGATACTACTGGTATGCAAATGATCCTGTCTAGTAGAAAAACTGGTTTTATTGGATTTTTGGTAGCAACTAAATCTCTTCAAGGTATATTTCTTGACTGGGTTGAAAAAAAAAGCATACCACTAAACTATTTGTTAACATATAAGCTCAGTCAAGACCATCTAGAGCTCTTTTTCTGTGCTGTAAAATCTGCAGGAATATTTAACAACAATCCCAATTGCCAACAATTTACAGCCACATGTAAATGACTCTTGATGCGAAATTGCATTCAATGTTCAAATGGTAACTGCAGCATCAGAAATAAAACACATATATTAAATGTATTAGACGATTCTTTTGCTGACTCCAGCACTAAAATATCTATGACTGAATTGAATTAATAAGAAAAAATGATTTGATGGAGTGAAAACTAACTAGTAGTGATCATGATTATGCAGATTTTCCGAATTTCAGCAACCAGTCTGAATACAAAAAAGCTTCAATTTCATATTTTGCTGGATATGTAGCAAAATTGACTTCAAAAAAAATTATCTGCATTAAATGTCAAAATGCACTAGTACTCCCTTTTTATTTAGTGTTATCATTGTATACGAAGGAGCTGAAAAGTGTTTTTAAAGATTACTTGCTTCAGCAGATGGCCATCTTCCAAATGAAATCGGAATTCAAAAAGCAATTGCAAGTGCTGTTTTAAGATCAGTGGATTTCTTTAAAATTTTCACTGAACTAGCATCTCATATGTTTGACTCAGCAATAAGTGGTAACCATTAATTTTGGCTGGTTCAACTCATTTCAGAAAATTATGCAAAAATACCCCTTTATCACCTTGGAAAAGAACAAAATGTCAAACTAATTAGAAAAAAGCTTCGGAAGCAATTGACAAAACTTGTCTTATTTAAAAATCAATAATGTCTTTCTACTAATGATTATATATATATATATATATATATATATATATATATATATATATATATATATATATATATATATATATATATATATATATATATATATATATATATATAATATAATACTGTTACCCGCAGTACCAGGAATTAGCTAAATGCTAATGTTTATAATATATTTTAATATTGCAACTCTGAGTTTCATGTGTTATCACAATCATCAGGCAAGTAGTAAAAGCTTAATTTTGCTACGATTTGTTTAGTGGACGTTACGGTTTATATTTGTATTTTAGATCGTTACGGGACGGAAATTGATTAGTAGTTAGGTTAATAATATTATTAATTTGTTTATAGTTGGCTATATGGTTATATGTTTAATGTTGTTTAAAATATTTTTATGTGTTAATGTGTAAATTTGTGTATTAAAAAATAATAAAATAAAAATAAGAAAATAAGAATTAAAATTGATATAAAAATATACATAATATTATGAAAGATATTACAAAAGCTGTGTATGTGAGTAATTTATTAGTTAGCCTAGAGATATATGGAGCAGATTAGTATATTTATTTTTATTTATAGTTGTTAGTCAGGTTTGTAGCGAGCTTTGTAATTTTTTTAATAAGAATTTATTTTCGTGGCGGCACTTTGATATAATTTCCGTTCTCTTATTTAACAGTTCTTCAGGTTTTGGATATGATATAATAGTAAATTTCTCATACAGACATAGTGGGCATCTTTTGGAAATATTTGAGTAGGGGGGTACTGATTTGATAATAGACCATGTTAGCATAGGGGTTTCATTAAAATTGTTTTTTAAATCCCAGACATAGTTTGATAGGGCGGTCGAATTTTTGTATTTAATATTGTTGAATGATGATTTGTGGTTGTTGTATCTGGTTTTCCACTCACCTTCCGTTAATCCTATATAAACATTCATGGTTCAATGTTTTGATGTAACAATGGGCAACTACGATGGCGCTGAAATTTGCGAACTTGTAGGGATCTACATTCTCAACGAATTATCTAATATAATTATAAAAACCAACATAGGGCTTTACCGTGATGATGGCTTGTTGATAATACGCAATTCTAACGGCCAAGAAATGGAGCGAATCGGAAAAAATATAATCCAAAAGTTTAAAGACGTTGGATTTCAAATAGACATAAGAACAAATCTTAAATCAGTTAACTTCCTTGATGTAACTTTTAATATAGCCCAAGACACCCATAAGCCTTTCAAAAAACCCAACGATAATCTTCAATATATCCACATATCTTCTAATCACCCACCACAAATTATTAAACACTTACCTACTTCATTATCAAACAGACTATCACAAAATTCCTCCAGCGAAGTTATATTTAATTAATCTAAAAACGAATATGAACAAGCACTAAAAAATAGCGGATACAAAAACTACTCCCTCAAATATCAGATCAAACAAAAAATTTCCCAAAAAAATTGTAAACGCAATATCATATGGTTCAACCCCCCATTTAATAAAAACGTCTCCACAAATGTTGCAAAAATGTTCTTGTATTTACTAGAAAAAAACTTCCCTAAGACACACAAACTTCACAAAATCTTAAACAGAAACACTGTAAAGGTAAGCTACAGTTGCACTGAAAATATAGAAAAAATTATAAAAAACCACAACAAAAAAATTATCTTCCCTAGAATTGAAAATAATGATCCAAAATGCAACTGTCGAAACAAAGCAGAATGCCCCCTGAATGGTAAGTGCAAATCAACAAATATTATATATAAATGCATCATCGCAGCAAAAAACCAACCCAGCAAAGTTTATATAGGATTAACGGAAGGTGAGTGGAAAACCAGATACAACAACCACAAATCATCATTCAACAATATTAAATACAAAAATTCGACCGCCCTATCAAACTATGTCTGGGATTTAAAAAACAATTTTAATGAAACCCCTATGCTAACATGGTCTATTATCAAATCAGAACCCCCCTACTCAAATATTTCCAAAAGATGCCCACTATGTCTGTATGAGAAATTTACTATTATATCATATCCAAAACCTGAAGAACTGTTAAATAAGAGAACGGAAATTATATCAAAGTGCCGCCACGAAAATAAATTCTTATTAAAAAATTACAAAGCTCGCTACAAACCTGACTAACAACTATAAATAAAAATAACTATACTAATCTGCTCCATATATCTCTAGGCTAACTAATAAATTACTCACATACACAGCTTTTGTAATATATTTCATAATATTATGTATATTTTTATATCAATTTTAATTCTTATTTTCTTATTTTTATTTTATTATTTTTTAATACACAAATTTACACATTAACACATAAAAATATTTTAAACAACATTAAACATATAACTATATAGCCAACTATAAACAAATTAATAATATTATTAACCTAACTACTAATCAATTTCCGTCCCGTAACGATCTAAAATACAAATATAAACCGTAACGTCCACTAAACAAATCGTAGCAAAATTAAGCTTTTACTACTTGCCTGATGATTGTGATAACACATGAAACTCAGAGTTGCAATATTAAAATATATTATAAACATTAGCATTTAGCTAATTCCTGGTACTGCGGGTAACAGTAACATATATATTATATAGCTCTAGTTTATCTATTGAGCACTCTTTCAAGTATACAATATTATACATGATAATATAAAGATATTTTCTTTATTCATATATATACACTTACGTATATATATATATATATATATATATATATATATATATATATATATATATATATATATATATATATATATATATATATATATATATATATATATGTTTAGTGATTTTACTACTAAAGTACTACCAAATACAAAATAAAGTACAAATAATTATATATAAAAATTCTAGAAAGAACTCCTGAGTTGTGTGTACTCACAAAGCTCAGCTAATAGTTCATGCAGCATTTGTAAATTTGTGATATCTATTTAAAAATATTTAGCTGCCTACCATACAGTTGTGTTATTAACCTTCTAGCACACAGCATTGGGTAGTTAAGAACTAAAAGGTGCATAAATTGTATTATAAACAGTATTTAACAGGTAATTTATAGTTAAACTAAAAATAAAAAAGTATGTATTTAAAAAAATTGATTAAAACTATTTCATATTCTAATTTAAAATAATTATTTGAAAGTTAGTTGGAAGACGTTAATTTGGATAAATACTAGGTTCTTATTTGTTTTTTACTTCTACTAATAGGTTAACTACCAGATTCTATGTATAATACAAGTTTCTTAACTGTTCTTTACCAATGTTAAATGAACTATTTCTTAAAAACTTTAACTAAAATATTTTATCTTATTTAATTATATTTATTTAAAAAAAAGAAAGAAAAAAAGATAGATATTATACAAACTTAATGTAAATTATATATATATATATATATATATATATATATATATATATATATATATATATATATATATATATATATATATATATATATACGTATAAATTAGTAAAAAACACTTATCTAACTTTTATCTTCGACTTGAAGTTTCACCATTGCTGGATCATCAGGAAGAGTTCTCTTCCTGAGAACTCTTCCTGATGATCCTGATGAAATTTATTATTGCTCTGTTCTTTAAGAACATTGAGCACTCTATTTGTAAAATACACTAACATAATTTACATATATATATGTATATATATATATATATATATATATATATATATATATATATATATATATATATATATATATATATATATATATATATATATATATATATATAGAAAAATCTTAGAAAATACGTAAATATGTAATATTGTGTTTTTTCTTGTTGTTTTTCTTAATGTTAAGTAAAACCGAAAACTATATTTATATTTGAGGCTTGTACATTAAATGATATTTATATACGAAATATATAAAAGTTCGCGACAAAAGTTTTTTAATTTGTAATCAACCAAATTCACAGCCATCTTGGAAGGCCAAAACTGGCTTCAAAAAATTTGCCGTATATGCCAGGGCTGTGGAGTCGGTAAACCGCTGTTCCGACTCCGAATGTTGTTTATCCACCAATACTTCGATTCCCAGATAAAAAGCTAATCTTAGAAGCTATTCCTCCAATAGAAATTCATTTGCTTCTTGGCGTTGTTAACCATCTTATTAACCACTTGGTTCAAGTTTTGTAAAAAACAAAAGAATGGTTGACTTCAATACATATACCATTACAGCCGTAACATGGTGGTCACTTCAATGGCAATGATTGCATGAAGTTGCTGAAAAAAATTAACACTCTGAAGCAGATAACCATGGCTGATAAGGCATTTGAAGCATCATCCATCTGTCGTGTTCTACATTTGTTTCTCCAAGTTGTTAATTCTGATGCTCACTCTCTCCAGAATTTGAGAAAAAAATTCAAGAGTTTAAGAGCAATTATCTAAAGCTGACTGTTTCTGCCACACCAAAAGTTCATGCTGTCTTTTACCATGTTCCACAACTTCTAAAACAGGATTTTAAAACTTATTGTTTTTGAGTCCCCAATGTATAAAGGATCAACACTCAAATGGGCAATTTTGGGATATTTAGTCGGCAAAAAAAGTCAAAGTTTTTAAACCGTGGTGTTGCAGGGAAAAAAATACAGACAGTATTGTAAAAGTAATAAAATTGTCTTTTGATTATTTTTGAGTATTGATTATTTCTTATATATTGAGTATTATATATTGAGATTATTTCTTATGAAACTTCAGATTACTTTGATTATTAAATTTATTAATTGCAATTTAGACACGAAGGAAGAATTTTTCAAGTTATGCATCGTTCAAATGGTGTTACTGGTGGGGGTTTATTTAGTATTTAACTAAAAGCTATTTCTGATTTTTAATTAGATATCATAATATCCAAGTTGTGAAAATATGACACGGATACGTTTCAAAAAGCTCTTTATTTCTACGTGTTTTTGTCTGGAAGAAATGTCTTTAAATATTAATAGAACAATTAATCGTGCAACCTTTGCTACTGCTTTTTCTCTTCTGTTCTTGATGATGCCCTTTATTAGTTTAAATTTTATTCAGGCATTAAATATGTTGTCACTTCACTTAGAAATATTATTGATCAACATCTTCGATTATGCTATTAATAAGTTTTAGAATTGCATTCAAGATAAATGTTACAAAGAAAAGCCTAAAACTTCATTTATTTCGAAAAACAGAGCTAATACTCCTTCCAAATCCATTTCAAATTGTTTTTTTTGTGTTTTGTTATTCAGGTGCCCCAAGAAGACCTAACGGGCTTGTCACAGAGCACCGCGGAAGTGCATTTAACCAGAAAGTTCACGCCTCCTTCCTTGGCGTGACGCGAAAATATGTCCTAAGCTCGTTTCGAACCTGGATCTTTTGCTTATAAAGCAAGCGCTCTAACCACTTAGTTTTATTTATAAGTTTAGTTTTATTTATAATTTTAGTTTTATTTTAAATTGGTAATCACTGTACTTTTGCAAGACCATCTGATTAAACAAACTAAAACAACGTTAAAGTTTTAAAAAGCTTGTCTTTATTTTTTTTCTTTTAATTTTGTATTAAGTGCCACAAGAAGGCCTAACGGTCATGTCACAGAGCACCGCGGAAGAGTATTTAACTTGTAAGTTTACGCCTCCTTTCTTACCGATGACAAGATGTATGCCTCGAGCTCGCTTTGAACCCTGAAACTCTTGCCATGACTTGCTTAGTTTTCTAGTTTCTTCTTTGTAATCTTTAGTTTCTTCAAAATTGATTGCAAAAACTTAGCGTTCTTGTTACATTATTTTGGAAATGCTTTTGATTTTTATATTCAAATATAGAAATCACTTTTAGTGACTTTTATATAACAGACTTACAAAATCCGTTAACAAAAGTTTTATTAGGCTTATTTATTATTGCCAAGCCAAAGGCTTTATTAGGTGAGTTTAACATGTGGAAAGCATAATGGTTAAATTTCGGAAATGAGCTTCTATCTACTATCATGTTACATTTCATAAGTATTTGCATTTATATTTATAAATAAATATGATCATGATCATCATCATAATCATCATCATTATCAAGCTTTAGCCTTCCTCTAATGCTGTTTCTGTAGGATAAATATTCTTGAGCATTTTCTTTCTTTAACTAAAGCTCGTTTATACAATATGTAATGTACTCATTCCAAGTTTTCCTACTTCTACCACTACTATTTTCTCCTAAGCTGCTACATCACTACATACTGATACTCAAACCACCTTAATCCTTTCTGAAAAACGTTGTTTGATACAACATTTTTACATTATTACCACACATCCATCTGATCATTATCTTCTCATTTGGCAAATAATACACCATGTAAATACTAAAGTTTATACAAATATGTAAAGATATTGCATGCCAGTATCTAAATTAATGACAAATAAGTTTATATCCATATATTATGTATGTATAAATGCACTTCTTACCTAACCTCCTGGATCCAAGCAGTATGGAAGTTTTTATTCCTTCTTTTTATTTTTACAAATCCTTAAACTTATTAAAATTGTGGAACTGAATAACCAACTCTTCTATGTTTATACTGGTGTCAATAATATCTGGTAAACAAAAGTAATTTAGCGACTTGGCGTCATAACTCCTAATCTGACGGAATAAACTTTAAAAACAAAAATTAGAAATAAACTTTAAAAATAAAAATGCACACTTGAAAAACATATAAAATTTATCACAAGATTAGGCACTCTATTATCAAATTACCATACGCACATAATGTTTTAAAAATGTTGATTACTTAACATCTCTCTATATAAGAATAAATTTTTTTTTTTTCATCTATTGGCCACATATTCTAAATGAATAATATTACAACATTTAAACCCCCACTGAGTTCTAATGGGACTATGCAAGTAATAAACATTCTTTATTCGCAAGGCTTTGTTCACTGATTTCATTTTGACTTACCTAATTGTAAACACTATGTTCTGTAGCAACAAATCCAGCAATGCATCTAAACATTTGTGATTAGTACACTAATTTTGATTACACAACCTTTTATTAGTTTTAGGAGATCTTTTAGTGTTATGTGTACTGAATAGTCATGCATATATAATGCCATTTTCTTCAGCGCCATTTTTTAGAAGCAGATATATTGATTTTGATATACCACTATCAATAACACTGATCAACAAATAAAATTTTATTGTGCATATCTTGTTAACTAGGTGGTTTTTTAAAACAAATTAAATATGCTGATTTCAAATATGCAAACCATTTTTCACCATCACGTCAAATTGTAAAGATATTTGGGTTCAAATCTTTAGTATTTAGGTAAAGTCCCTAATATCGTCGAAAAAAAATATTTTAGAAAACATAAATATTTTTCCTTAAAATTTATTGACAAAAAAATTATGTAAAAAAATGCTAAAGACTCTTAAAAAAATTTCAACAGAATGTTATTCAGCAATAATACAAAAAATACTTATTTTTATTACAAATGAATAACATTTTTAAAATCTTTATAAAAATACGCTTCTTTTGAGACCCA
Organism: Hydra vulgaris; assembly: GCF_038396675.1. Lineage (NCBI taxonomy): Eukaryota > Metazoa > Cnidaria > Hydrozoa > Anthoathecata > Hydridae > Hydra > Hydra vulgaris. Next base: position 49,202,525 of record NC_088929.1, read on the forward strand.
GGTTGACATACTTTTGAATAACTTTTTTTTCGACAATATTTGGGACTTTACCTTAAATACTAAAGATTTGAACCCAAATATCTTTACAACTTGACGTGATGGTGAAAAATGGTTTGCATATTTGAAATCAGCATATTTAATTTGTTTTAAAAAACCACCTAGTTAACAAGATATGCACAATAAAATTTTATTTGTTGATCAGTGTAATTAATGGTAAAGCTAAATCTGGTGAATATTTAGCAGCATAGGGGTTTAATTTCAAATTTCAGAAACTTTTTTCAGTCTTGTAATTAAACTCACTTCTTAGTAGAAGTTTAGTACTAGATACTTATATAATAGATAATAGGTACTTGAGCTAGCCAATCTTTATTACTCCACTTAAAACTAGTATTATTATCATTGTTTGCAGCTATCTACTTTTTATGATATTCTAGTATAACATTTTTGCACTTGAAATCCTCTAATTTAATATATAAAGAAACTAGAAGTGTTAATATCAATGAAAAGAATGGTAAATCATTTGGAAATAGTTTATTTTGTCAAATAAGTCTGAGAATTTCATCAGTTTTCATAATATTAATCAGGTAATTTCATCAAAATTACAGGTAAATAGTACAATTTGTATGGAATTAAATAATAAACAAATAATAAGTATTTGTGTTTGGGAGGAAAAAAAAGTTGATTTCAAGCAAATAACATAAGTTTCAAGTCATTATTTTAAAATGTGAAAGAAACCCAAAAAGAAAAATTAAGGGCAATTTATATAGTTCTAATTGGTTGCATATAATTTGTATTTACTAGTTCAAGAACTTAATATAGGTTGTTGTAGGTTCTTTAAAATGTATGACACTTTTTGTACAAAATAAAAGTATTGAATGTTAAAAATTTACCTCATTATTTTAAAGTCATTTAATTCTCCAAAAGTATATTATAAATGCCCATCTTTACTTTATACTTTTTTTGTAAAGTTATACTATTAAATAGTTTAAATAAGTAAACTAATTTGGTGTGAACATTTTTAAAAGTTACTGTTTACTATAGTTATGCATAAAAACTAAAAATTTCATGCTCTTTTTAAAAGAAAAAATATTTTTTCATTACACATATTATATAATCCTGAAGTTTATATAATCCTGAAGTCACTAAATCCAAATAAATGTACAGGAGTAGATGGAGTTCACCCAATTCCTTTAAAATGTGGCGCAGATGCGTTCTCACTTCCTTTATCACTTATTTCTAATAAATCGTATGACACTGGAATAATTCCATCAATGTGGTTAAATGCTAATATAACACCATTTTTTAAAAGTGGAGATAAATTGGAACCATCAAGTTATCGACCAGTATCACTTACTTCAGTTATAAGTAAAGTAATGGAACGTATCTTAAAAGCTACATTTATGTCACACTTAGAAAATAACAATCTCTTGACTAAGGAACAACATGGATTTTCTAAAAAAACAAACTGTTGTACAAACCTTATAGAATTTATGGATCTAATAACTCAAGCAATGGAAGATAATTTACCAGTAGATATCATTTTCCTAGATATGAACAAAGCTTTCGATTCGGTGCCTCACAACAGATTGTGTCTTAAACTAAAAAGTTATGGATTTAACAAAAAAGCAGTTAGACGGTGCAAAAATTTCGTAAGTAACAGAGTGCAACGTGTCGTCTGCAACGGCGGATTTTCAAATTGGTCTCCAGTTACAAGTGGAGTACCGCAAGGGTCTGTCTTGGGTCCATTTATGTTTATTGTTTATATAAACGACTTACCGAATGAGTTATCAACGAACTGTAAAATGTATGCTGATGATATTAAGCTAATTAACATAATTAGATCATCTTCTGATATAGAAAAGACTCAAACAGATCTAAACAAATTAATGACATGGTCACAATTATGGCTATTAAAATTTAATGTCAGCAAATGTAAACGCATGCATATAGGTAGCAAAAATACTAGGCATATATACACAATGTATGATTCAGTGCTAAATAGAGTTGAACTGCCAGAAACAAAAATTGAAAAAGATTTAGGAATTATGATTTCAAACGACTTAAAATGGCTTAGTCAAGTTAGTTATGCGTCTGGTAAAACTAATAAAATGTTAGGAATAATAAAACATTCATTTAAAAACTTAGACATAAACGCATCTAAATTGTTGTACACCTCTCTTGTAAGACCATATCTAGACTACGCAAATTCAGTGTGGTGTCCTTACTTAGAACAAGATAAAAAAAAAATTGAATCGATATAACGTAAAGCAACACGAACAAAATGTCTTCAAGGGAAAAACTATGAAAGTAGACTAACCTACTTTAAATTAACGACTCTTGAAAAAAGACGCCAACGTAATGACTTAATCCAACTTTTCAAAATAGTAAAAAAAATAGATAACTTAACATTGGAATACCCACCAGATTTAATAACTTCAAATACGAGAGGTCACAATATGAGGTTTCATAGACAATTAGTTAAAAATCCAAAGAGGTACTATTTCTTAACAAACCCTGTTATTAACAGCTGGAATAATTTAGATCAAAACATTGTAGATTCTAAAACACTTAAACAATTTAAATCAAAGTTGGACTTATTTTTAACATAAATTAGCTGTTAAAGCCTAGATTACCTAGGCTCCGTACATTGTCATTGTACATGTACACAGTTATTATTAAATAAATAAATAAATAAACATAGAACCGCAATTGATTTTTGTGGTTTTAAAAGATACTATCTTTTTACTACTAGATAATACAAGCTATCATCTATAGTTCAATCAACCAAAACTCATTCTTGCTTGGTTTGTGATTCAGCAAAGGTGTATCTCTTTATTGATCTGTCCATCAATGCAATAAATTTTTTTATTTATCTAGTTTATTTCCTTGCACTTCAACAAAACATCAAAACTCTCATTAATTTCATGTTTTCCTGACTCATAAAATCTACAAATTTTTAAATTAACCAGTTTCTTTCTTTTTAACTCTATCTTTTGTTTTCTAGTGACTCATAAATTAATTGCTTAAACTTTGCTTGCAACTTTTGTCAAAAGCGAACTAGTTTCAAAAATTATAAATGCCAGTATTTAAAAAATAGTAAAGGTATGCATGAATTTACAATATGTAAAATATTATAAATCTTTCACGAGCCCCAGCTACCAACCCCTGACAAATTTTATAACTTTGCCAGGGCCAGGTTTGTAGCCTAGGCCTGGAGTCCATTCACTTACTGCATACATACATACATACATACATATATATAAATGTATAAATATATATAATATGCGGTAGTGAAGTAGTGGTAAGAGCACTCACTTGGTAAGCAAGAGGTTTGGAGTTCGACTCCCACCACGTCCCTGGAAGTACCACGCTCAACTTAGTTTCTCCGCGCAGCGGCCTTGCTTGGCAAGGTTGGTGTTTCAGAGTTAAAGAGTTGAGAGAGGGTTGCAACACAAATTACAACTAAAAAATAAAAAAAATACAAAAAAAAAAATGAGCCTCCTCGACTGTAGTGGCCCCCCTCGGGCCTTGGGGAGGTGAATAATCTAAAAAAAAAACAAAAATAAAAATAAACCTATATTTATGTATACATACTATATATATATAGTAGGTGTTGAAGTTGTTGAAGAAAATTTTACTTGTTTATTGCTCTTTTCCTTATGAACATTGTAGAATATACTAACACAATTTAACAGTTTTGCCAATCTCTAACATTTATCTCCGTTTAGCCAGTGCTTTCGCGCTAAAGTCATTTTGCGCTCGCCCACATGCCTGCAAAAATTTTAGCGAGAGCATAATAAAGCGCTCGCCAAAAAAAAAAAATTTTTTTATTGCAACTTATGTTTTTGTTGATCAAATACTTTTATGAAAATTTATAAAAACACTTTTATGTTTGAATTATTATATTTTAAACTTAAATAAAACATTCATTTTGTTGTTTTTTTAAAGTAATTATTTTATTTAAACCTATTTTTTTTGCGACTTTTATTTTAATCACCTAATTTAAAGATTCATTTAAATTAAACATTTGTTCAACAGGTTTTTTTTCAGTTACTAATAGAATCCTGCTTGCATAAAGCATGGATTTGAAAAAAGAATTTTTTTTTGATTTACTAGTTTTCAGTTACTTCATCTAGAACTTAAATAAAACATTTTTATTTTAATTATTTTGTTTAAATTTATATAAAATGTTATTTATTTATTTATTTTTTTTCATTTAAAATTGTTTTATCTAAAATAAAATAAAATTATTTAGAATTTGAATAAAACCTTTGTCTTTCCGTTTTTATTTTAATTACTTAGATTAATATTCATATTAGCAAGTTTCATACGGGAAGGTCTGGGTACTAATAATTGAGCATTAGGGACAAAAATTGTTATTGCGTTTGTTTACATTTATAGCAGTTTAAAGTGAAGCAAAATACAGTCATCAAGTTAATAACTAATTTACTATTACTGTTATAAATGGAATTAAATATTAATGCAGTTAACATTTCAACTGCATCAAGAAAGATTTGTGTTGAATGGCTCGTTAACCACGGACTGGGTGTCACAGGCTCTGTTATAGAGTTGCAAGGCAGAATTTTGAAGTTCTTACCATATCCAAAACTAGTTAAGAAACTTTATCTAAAAGCAAAAAAAAACTACTTATTCAAAACAAGTTTACATGTAGACGAGATACCACACATGTCTCAAAATTGGACTGGAAATGAAAACCTTTACCCTTGTGTAAACTCTGAACTTTTTAAAGAATACATACTCAATAAAAGAGAGGGTACATTTGGACAACAGCAAAAAGCATACCAAATGTTAACAAGCAGAAAAATTATATCAGTTAAAATACATTCAGATAACAAAATAGTATATGTTAGAGCTTTCATAAGAAAATCTTATAGCCACGATGCACGCCCTGCTTATTTACTTTTTGTAGGAGGGACACCTCGTAAAGGTTATTGTGAATGCCCCGTTGGTCTTAGTGGGCTTTGCTGTCATGTTTTAGCTATCCTTCTTTACTTAAAGCATTACGAGGACACAAAGATAACAATTTTAGAATTAACCTGCACACAAGTGATACAGAAATGGCATAAAAGATCAAAAAAAGGTTCTATTCCAATGGTCCCACTATCTCATATTAAAGTAAAATCAGCAAGAAACAAAAGTACAATTGAAAACTTAAAAATCACACCAGCAGATCCAGAAAGTTCATCTTTTAAAAGAGATGTTTTAAAAATGAAGCAAAAAATTAAGGAAGGGCTGAAAAAGGAACCCAATTTTGAAAGACATGTATATGATACTCTTTGTTCAATAGATCTTGGGTATGAATCTGCACTAATGGGGCACTTAAGATTTAGATATGACCCTGAAAGTTTTAAATCCCAACTCAATAAGTTAAGTTCTATAAATGCAAAAAGTCGTACTTTAAATGAACAAGCAGTAAACCCACAAAAATTCCAAAATAATTATAGTAAAATACTAACAATATTGCAAATAATAAATCAAAATAAAGTAAACATCGAGGTAACCATAGTTTCGCTGGAACAAGTTATTGTTTTAGAAAAAATTAATAAACAACTTTTAAATGAGGATCCTGTTATTCACATTGATTTGACAAATCTGATACCATCACAAGGACAATACACAAATCATATTAATGTCAAACAAAATACCCAGGAGTGGATGGACACAAGAAAAGGGAAAATAACGGTGAGTCGATTACCAGCATTGCTAGGAATATATGGACAGGAAAAATTTACAAATTATTGGAAGATAGTTAAGGAAAGATTAAATGAAAATGATATTTATAACACACAAAACATAAAAAATTTTGAGCGTGGTCATAAATATGAATTTATTGCACTTCAGCACTTTGCAAAGATTTCAAAATGTTCTCCTGAAATGTGTGGATTTTTCTATCACCCAGATGATTTAAATTATGGGGCAAGTCCAGATTGCCTTGAGTCACATCAAATTATTTTGGAAATTAAAACACGAGCAAAAAACAGTGACAGTCCATTGACCCATTTAAAAAACCAACCTCAGTTTTACGTGCAGGCTCAGCTTGCACTACTATGTACAAAATCTAAATACTGCATTTTACAATCTTATCATCCTGAAACATTAAACTCAAATTTCTTTATTATTCAACTAAATAATTTACTGATGTCAGTTATCAAGGAAATATCAGATAGCATTTTGCATTCAAATCCAATAAAAGATTGGCAACATCATGAACATTCTTTGCTCACTACTCTTGGAAATAATGTTGTTGGGAAAATTCCTGATTTTAAAGAACTAAAACCACTTAGATCGTATATTAGAGAACTTGTAAAAACATCAACAGTTCTATTAAAATTGGTATAAATGTTTAAAATTATGATAAAACAAGAAAATATGTTTTTAAATAGTTATATATATATTCATAAAATACTATTAATTACAAGATTCTGGCTTTGGTCCAATGGGGCGCATTGTAAGGTTTACAACATGACATAACATTTTCCATGTTGAAGAAAGTAAGTCCATTCTTTGTACTGGCCACACCGCATTACGAATTGACCAATCACGTACGCATCCTATGAATCTCTCTACATGAATACGGGTTGAAGCTATATCAAAATTACCAGCTACATCAGCATGTGGGAACTGATGGCTTGATTTTTGAGATGGTCGATTCAGATATATTCCTTTTGAAGCGCATAAATCTTGAATTGAAAACCCTCTATCTGCCATAACTTCGTGTTCCTTCTCAACTAATTCTAAAATATGAGATTGTTTTGTTAATTCATTATCTGTAACTGAACCAGGGTATATGTCTCCAAAAAGCAAACCTGACCCATGTGGAGAGATTCCAATTAAAGCTTTCCCTGTTGTACAGTTTTTATAACTTGAAAACATTAAAGTGTTAAGGTCATAATTGGTTGGTTGTTGAAACTTAAATTCTGTAGCATCCACAACAATATCGGTTTCACCGTGGCCAGTTTTTTTAAAAACAGAAGGCATCATCAGGGAAATATAAGTGCTTTCGACTTTTAAGTTTATCTCTGAAAATATTGTGTCTAGAAATACAACCCATCCAGTGAAAAGACGATATATGGTACTTTTAGAAACGCCAGCCATAAATCCAATAACACCAAGATGAAGTGCATGTCTGCACAATGTTAAAACTGAAAACAATTCGGTTTTCTTTTCAAGGAATCTGGTTCCTGTACCTTTGCAATCCGGATATTCAATTAGGTGGCAGTATGGTGCTACACAATTATAAAGGAGTTCAAATTGCAGGACAGTTAAACCACATAAATATTTAAACTGCTTTGGTTTGTCTTTAAGTTTAGAAAATTTAAACATTCCTTTTTCAAATTTGTCTAGTTCTTTTTTTAAAATTTGATTTTTTACAGATAAAATTAAATATTTTTAATGTAACATATCGTTCTTTACTTTGTTTCTTTTTTTTCTTTTTTAAGCTGTGTTATATAATTGTTTGCATTGTTTATTTTTTCTGATAGAATTTTGTTAGCATCTGCTTCTTTTTTTAATTTAGAAAATAACTGTTGTTTTGTTGGTTTAAGTAATGATAAAGGAGATTTTGTAACATAAGAAGGTCGGTTTGTTGGTTTTTTACGAATAGGATAAGGTTTAGACAAGGATATCATCATACGTTTACGTTTTAACCCTTTCAAATGTTTTTTATCAGCTTCAGTCGTTTTTCCTGATTTAGTTATTTTGGCCAGAGCGTTTTCATATTTTCGTTCCATTATAGCAATTTGGCTTGGTGGTGCAGCAATGTTTGGAATATCAGTGCATAACTCTCTTATTCCAGATGAAAAATGTTCACAACAAATATGCCCATTTCTGAAATTCATTCCTTTTGTATTTAAAACTCGGATATATTCTTTCTGAATAGAAACATCTTTGGGAAGCCTGTAAAACTTTATACGTTCTCCGTTAGTAGTTTTGGTTCTAAAGTTGTTAAAACATAATGCTGCACCACAAAACCAGTTAACCATTTCTTTTAATTGATACAATCAATATAATTTGATATCTAATAATGTTTTATATCTTTTTATTAAAATAAATAATAGTTACATATCGCTAACTTATTTTATTTAGCATATTAAAAAAATATTTGTTTTGATTTTTATATACATTTTTGACTCGATTGTATTAAGTACTACCCTATTTTTAGTAGTTTAATCGAGAGAAAAAAACTGATTATCGCTTAATCTAGAAAAATTATCTGATTGGCTAGAATTTTGTCCCTACAGGCAATATTCGCTTAGTTAAACCGCGTCATATGAAACTTGCTAATGAAACGTTTTTTAAATTTTATTTTAATGCCGTTTTTATTTTAATTATTTTATCAAGAATTCAAATAAAATTGTTTTACGTGTGTTTTTATTTAGATTATTTCATCCAGCATTTATTCAAAGCATTATTTTCCCTATTTTTATTTTGAATTAAATAGCAGAAAAAGATAAATTTTCTGCACACACACATACATACATACATACACTGCCGCTCACGGAAGTTAGGACAAAAAATATTTTTTCAAAAGAACAATATTAAAATGTAATTACGTTATAAAATTATTTACTTATATAAGTAAAATTTATGTTTATATAAAAATAAATCAAGTTAAATAAAATTTGTATCAAAAAAATTCTAAATTAAGTTATTTTAATGTAAATATATTAAAATAACTAACATTTAAAATAACATAAATTGTACTCACAAGTAGAAGTCTTATCATTTTAAATAAATAAACAGAGAACGCAGAAACATATTAAGGGTCACTTATGAATCTGTATTTTACATTATCAACTCAAATCTTTTAAGTTTGTCATTTAACAAGTATTTCTATTGTTTACTGTGTTTTTGCAGATATTTTGTGTTTGTGTTTTAAAAATTTCAAGTGCAGAAGTTCAAAGGTAAATTTAAAAATTATTTTTTTAGTGTAAATTCAAAATATCGAAAAAAATATGTCTAAAGGTAAGCCAATAAGTGTTGAAAAAAGGACAGCAATACTCACTTTGCTTCAAGAAGGCTATACAGTTAGAAAAATAGCTGAAAAACTAAATCTGAGTAAATCAACAGTTAGCTATACGATTCGTCGATATCGAGAATCTGGAAGTTTGGAAGACAGAAATCGTCCAGGTCCTTCTCGCATAACAACAAAAACTGATGACCAACGTATAAAAATCATCAGTAAGCGTAATCGAATGTTAACTGCTCCACAAATAACAGCTATTTTCAATTGCAATCGAGAAAAAAATGTTTCTGTCAGTACAATCAAACAAAGATTGCAAAAAGCTAATTTGCATAGTCGTGTTGCTATCCGAAAACCATATCTACGAAAAGTTAATCGACAGAAGAGATTCCGTTGGCCACAGCTCCACAAAAATTGGACGATGGATGAATGGAAACAAGTACTCTGGACCAATGAGTCAAAATTTGAAGTTTTCAGAAATAAGCGAAGAGTTTACGTTAGAAGATCTGCTGAAGAAAAAATGCTAACTCAATGTCTGGTTCCAACAGTAAAACATGGTGAAAGCTCTGTGATAGTTTGAGGTTGTTTTTCTCTGGATGGAGTGGGATATTTGCATAAAATCAATGGTATAATGAGAGCAGAACATTATAGAGATATCCTGGAAACAAGTGCAATCCCTTCGGGACTTCGATAAATCGGAGATAATTTTATTCTGATGCATGATAATGACCCTAAACATACTGCATTATTATGTAGAAATTATTTAGAATCAAAAAAAGCTGAAAATGTATTACGTGTAATGACCTGGCCTCCCCAAAGCCCAGACCTCAACCCCATTGAGTTACTATGGGATGAACTGGATAGAAAAATTAGAACTGTATGTCCAACATTAAAATCTCATTTATGAAACATTATAGAACAGGAATGGAATAATATTCAAAAAGAAACAATTAGAAAAATAATTGAAAGAATGCCGAGAATAGTTAAAGCAGTTATTAAATCAAAGGGTGGTTTTTTTGACGAAAAAAAAATCTAATTATTATAATGGTTTTTTTACATTTTTATTACATAAAACTGACTAATAATATATTTTATATTGAAAATGTATAAAAAATATAATTTTTATAAATATAAATTAAAAATTCTATAACGTAATTATATATTAATTTTGCTTTTTCGAAAAAATCTCTACTGTCCTAACTTCTGTGAGCGGCAGTGTACATACATAAATACATTCAATATATATATACATACATATATAATATATACATTCAATACATACATATATACATACATACAATATATATATATATATATATATATATATATATATATATATATATATATATATATATATATATATATATATATATATATATATATATATATATATAAATTAGTAAAAAACACTTATCTTAACTTAACTTTTATCTTAACTTAACTTAACTTAACTTTTATCTTCTACTTTAAGTTTCACCATTGCTGGATCATCAGGAAAAACAGAGCTTTAAGTTCTAGAAGAAGTAACTGAAAAAAAACCTGTTGAACAAATGTTTAATTTAAATGAATCTTTAAATTAGGTGATTAAAATAAAAGTCGCAAAAAAATAGGTTTAAATAAAATAATTACTTTAAAAAAACAACAAAATGAATGTTTTATTTAAGTTTTAAATATTAAAGTTTTTATTATACATGTGTATATATATATATATATATATTTATATATATTTTTATATTTAAATATATATAATATATATATATATTTTTTTGAGCTCTTGAGAACCTTATGTATATATATATATATATATATATATATATATATATATATATATATATATATATATATATATATATATATATATATATATACACATATATATTGAGAACTTTATGTATATATAACTTGAGAACTTTATGTGTGTATATATATATATATATATATATATATATATATATATATATATATATATATATATATATTATACATATATACATAATATATATATATATATATATATATATATATATATATATACATATGTACATACACACATATACATATATACACATATGTATACTATATATACATATGTACATTATATTATGTACATTATTATTTTTATTTATACGCGTGCATATATTGATATATATATTAAGGATTTTTTGTTGATTAAGAGTAATGTCCACCCTTTAACCACATTGAAAAATGCTGTATTTATGATATTGATAAGTTTTAATACCTTGACTCCAGAAACTTCTTGACTTTCCTGCATTATATATGTCCACATCTTGTAAAATGGACTAAATTGATCAGGCTGAATACAGTCAGCATTTTCTTTGCGCTCACTTAACAACACTTGGAATAACCAATGAGCAGTTTCATCTGTTATTTTTAAAGTTGCTAATCGTCTTAAAAATTCTTCTTTATCTAACTTTAACTTCGAATTGAACTTTTGCATATCAATTCTTGCATTCATGCTGTTACGAGATATTGTTCTTAAGTTTGCTGTCTCTTTATAAAAATGTTCTTTTTCTATTTGTTCAATCTGGAAAGGATCAAGATTGTTGATAACCTCAAAAATATTCTCAGCAGAAAAGAGATCTGGAGACAATGAGTTAAGAGAGTATAGATATTGCAAACCTTCTATTTTAAAGCCAGAAAATATCTGAGCAAATCCTCGTAAATACAGGAACTGCTAAATAAAAGAAACAAAACTATATCAAAACACCGCCATGAAAAAAAATTCTTATTAAAAAATTACTAAGTCGCTACAAACCTAACTAAAAACTAAAAATAACTATATTAATCTACTCCATATATCTTAGGCTAACTTATGAATTACTCACATAGCTATTGTAAAATACTTCATAATATATGTATTTTATACCAATTTTTATTTTTTTAATATATAAATAATGTACATTATCACAAAAACAAATACTTTAAACAACATTAAACATATAACTATTTCACAACTATTAACTAAATAAAAACAAATTAATAATATTATTACCCTAACTACTAATCAATTTCCGTTCCGTAACGATCCAAAAAACAAATATAAACCGTAACGACCACTAAACCAATCATAGCAAAATTAAACTTTTACTACTTGCCTGATGATTGTGGTAAAACATGAAACTCAGAGTTGCAATATTAAATTATATTATAAACATTAGCATTTAGCTAATTCCTGGTACTGAAGGTAGCAGTAAGATAAACTATATATATATATATGTATATATATATATATATATATATATATATATATATATATATATATATATATATATATATATATACATATATATATATACAACATATTATTTATACTAAAAAACTAAGTGTTCGATGTTCTTAAAAAATAGCAATAGTAAATTAAATTAATAGTAAATAACAAAAAAAGAGCAAAATTTTATTTAATCTGTTAAAAAATTACAAACTAAAGAACACAAAAAAACTCAATACCCACAAGGGGAGAATAAAGCGATCACGAATTGCAAAGTTCTAAGCCAAGGGTCGAAGCCATTTAGCAACTTTAAAGGTATATTATTTGAAGTATTCAAGACAGCTGATGGTCCAAAATTTTTAAAAAAAAGTTTTATCTTTATGATGATTTTGATAAAAATAACCTAATGATATGTATTACTGTAATATATATGATATAAAATAACCTGGCTGGATGAATAACAACTTTGGTTATTTGTCTGTCAGGTCAAGCGAAGTCAATTTTAAAATTAACATGGGTACTTTTCAAACCATGGGTATCAACAAGAAATGTTTATTTTTAAAGATTGCTTATTTGTATACACTTTTTATGTTAATTATAGAAGTAATTTGCAATTAATTAAGTTAATTATAGAAGTAATTAAATTGCATTTGCTTTATTTGCTTTATTTCTATTTTTTCAAACATTACAATAATTACAATAAATAAATGGCATTGGCATAAATACAATTAGTATTTGTTCAAAAGCAAATTGGCATAAATACAATGAGAGTTTATGTCTAAGGGTTTGGCATAGGGCAACAATTTTTTCTTTCATTATTCTTTGTTTTTTTCTTCTTTTTCTAAAAAAGTTGTAAGCTATAAAGAAAAGCAAAACTAGTAAGCACTCGCTGATCTATATATGCTCTAGTGGATGTATATATATATACATATATATATATATATATACACATATATATATATATATATATACACATATATATATATATATATATACATATATATATTATGCGGTAGTGGTGTAGTGGTAAGAGCGCTCGCTTTGTAAGCGAGAGGTTCGGAGTTCGACTCCCACCATGTCCCTGGAAGTACCGCTCAACTTAATTTCTCCGCGCAGCGGCCTTGCTCAGCAAGGTTCGTGTTTCGGAGTTAAAGAGTTGAGAGAGGGTTGCACCACGAATAACAACTAAAAAATTAATAATCAAAAAAAAAAAAAAAACTCAAAAAAATGAGTAGCCTCCTCGACTGTAGACATATATATATATATATATATATATATATATATATATATATATATATATATATATATATATAAATATATATACATACATACACACATATATATATATACACATATATGAATAAATATTTCATGCAATGTAATGTTTTTTTTTCTAGAGAAAACATTTTATTGAACATAGAAATTATTAATGAAATAGAAATGTTGTAATAATAATGACTTGATATTTTTTTATAATAAATTTAACTTTTTTTTTATTCCTACAATTCATTATAAAACTACAAATTTAAAAACACAATAAAACTCAATACCCAAAATGCTCAAAACAAAAAAAATTTATAAAAATATTTAAATGAAAATTTAAGAAGTATTAATGATATTAATGTTGCATCATCGATTACATTTTCTATTACACTTATAACATATGGCATAATAAATGCTGTAACAGATGATACAATCAATGATGTAACAGATCATATAATCAATCATGTAACAGATAATATAATCAATGATGTAACAGATGATATAATCAATGAATGATGTAAAATGATATATTTAGTGATGTAAATGATAATTTAACTAAGATAATGTAGCAGATATAATCAATAACGTAACAGATGATCAATGAAATAATAGATGCTATTAATCACAAAAAATAATACAATTAATTATGTAGTAAAAAAAAGAAGATATAAAAGGTAAAATAAGAGATTAAACAGATACATTTATAACTTATTAGAAACTTAAAAGAATTAAAAAAGAAAAAATAGAAAAGAAAAATATTTTTGACACAAATAAATATAAGCAAAATGTTATTTTAAATATATTTTCCATATTTACATATATTCTGGATGCTTTTAACAATCTTCTTATAAACGTGTACTTATCTATCGATTAAAAAAGTTTCACATGATATCAATCTACATTAAACAATTTAATAACATTTCATTATTGTTCTTATAATGTTCTTTTGATGTTAGAAACTCTTTTGCTTGATAAAAAAACTTTAAAATCGCTTTTTAGATTTTGATCATGGTCTGGAGAACAGATAAAGACAAAATTTCCATTAAAAAGCATGGACAAAATTTGATTATCATAAGTTTAATTATCAATATTGAATGCAATGGCTTCAATGTTGAATACAATGGTTTCAATCTCAATGAGATTTTGTTGTAGTTTTTAATGTGGCTTGAAACTTATCAATATATCACTCAGATTTTTTGCCAATATTGTTTTATTGACTTGATGTATATACGCAGTACCTAGAAATTAAAAATTAACTATAAAATTTTAAAATAACAATTTAATAAATGAAAAATTCCCTAATGAACTAAACCACTAACCATTCCAACCTTCAGAGGTTAAAACATCTTCTAATCTCTTTGAACAGACATTATGCTTAAGAACTTCATGTGTCAACACAGCCAGAAAATCTTCAAATGTTGGACTTTCTAAAAAAAAAATCATATATATATATATATATATATATATATATATATATATATATATATATATATATATATATATATATATATATATATGTATGTATGCACACAAAATAAGTGTGTAGCAGTCATGGTCATGAAGGTGTGAGATTGTAGGCCATTATATGACCACACCAATAATACTTTGTTTTGACCATTTGACCATAACTGTTAACATTAGCCGAACATTTAAAAAATGCGCCGTAAAAACATTATAGACCTAAGTAAAAAAAAATTTAATTTGTTTTAAAAAACAAAAAAAGAAATCTTAACAAAAAGAGAAAATAAAAAGAATTAAAACACAAAAAGTTAAATTAAATATATAAAATAAAATTTAAAATATTGAAACGATATAATTTTTCTAATTTAAATCAAGTTTTTAATTATGTTTGGAAAATCAAATTCAAATCTTTTATATTTAATGTTTTTATATTAATATAGAAAACTTTTTAAAATAAAGTAACAAGTTGTAACTATTGTTAAATAATCACGCAGATTTAATTTAAATAATCATCCACATTTAATTTACATAATCATGCACAATTAGTCTACATAACCACACTTAAAAAATTATTTAATTTTTTTGTTATTCTATTGCTTTTTTATTATTAATAAGAAAAGATTTTTTAGTTTCAAATACATTAAGTAATGAAGTAAATGTAGTAAATAACTAATTTTAGCTATTTCATTTTTTCTTTGGGACAATAAAATAAATTTAAAAAGAATTACTATATCTTGTTTAAGGTTTAAAACTCATTTAGTTACTAACAGAACATTTAAACTCATTTGGTTACTAACCGGACATTTAAACTCATTCGGTTACTAACCGAACATTTAAACTCCTTCGGTTACCAAGCGAACATTGGATTTAATAAAATGAAAGTTGTTACCGAAACTCAATTTAAAAACAAAATCTTATTTTATTTTAGTTACGGAATTTAAAAGACAATCAAATGTATAAAATTTTTAGCTTGAAAAATATAATACACTATAGATTTTAACTTTTAAAATTTTTTTAAAATTTAAAATTTGATAATTCTTTAAAAGATAGAATGATTTTAAAATATTCTTTCAGAGTAAAGTTAACAAGTAAGAGTTAATGTTTTGATAATAAATAAAAGTAAAAATTTCAGTCTTAATAACAATCACGCAATTTGATTTTTTGAATGAGAAACTTTTGATCTTTAGCTTGCTATTTTATCTTTAAAAAAACATTTGTTTTTTAAATCATTATCTCTTTAATTTAAGACGACTTCGAAAGCACTTTGAAAGTTATTAATTTTTAGTAAAAGTTAAATAAAAAGATTTGCCAATATTTAAATTGAAATTAAAACAATAGCAAATTTGTCTATCAAATGCTTAAGTTTTGTATTTAAACAGTTATTGTCTATACAATATATTATATAGACAATATAATATATTATATTGTCTATATAATATATTATATTAAATATAGACAATTATTTGAATACAAGACATAAGCGTGTTTACTATTATGTTAATTTTGCAAATATTTCGCGATATGTAAATATTGATTAAAATTTTACATTTTACATTAACATTTAATAACAACTAAAATTAACATTTAATAACAACTAAAATTAAAACAATTAGAAGTTAATAAATGTTTAAAATACTTTAAAGAATTTTCAATAAATATTTACATTAGTGTAGTTTTGTTACTTTTTGTTCATTAAAATCTTAAATAAAATAGTTTTTCTTAGCTGAATTAATTTAAATTCATATGGTTAAATTCATGTATTTAAAGAAATGCCTATTACAACGAGATGCTACTTTAAATCAACTTCTTTGAATTAACTAAACAAGGTAATGATTAACACAAACAAAGTAATGATTAAAAATCTAACTAGGTGAGGAGGGAAATTGATTCTAAAGTTTAGAATCAATTTAGTATTTTTTTGTTAAATCCATAACTTGTTGAAATTGACTACCCAAAGTTAAGATCTAATTTATGTTATATATATACATATGAATGTATATAACATAAATTAAATCTTAGCTTTGTTATATACTTTGTTATATTGTTATATACATACAGATGTATGTATATAACATCTGTGTATCTATGTATATAACATGTATATAACATGTATATAACAACATACAGATGTATGTATATAACATGTATGTATATAACATGTATATACACATGTATGTATATACAGATGTATGTATATAATATAAAATAAATCTTAGCTTTGTTATATACTTTGTTATATTATTATCTTATATACATACACATGTATGTATATAACATAAATTAAATCTTAGATTTGTGTATGGCATTTGTGTATGTCATTTTCAATAAAATATGGATTTACCTAAAAAATAATTAACTGATTCTAAACTTTTACAAGAGATTGTAATTGGCATCGATTAAAACAAATTTCCTTTAATGTAAGCTCTCCATTAAAAAGTTGAAGTTACATGATAGAGGTTTAAGGCTTTTATTTATTGGGAACCCAGCTACTCAGTATTTCCTCATTCTGTGATTCATTAAAAACATTTAAATGCCATAAGATATAATATCTTATGGCATTTAAATTATTATTTTTATAAAAAAAACCCTTTGTTTTGAATAAAACTAATTCAGAACCAATAATTAAGATTAAATAACAATAAACAAAATCAAAAAAAAAAAAAGGTTAAAAAAAAAGGCTAAGAATTAAATTTTATCTAATTGTAAAACTAAAAAATGTCTGACCTATCTTATCCAATGGTGGCATGTACAAAAAAGCCACCATATCTCTCAATGCTTTTATTCCAGAAGTTTCAATAGGTACGAGACATTTCTGGTCATTAGTATCCGATGAAATCAAACAACTTTAAAAAAAGAAGAAAAAATTATCATACTATGATACACAATAACAATTACTGGTTACAATAAACACTAGTTTCATGTAGTAAAAACATATTGTATATACTAATTACAATAACTACTGCTTTAATGTTTTAAAAAAACATATTGTAATTACTGGATACAATAATTACTGGTTTAATGAATGAAAGCATATTGTAACTAATGGTCACAATTATTACTGGTTTAATATAGGGAACAAGTTACTGATTTAATTATAAAGCTACTGATTATATATAATGTAAAAAATATAATTTAAAAATTAGTGCTTTAATATAGTAAAAAATTAACTTGTTTAATGCGAAAATAACAACTTGTTTGAAGTAATATGGTTTTATTCGAGATAAACATTGACAAGCCTCTAACGAGTCATTTTTTTTTACATCACAGGAATGAAGATATCAACCTTTAATTTTAGTTGAATTAAAACTTAACTCCCATCCCTATAGATATAACTGTAAGGTAATGTAATAAAGTTACTAATTTAAGCAAAACATTATTTTTGTTCACTCTATTAGATAATAGTTTATTTTTTTAGTATTTTATAAAAAAACAATGATTCTTTTTTAAAACCTGGATTTTATAAAAGTGAAGCTAAAAAATATACTATAAAAAAACATTATATATAAAAAAAACATCTTTAAAATTAAAATCTCCAAAAACCTATTTAAAAAACTCATTATTTATTTTGTAACATCCATTTTTTAAAAAAATTTAAAAAATAAAAATATCTTTGTTCATAAAACTTTATTATAAAAATAATGTTAAATCCATAACTTTGTTACAAAAAATAATGTTAGACCATAGACATTTGATTGAACAAAACAACTTTGATTGAACACAACAACTTCAATGAAGATAATGTAAAAAACATACAGTTCTTGGGCTTTTCTTCGTTTAAGGATAATTGGATTCTTTTCAATAGCATCTGGATTCAGTATCAAGTCATCATCAGGAACTCTTAAATCAGCAAGCATAGCTGAATGAGCAATCACAACTTTCTCAAAACTGTCCTGAAAAATTTAACAAATTTGTAAATAAAAAATAGTTATCACTCAAGAATAAAAGTTTCAATCAGAAGGTAATTAGTAAAACTTGAAAAAAGTTTGAATACTTTATTACCTTGACTATAAATCTAATATTATAATTAGTCTTTTTTAAAATTTTGTTCTTTTAACTAAATGTGTCATTAATTTTTATTAAATAAATAATTGAAAAACTTTTACAACAAACTCTAGAATAATAAATAATAATTAATAAAAAAAAGAAATATACTACTCTTTATATATTTATTATATATATAGTAAAATAAAGTAAATAAGAAATTTAAAAAAATAAAAAAGAAATTTACAAAAAGAAAAAACCTGGATAAAGTGTTATAAAACTATAAATTGAGATGATCATAAAACAATAAATAAAAAAATCATATTGTATATCTTCACCTCAACAAAAAAAATCATATAGTATAACTATCTTCACATCAACAAAAAAAAACATATAGTATAACTATCTTCACATAAACAAAACAAAAAATATATATACAGTGGTGGCACCAAGTCATGACCACAGTTGAAAAACAAGATAATTTTATTTATTTTTGGCACAGTATAAAATAATACAGCATCACATTGAAATAAAAATGACTCTGCATTGTCAGTAATAAGCGCCGCTAATAAAACATTAGAAATTCTGACTAAAAGACTAGTATTTTGTATGCCCTCCATGCGTATCGAGCACAGCCTGTACATGTCTTGGCATAGACTGTACCAGCTTTGAGATGGTCTCAACAAGGATTGCTAGCCATGCAGCTTGCAAATGTTGCCACAAATCATCCAGATTGCTGGGTTCGGTTTTCTGTACCTTCAGGTCAGGACTTTGTAGAGGCCATTCAATAGCATTGGTATGAGCACATTTAAGATATTCCATTACTTTCATTGCTTTGTGGCAAGGAGCATTGTCCTGTTGAAAGAAAAATGGTTTGTTTTTACCAAATAGTTTGTTTGATGATGGTTTCATTTGTGTTTTTAATATTTCCAAATATTTATCCTGGTTTAACGTGCCCGTACAACGATATAAATGACCTACACCTGATCCTGACATGCAACCCCATACCATAAGAGAGCCTCCTCCATGCTTTACTGTGGGACCTATATACAGAGGACTAAATCGTTCACCAACTCTTCTCCTCACATAAGCTCTTTTAGCTCCACAGAAAACAGTAAAGGTACTTTCATGTTTTTCAGGTTTTGTGCATCTTCGTGAATGCTCTTCTTTTTGCAATGTTATCAGGTCGCAATAAAGGCTTCTTCGCAGCAATTCTCCCATTCAAGCCAGCTTGCTGCAGGCGTTTTCTAACTGTCCTTGCTGCCAGATGAACTTTGTGGTTTTTCCCCAAGTAGCTTGCAAGATCTGAAGCCAAGGCAAAACAAATAGACAAACTTGCCCGAACCAAAAGCCAATCCGGCTTTGCGGTAGTTTTACGAGGTCTACCAACATGCTCTAAGTCTGCCTCTGTACCGGTGTCTTTCTCTTTTCTGGCTGTTCTGGTGACAGTTGACAGTCCAATTTTCATTTGCTCAGCAATATTTCTGTAAGAAATGCCTTGTTTAGTCATAACAATGATCTTCAGTCGTTGATCAGTTGATAGCTTCTGATACATGGCATACACAATGTTCTGCAAAATTATAATACAAAAATAATAAAATGTTTGCTTAATGAAAGAATACATGATTTCAATTATTATTTAACAACAACAAATGTTTAGAAACACAATAAAACTTAAAAAGTTCCAAAAAATGTTAATTAAATGAATTAATCCTAATTAGCACTGCTAATTATAATTATAATTAAATCTAACTAATTTATTCTCAATATTAGCTCCACGTTTCGGTACGATATGTAGTCGAGTGATAATACATTAATTTCAAGTAAATATCTACTAAAACAATGCTAGAAAAATCTTAAACATACCAAACTGATATCAACAATTTCTGATCAAATCAACACAGAACAGTAATTAACAAAAATTACAGTAATTATAATAACAAAAATAATATTTGGTTGCTAATAACGCCCCACATCGGTAACTAGATATTTAGTAAGGTTTCCGAATAAAAATTGCTACAAAAATTAGTTATTATTGCCTAAGTACACTATTAGAGATCAAAATATGTGTGTGGTCATGACTTTGTGCCACCACTGTAGTATAACGTATATCTGTAGTATATCATCTCATCAAAAAAAAAAAAAAAATCATATAGTATAACTATCTTCGCCTCAACAAAAAAATCACATAGCATAACTATCTTCACCTCAACAAAAAAAATCATATAGTATAACTATCTTCACCTCAACAAAAAAAATCATATAGTATAACTATCTTCACCTCAACAAGGTTAAAGGAATTCTGTTCTCCTAAAATTCTTATGAAAGAAGATGCTTAAAATCCACTTTTACATAAGATTTATTTTCTATTAATATAATTGACTTTTTCTTTTAAAACTTTTGCCACTGATATTTGCTTTTTATAAATATATATCTACAACATTTTTCTGATTCCTAGAATTTTATAACCAATGATTTTATTTGCTGATTTCATTGCTATTTTTAGGTTGAATCATACATTCTAAGTGTTAAATTGTTTAATAATGCCTTATTCATCATCATCATTGCCATGGCACAGGTAAGACTTAAGTTTTTGTCAGGCAACTTACATATGTTAATAAATATTTGATACAAAACCCCTAATTTAATTGTAGGTAAGGATTTGAGTTGCTTTTAAATCTTGGATGATAACCTTCCTAGTGGTACCCTGGATGGTAACCCTCCTAGTGATTGTATCATGACAAAAATACTCAGCCTTGATGAGTAAAACAAGTAAATGCTATGAAAAGTGACTGGTTATAAAAAAATTACCTTAAATATTCTATAGCATAGGTAATCTTAAAAGAACTTTAAAAAAAAAGAATTTTTATAATTTCATTTTTATATAAATGGTAATATTTGTTTAATAATAATAAATAAGAATAAGTAATAATGATAAATAACAATATTAAATAAAAATAAATAATAGTAATAAAGAATAATTATAAATAATAATAATATAGAAGTAATAATCTATTTAAATCTATTTAAGAAGTAATCTTACTTCTAACATGAGTTTTTGTGGAGATTTCAAAACAGTTGCTAGAGTTATTCCTGCATTTAGCCATGGGTGTTTGATTAATTCATGAATAGTCATTCTATTTTTTGAGTCAATTACTAACATTCTAACAAGCAAAAAAAAATCAAACATAACTTAAATAAAATTAAAAAAAATTGAAAATAATTTTTTTTTGAAATAACTTCAAAACCTTTTGATAACATCTTTGGCTAGGTCAGATATTTTTGACCATTCTGGTGCAGGAAAGTCATATTCTCCTTCCATTATTCTTCGTTTCATACCTTGTGATAACTGCTTGCGTGGATTTTCAGAATAAAATGGAGGGTACCCACACAACATTATGTATATGATAACTCCAAGACTCCAAATATCACAACTCTAATAAGAAACAATAACTTAGCTAACACTTGTAAACAATCATGAATATGCTCTCTAACTTACATGAATAACAACATGATAAAGTCAAGACAACTGCATTACATATTTTAGTCGAGCTCTTGAGGCCAAAATACTAAATCATTTAAACTCCACATAAAGGCATTTCCTTTATGTGGAGTTTAATTTTTTAACAAAATAATACAACTTGCTAATGCAACAATCATCAATAGTTCACAACTTAAAGTTTTGGATAAAAAAAAAACACCACCCAACAACTACTACCAACATATTACAGTACTCCATATTTCATATCAAGCAAAAAATATAAACTAATGCCCACCTTATCATATGTGTAGGGCTCACTTTCAATAGGTATATTTCCCATTTTTTGAGCTCGATGAAATCTTTGGGCTTCGAGAACCTATTAAATACTTTACTTCAAAAAATATTTTTAATAACAATATTATATGCATATAATAAAAATGAGTTTATACATATACACTTTATATATGACTTTATAAATTGAAATAAATAAAAAATTTAATAAGAACTTTAAATTCTGACTTGGGGAGACACATAATACGGAGTAAACTGGGGAGTAACAAGATTTCCTTTATCAATTTTTGCAAATCCAAAGTCTGTAAGCTTCACTACAATATTCTAAATTTATCAAAAAAAATTAATCATCATCATCTTCATCATAACATGTACAAACCACAAAATTGTGAAAGCTAGGTGTTTTCACATTATGAAATAAAGAAAACATACTTACATCACTATTATCTTTAATAAGCAAATTTTCAGGCTTCAAGTCTCTATGAGCAATATTTTGTGAATGAATATGAAAAATGGCAGAAGCTACCTAAATAATATTCCATTAGATTGAGATGATTTTTTTTTTATTTTGTTAAATTTTAATTTAATTCATTTTATATTAAGGTTTTTTATTTTTTGTTGACTGTATCAACAAACTTTCTAGTTTTTTTTTTATTAAATAGTCAAATAGTTATTAGAAAGAAAAAAAATCATCACAGCTGTAAATTTTACCAATTTTAAAAGGAAAAGATATTTTTTAATAAATTAGGTTATAAATTGTTATAAATATTTAAGTAATTTTATGTTAACGTTTTATTTTATTGACCTCTACCGTGTTGATAAATGGAGTTGGAAAGTTTATAATTATATCCAAGGGGTTATCATTTGTTGTTATTAATGTTTATTATAACTATTATATATTTTTATTTTTTTACAATAAGAATTTATTTAGCATTAGTTAGTATTATTATGTTATCACTAAAGAGGAAGTAATACAGTTTGCAACCATTTTCTAATTTTTTTTTTTTTTAGTTTTTTTTAAATTTTTTTTTAAACATCTGATTATAACTATTTTTGATAATTATATGCTCTCTCATTACTTGATGTCTCTTATTAAACCTTATTTTTTATTAAATCCTTATTAAAAGTTATTTTAATAATTTAAAAAAAAATATTCATTTTTCCATTCAAAATATCAATTATATCTTTCATTGTTGACTGCTATTTTATACCTAGATATAAGCTATAACTATTATTTATTATTGACCTAGATATAGGTTATAACTATTCTTTATTATCTACCTAGATATAAGCTTTAACTATTCTTTATAATCTACCAAGATTGTTGACTGCTATTTTGTACCTAGATATAAGCTATAACTATTATTTATTATTGACCTAGATGTAGGTTATAAATATTCTTTATTATTTAGATATAGGTTATAACTACTCTTCGTTTTCTATTTAAATGATTTACACATAAAACTTTAAAAAAGACATAAAAAACATAATCACACAGTGACCTGCTTAGTGATATCACTTGCTTCCATCTCTGTAAAGCTAATCTTTTTACGAATCTGGTCAAATAATTCCCCTCCTTCCATTAGTTCCAAAACCATTATTAAATACTTTCTAAAATGTTAAAGTTAAGTTAAGAAAGTTTAAGGATAAAAATATATATATATATATAATTTAAAAAAATATAATATAAATTAAAAAAATGAAAAAGTTAAAAAACTCAAACTTTCTATGAAGTTCTCCAGGTAAGATTAGATCATTTTGATAAACCTCAACACAAGAAACAATATGAGGATGATTGCGACACCTCCAATGCAAGTCAACCTAGATATATACAAATGCATATATCTATATATGCATGTATATTTATATGCATGTATGCATGTATTTATATTTATATGCATGTATGTATGTATGTATCTATATATATATATATATATATATATATATATATATATATATATATATATATATATATATATATATATATATATATATATATATATATATATATTGGCCTCAATGGGTAGCGAGAGCTTTAGCTCTTGCTACCCCCTGAGTACGCTCACACTCCCCTAAAACGGTTTACGGGAGCAATTTATGGCTCTCGCAAAAGTATAATTTTTTTTCAAAAGTATAATTATCATAGTAACTGAAATAAAAAATGCAATCATTTTAATAATTATTTTTAATAATTCTTAAAATGCCTGCATTTTATTACAAATAGAAAATATAAAACTTTTTTTATAAGCAGTAAAAACAACGCCCCACTAAAGAATTTTTACATGCTGCAATAAATGACACTTGTTATGTATAATATACATATATTTGTTATATGTAAACATATATTTGTTATATGTATACATATATTTGTTATATGTATAATAGATGTGTGTTCCGTTAATAATTCAAGAATATATTATATTCTTGTAATATTAACGTAACAAACTTGATATGGTGCGACAAATCTACCAAAGGGCATATGCAAACATTAGGGTTTGCTTATGCAAACATTAGGGTTTGCTTATTTTTGCAAACATTAGGGTTTGCATATTTTTGCATATGCAAACATTAGGGTTTGCTTAAAATTTTCAAAAACGCATGCATTACTTCAGCATTTTTTTTTCCAAATAATTATGTGATTGATGGTTTTTTATTTATTATAAAAAACACATATGATAAAAAAAAAAATTAGTAACTAAAATCTACAACACATTTTAAAGACTTTACAAGAAACCATGCTAAAACATGATTATTTCTTTCAATAGCGTTACTATTAAGTAAAATAACTAAGTACGCTATCAAAGATAGTAACTATGTTTTATCATGGTTTTTGCATGCATTAACAAAAGAATGCAAAGTTTTACTTAAAATGAATGCATTTGTAACTACTTTAAAAGAAACCATGCTTTAGCATTAGGATTGCTTTATTCTATAGCATGCTTTTTTTATTTAATTTTCTTATTTTTCTTAAAGTGAAGTAATGTTTATTAGCATACTAAAAACGCTTTTAAAATGTTTGAAAAGAATATTTAAGTTTTGCTGAAATATATACAATCTAATAGAATATAAAGAACTATGTCTATTATAGCTTTTATATTTTATTGTGTGTTAAACAATGCCAAAAATATATTTTTAGTAACTTATTATTTAATACTTAATATGATATCATTTTTAAAAGTTTTAAAAATGTCAAAACTTTTATTTGATTTTTAGCTCCTTTTATTTAAATTTCTTCAAGTTGGTACATTTTTTTTGAGTGAACTAAAATGTAAATAAATTTTTTTGTAATTAATTTTAAGAGTTAATTAAATTCAATAAGCGTCATTGACATAACTTATTAACTAGAATAATAATAATTTGAAAATAAAACTTCCTTATATGGGGTTGTTCATGAATTACACCATGCAATTTTTGACCTCCCTCCCTCCCCCTTGTCACAAAATCGTAACACTTAAGAAGCAAATTTTGTATGAGTTGTCACAAAACCACCAATCCTCCCCCTTATAGAATGATGTAATTTATGGACAACCACTATGACATATATCTCTTAAATTAGATGTTTATCATTAAATAAAAACACTAACGTCAACGTTCATTAAAAAAAAAAAATTTGTGGCACCTTAGGCCTGTAACAAGTATAAAGCCAAAATTTTGTAATTAATAAACAATTTTTTAAATGAATGAACAGATAGCTCTTACAAAAAACTCAAAGCTCTCCTAAGAAGCTGTTTAGAGGAGCAGCTCGCATAGCTCGACATGTTTGTTTTAGGAGAGCTTTTTGCTGCACTCATTTCTTCTCGCCAAGGCCTGTATATGTGTGTATATATATACATATATATATATATATATATATATATATATATATATATATATATATATATATATATATATATGTTTATATAACAATAAATATAATTTTTCTTCCAAGGACTGTATATGTGTGTGTGTGTGTGTGTGTGTGTGTGTGTGTGTGTGTGTGTGTGTGTGTGTGTGTGTGTGTGTGTGTGTCTATATATATATATATATATATATATATATATATATATATATATATATATATATATATATATATATAATAAATATATATATATAATAAATATATATATATAATAAATATATATATATAATAAATATATATATATAATAAATATATATATATAATAAATATAATTTTTCTGTAGACAGTGCTCAATCAAAAGTAGAGCAAATATAAATCAGAACAATAATTAAAAAAATACAATTAAATTTGAAAGATAACTTGGAGTTTCACGCTTTATGTGATCATCAGATGTTATAAACAACCGTTACGATAAAAAAAAATTATATTCAAAATACAACACAGTGTAGGCTTAAATGACATTAAAGTTGCAGATAAGAAATTTGTTTTTGTGGCAACATTTTGATACAAGTTCATTTCATTTGTTCATTAGTTTTAAAGACAGCGTAATGATATGGTATTTTTCAATTAAGCAAAGATTACACAACTTTCCTGCAGGTTTAAATATCTTTGCCCTATCAATAATCTTCCACATAATAATAGGGTTTAAAAATTTCTTTAAATTTGATTTCCCAGATATGTTTAGAAAGTTTTGTGGGTTTCACTTTACTTTTGTATTGAAAGAAGTTTTTATGTTTGTACCAGCGAACTTTAAGGTGTGCTCCGTTAAAACAATATAATTAAAAACATCCTGCAGTGATATTTTTACGTTGCAGGCATAAACTATATTTTTACTAAGACCTGTTATAACAATTATGTTGGCAACATTAGGTATTCTTTTATTGTGTAAATTAATAAAATTGGAGATGCTAGGAAGACAGCTTTAACTGACTGTTCTTATAAAAGATTTTGCGAAACTTTTAAAGAGTTTTCTTTAAAAGTTTTGGAAATTTTTTAATGATTCTTACTTACACAACGAAATAACGGAGTAAAAATACCAGAGTATACCAATCTTATAAAATACAATACCGGAGTATACCAATATTATAAAACATTGAATACTGAAAACTGGTATTAGAATTATCTGGTATTATGGAAACTCCAGAATAAAGATCAAAACCAACAATATTTAAAAAGGTTCTAACAATGTTGTTAAGTTTAAAAAAGATTATTATTATTATTAATTTTATCATTTAAAATTGTTCTATTTTAATTTTGTTTATTATTTACAGTTTTACTGCAATTGTAAAGGCGAGAAAGTTTAAAGATAAGAAAGATTCAAGATAAGAAGGTTTAAAGATGAGATTTTTTTAATGCTAAATTAAATTAATGGTAGTTTATATAATATAATATCATAAATAATTATTAAAATGAGATATAGAGAGATATTCTTAACACATATTATAAACTCAAAAAAATCAAACAATGTTTTTAGCTTGTTTACATATTTAAAAACCATAAGTTAAACTGTGAAGTTAAAAAAAATTTAACTTGATTTAAACAATTTTAAAAATCAATACTTCTATCCTGGCCTTTGGACGATCAACCAAGCATTTAAACGCAAATTTTTCATTTGTTGCTCTACTTTGACAAATTCTAAAATAAAAAAACTATTAGAACAAAAAATGTTTTACAAATTAGATTTTTTTTAAACATATTTGATCATGACGTAATAAGAAATAAAAGTTATTTAGTTATATGTAAAAAAGAATGAAAAAAAAAAAAGAAAAAAGGAAAACATCATTGCTGTCTGCCCTAAAGAAAACATTTAGTTGATGTATTGGTATGGATTAATTATTCCATACATATACATCAATGTTGTTCATAATATTCTATCTATTAGTTTCTTTATACTAAGTCAATTATTTCTTTGATTGTTGAGTCTTATTATTATTATTATTTTCTTCACAACCAAACAGTTTTCAGTTTTCTTTCAGCTATCACTATTAGCTTATGAAATTTACAACTCTCTGTTTGTTATGTTCTCTGCAAACTTTGTTATAATCAAAATAGTTAAAATCAAATATTTAATCTGTATACTAAAAAAAATCTTCAGATTTTTTTTTATACAGATTACATATTTATCATATATTAGACAATAATACAACATTAATAAAATTTTATAGACTCATCTTTAATCTTTTCTATCTTTTGCTTATCTTATTTCATTTTATCTCATCTCATTTCATTTTAGTAAGTTTTATCACATTTCATTTTATCTATTTTCTTATTTTATCTCTGTTTGTTTTACTGAATTAATTAAATGAGGCCAGAAAAATGCTTAATTTTAGAAAATAAAAAAAGATTATCACAACACTCTCTCAAATTCTGAAACTTAGAAAATAACCTTGAAACTAAAACTCAGAAAAACAAACCTTGACAAACAAGGCCACTGGACAAAGGAACATATTTTTATATCACTGTTTAGCACAGTATTATATCATTATTTAGCACAGTGTTATAACAAACATGGTAATTACAAGGGGTATGGTGGTGGACAAACTTGATACCTCTCACTTACAACAACAAAAGCAACTTGTTTCATCTCACCATGTTTCATCAGATCAAGGGTGTTAGCCAGCCCAATGGCACCCATATACCACAGAATTCTTAATGAGTTTAAAGTTCCCAAAATTAATGACCTTATTTTTTATTTTGTTGAAGTAATAGGACAATATCGATAAAAATTCCTTATTTTTTGTAGAACAATAACAATAAATATCCCCATCATTGGGAAAATGCAATAAAAAAAATATTCCTGACTAACACCATGAGATCTTGTGTCATTTCAACCTTAACTCCTTAACAACCCTAACTCTTCTTTTTTTTATCTTACAACTTGCAGCATTTTATCTCTTATATATAGTAATAACTCTCAAAGCATATTAGAGCGAGTATTTTATCTTGTTCAATCTAACCTCATCTTTATTTTTCTTTTAGGGTATCATATTGGATTTCTTTAAAAGTAAAACTAAAAGTAATAAATTATTATTTTCATTAGGGGTTATCCAAAAAATACATATGTCAAAAATTTTGAAATTTGACCCCCCTCCCCCTGTTGTTATGTGTACTTTCAAGCCCAACCCCCCCCCCCCAAAAAGTATGTACGCTTTTGAAATATCCCCTCCCCCCTCTACAATTTTTTTGTCTTATTTTTATCTTATATTATTTCATCTCTTTTTTACCTATTAATTAGCATCAAAATACTTAATATCAACTTAACTTATTTAAAATCAACTTATTTCTAAAATTTAAAGAAAACCTCAAAGCTACATACATATTCTTAATCAATCAATCATGTATATATGTATCATGTATATATGTATCATGTATATATGTATCATGTATATATGTATCATGTATATATGTATCATGTATATATGTATCATGTATATATGTATCATGTATATATGTATCATGTATATATGTATCATGTATATATGTATCATGTATATGTAATCATGTATATGTACTGAAATCATATTTTGATAGATATTTACAAACAGTTCTGCTAATCTTGGGTAAAAAAACTGAACCTTATATAACTATGATGATGATTAAAATATTTTCTCTTTTTTATTCCTCTCATTTATTTATTTTTAATTTGTTTTTCTTTTCCTTTTCTTTAGTTATTTAAACTTTAATTTCAAACTTTTTCCTGCAGAAAAAAGACATTTGCAAAGCCATTGTGAAGCTTTGTGCTTCATGATGACTTCACATAAAATATTGTAACCATAAAGTAAAATATTATAAAATAATTCTGATTGGCAAACACACAAGAATTCTAAATAATGATTTTACCTGACTGGTCCACTAATACCAGATCCTAACTTTTTGTTCCAAAATATAATGTAATCAGCTTCAATTGGTGTTGTCTGGAGAAAAATAAATAGAATATGATAAAAACATTAGAATAGACAAAAAAATTGAATATTGAATGTGTGCTATCTTAATTTATAATGCACAGTGCACACATATAACCATTGTTCACACAAATAGGGATGAAAGTTTCCTGGAAATTTTCAATTCAGGAGATTTTCAAAAAATTTAGGAAATTTAAAAAAAAAGTTATTTATAATTAATAGGTAAATTTGTATGTCTTACTTAGCCAGTTGTAAGATATGGTAAAATACTGTGAAGCAGATTATAAAATTCTTAGAAAGCTTTTATTTGAAAAATACTTTTTTGGTATTTTGTTGAGTTTTTTATTATAACTATAAGTAGCAACTATGAGAACTTGTTTTGAAAACTTCAGTGCCATAGAAAGCTTTGTTTGAGGCAAAACATAATTTGCATCCCCATCCCTAAAGGTGAAGGGGCATTTTTTAATGTCTTAATTTGCCCCACAAGTTACTGAAAACTTTAAAACTGTATATAAAAAGGTGTGATTAAAAATTTACAGTATTTTACAATTTTTCTTAATTTAACAATGTTATTGATTAATGGCAGGTAAAAAGTTAAAAAACACTTTTGCTAAATTTAAACTATTTAAAAATATAGTTAGCAATAAAAGTAAAGAACTAATGATTTCAAGGTCATAAACTCTGCTGCTATTGGTAAATAAGTGCCTTTCTGAGACTTGCTATTAAGACTTGAGTCTCACTGGCCACAACCTTGCTAGGGTTCTTTTGACGGTATAAATCAACAAATCAAAAAATAATGCTATATCTTAAAATGGTTTAAATGGAATAAGAAAAAGGTAAAAAAAAAAAAAGTATATAGACTAAAAATAAAAAAATAAAAACATAAAAATATGGGCAAGAATATAAAAAAGAATAAAAACAACACAAATACACTGACCATATATTTTTGCAATAACCAATCACTAAAAATCAAACCTTAATTGGCAATTCATCATTTTCCATTGTAAAAGAAACACAAATACTGCCACACGACTGATGTTCTTGATGTTCTTTGAACAATTTAATGCTTTGCTCTTCATTTCATAGTGACATTTTAAATGATTAGCATTTTTATTAGTTGCATACAGAAATTTTTTTATTTTCTAAATATAAAAATCATTTTATAAGTATTCCATTATATATGATAGCTAAAAAAAATTACACAAAAGAATTGCACTGCCATATAGTAAAAAATTAATGAAACATAACTTCTGATGAAGAGAAAAAAACAGTAGCAATCCTCTGTTTAATTTCAACATACAAACCTTTGAACATCTTGAGTAACTTTATGAAAATAGAGTATTTTGGCCATTAATATTTAAATCTCAGAAATTTAAACTTGTTTTTTGGTACATAACTTTTTAATTAAAATATCCTGTAAAATTTTAAGTTGTGAGATTTTGAAGCATATAGTTGTGGATCCATTTTAGGCCATATGACATTGACTAGGAAAAGAATAACATTGTGGTACACAATGATTAATTCACTTGATCAAGGTTTTAATTGATTTTGAATTGTTCTATAAAATCCCCTGTTTTTTTTTTGTTTTGTTTTTTTTCCTAATGTTTAGTCTTGGTGTTTCTAATCTTTTTTCATAAGTATGGTGTCTCAGAGATTTTCTAAAATTTGTTGCACAATGTTGAATTTGCTTTAAATTGTTGATACAGCCACTAAGGCGAGGTAACCAAGTGTGGATTGCAAACTCTAGATGAGATTGAGTATATACAGTGGATAAAACTCATCAGAGGAATATACCGCATCCACTGAATATTTTTTTAGCACACCTAATTTCAAGTTTGCTTTTGCTGCTGTCGCATCTACTTGCAATCTTAATTTCAAGTCATTAGACACATAAGTCACACTCAACTGTGGTACATTCTAATGGATGATAAAATCCATCTTGGCCTAACATTGTGTAATTATGTGTCGAATAATATTTTTTGCAACCAACATGAAAAACCTTACATTTATTAAGATTAAAAAACATGTGCCAATTTATAGTCTATTTAATGGCTTTGTCAGTAATGTTTTGCAAGGATAGCATATCAGCTGGTGTTCTTATAACTGTCATTATTTTGTTGTATAAATATTATATATATATATATATATATATATATATATATATATATATATATATATATATATATATATATATATATATATATATATATATATATATATATATATACACACATATATATATACACATATATATATAAACACATATAAGTATTTATATATCACACGTCCTGAGAATCATGAGAAACTGTCACAGAAGACTCCGAAAAAATCCTTTGGAGGGAATGATCCTCACACATTATTGTTTTCAAAAATGCAAAAAATGAAATCTTTTGTGACCGTCCAAGAAAAAAAAAATCAGTTTGAATTTTTTCATTTATTCCTTAAAATCATGAATTGACAACTTTGACTCTTTTTGCATTTTTACAGCATATGTAAACAAATTCTACTCAAGCACTCTTTAGATATGGATACTGAGATGAATTTGACCAAAAACATCTTTACTAAGAAAAAATAAGTAAAATATAAATATATTAATATAAACCCTTTTTAAAGTTTTATATCTATTCTATCAAGCCGTAAATGATACCATTTACTGATATGTAATTTTTTATTAGACAGGATTTGTTAGTTCTTCCCAATATGTCTAAAGGACCAATCTTCAAATATTTGCTTTGTGCTATATTTTTAATCAAATTTTTTTTTCTGAATCTTGGGAAATAGCACTGACAAAATAAAGTGTGCAATACCTACATATCTGTGCATGAGAATTTATCTGCTTCGGATCCCATTTTAAAGGTAAATTTTCCATAAAAATCTAATGATGACAAGGTGTTTCTTGACCAATAACTCATTTTCCTTTTAATTTTTAAACACATTTTTAATGTCAACTTTTGCTAGTCACCAATGACAGCCCTAATCATATGCATAAAAAGAGTGATTTTCTTTAGGTCTGCTTTGCGATCATGCCTAATTCAGTCAAGTCCCATGATGAATGCAGGAAAATAGTTTGTTTTCTCTGCATGAGAAAGTGTGTCAGAGAGGTGACAGGCCACTTGATACAAGTTGCGCTAGAAACCCTTCCAACTCCTATAGACTTCAGTGACTCAAGAGTGCCCAGAGGCATTTGTGACATATTGCATTAGGGAAAAAAGGAAGGGTAGAGTTTGTCATCATTTCTCCTGTCTTTGACTTATCCTCTATCAGGATGAGACCAGTTACAAGAGCGCAAGCATGTGACTGTCTTATCTGTAAGATAGGGCAGATGAAGTTCCTTGAAAAGTATCCTCTGGACAACCCACTGTCTTCAAATTCAGCACAGCCTCAAGCAACACAGCGGAGGTGCTGAGACCTAGGTCCATCCAGTGCCAAAAATCTCTTCCCTGAAGCTAATGTTTTGAGCGCTCGAGACTTAGTGCAACTTCAAGCCAACACCGGGCTGTCAAATCAATCTGTAAGAAGCTTGTGTCCACACTTAACCACTTCTCCAAGGCTCGAGTCTTGGAGCCAAACATTCACGCAAAGTTTGCTGAGCTTGACAAGAGCTTAGCAGAATACTTTACCCAATCTACAATTGAGATCACCACTGACAAAACAGAAAAAAGAAGTCAAATTGTTGTTCACTGCATCAAACTAGAAGACCTTCTTGATCAGCTGCTGCTTCAAAGGAAAATTTACTCAGAACATGTCGTGAAGCTTGGCATTTATGGTGGAGGAGGCTTTCTCAAGATCAGCATCGGAGTTCAAATGCTGAACAACCTGAGGACTTCCAATCTCCCCCTCGAAAAAAGACTCTGGCTTCACAAGTGGCAAAGACACAAGCGTCAGGCACCAGCTTCTGGTTGCCATTGCTGAAGATGTTCCTGAAATCTACACCATCATTCAGAAGATCCTTGACTTAATCCATCCTGATGGAGTTGACTTCCTCCTCTCCTGTGACTTAAAACTGGCCAACATTGTATGTGGCATTCAGTCCCATTCCTGCTCACATCCCTGCACTTAATGTGATGTTAAAGCAAAAAAACTCTCTCAAAAAGGGAACCTTCGGACGTTTGGGTCACTGCGACAGTACTTTGATGTCTTTCAGGTAAAAATTACATTCCTTCTTTACGTAGAAAATTTATAACAGTCTTAATTTTTGACTATTTCAGTTACCAATTCAAACAACAATAACTGTTTCTTGATACCAGATCTAACCTTTATTCTTTCATTAATGTCAATTTAATAGAAAAATTGGAAAAATAAAATTACTCTTGTGTTTCAGGCACATGGGCAAGATCCAAAACAAACACGAATGTTCAAGAATGTCATTCACTTGCCACTCTTCGACAAACCAGACAGCTCTTTGGTCCTCACCTTCATAGCACCCATGGAGCTCCACCTCCTCCTTGGTGTGGTCAATCACCTCTTCAAGGCCTTGAAAGAGGCTTGGCCAAAGGCTGATGATTGGCCAAGATCACTGTACATCAAGAGCCAGCCTTTCCATGGTGGCCAGTTTGCTAACAATAAATGTCGTAAGCTTCTGAGGAATGTAGATGTGCTGAGGCAACTGGCTGAGCAGGTAATTTTTAAGTTTTACAACTTACCTTATGCTATTTCTGTTTTTCTTTACTAAATTTGAGCATTTCTTTATACAGGAATGTGCCTTCAATATTTTTGGCATCATCGACACTCTTCAAAGATTTGATGCTGTAGTGTCCTCCTGCTTTGGCAGTACCCTTGATCCTCACTTCGCTTCAAAGATTCAGGCCTTCAGAGCATCATACCTTTCTCTCCAAAGGGTCAGTGTCACCCCAAAAGTTCACGCAGTGTTCTTCCATATGGAAGATGTTATTCTGTTGAAAAAAGAATCACTTGGCAAATACAGTGAGCAAGCCACTGAGGCACTGCATCACAGCTTCAAATATCAGAGTATGCAAAGTGGCTCAAAACATGCATAATTGACTTCAACAGCAAGAGTGTTCAAAGAGTTTATAATTTGTTTGGCTTGATTTAGGAATCCTTTTTAAAGATTATTGTGTACACATTCATCTTAGTATCCATATCTAAAGAGTGCTTGAGTAGAATTTGTTTACATATGCTGTAAAAATGCAAAAAGAGTCAGAGTTGTCATTTCATGATTTTAAGGAATAAATGAAAAAATTCAAATTGATTTTTTTTCCTCGGACAGTCACAAAAGATTTCATTTTTTGCATTTTTGAGAACTGTAATGTGTGAGGATCATTCCCTCCAAAGGATTTTTTCGGAGTCTTCCATGACTTCAGTTTCTCATGATTCCCGGGACGTGTGATATATATAATATTTATTCATATACATACATACATATATATATATATATATATATATATATATATATATATATATATATATATACACACATATATATATATATATATATATATATATATATATATATATATATATATATATATAAACATGCTGGATTGTTATTAATGGCCAACACTGTGTATATATATATATATATATATACACATATATATATATATTATATATATATATATATATACATATATATATATACATATATATATATATATATATATATATATATATATATATATATATATATATATATATATATATATATATATATATATATATATATATATATATATATATATATATATACACAGTGTTGGCCATTAATAACAATCCAGCATGTTTATTTGATATCATTGGGCTTTGATTGATATTAAATCAACGATTGTTTGAATCTTTATAAATATAAAAAATGTATATTGATGAGCATTCTATTTTCTTTCAAATAAATATAGATATTCATAAAAATATTATTTGATGTGCTTATTATATTGCTTTATTTTGACATATATATTATAATCTAAAATAGTTATTATGGCCAAAATTAACAATCCACTGTATTATTTCAAAATTTCAACCTTCAAAATTTCCTTTGTTTTTAATTAAAACTCTTATATGCAAACTACTCATAATTATTTGAGAACTTTTATTTAAATTGTTATAAATATTTGAAAAATTTGCGTAAAATGAAATAGAAAAATCAGTATCTAATAAACTACAATATTTCAGCAATAAAACAATCAAATTGACTGGAAAAGTTATTTATAATATAACAAAATGTAAAACCATAGTAATGAATGAACAAAACTTCTTAATGAGAGAAACTGCAAAACATTTTAACACAACACATACCACTTTTAGCAGAATAATTAGCTGTTATCAAAGATACAATAGAATTCAAAATCTTCTAGGTCCTGGAAGACTCAGCATTTCAAATAAAAGAAATGAGCGTTCACTTATTCGCATAGTGAGAAAAATAAAAGTTTATCATCTACTGATCTCAGTCGAAAAGGACAAAATGCTTCTGGTGTTGTTGCTAGTGCTCAAACAATTAGAAGAGTCCTACAAAACACAACTACATGTGGTGAGCTGCATCCAAAAAACTATGTCTATTGATAAAAAATCAGAAACAAGAAAAACCTGGTGTTTATCTCATAAAATTTGGTCTATGAGCATGTGGCACAACAATCTTTTCAGAGATGAAATAAACGTTGAAGTTGATTAAAGAAAAAACCAAGTGATGATGAGATGAAAGTCACATTACAAAATGGACCTAAATTGTTCTACAAATAGAACAAAATGGTAGTGGTAGTATAGGCATCTGGGCCTGAATGAACTATGAAGGTGTTGATAATTTCAAAATATTTGATGGAAGGCTTGATTCTCTAAGATATTTAGACATATTGGATAATTATTTGATGCCTTCTATTGACATTTTCCCAAAAGACATGGGAATCTTCCCACAAGATAATGCTACATGCTGCTAAGATTTGCAAGTAATTGTTTGAGGAAAACAACATTAAAATCATGTCTTGGTCTACCAATAGTTTTGATCTAAATTACATAGAGAACTTGTGGCCTGGGTTAAACCATAATCTTGGTCGAATTAAAATAAACGAGCTGGACCAGCTGAAAGAATTAGTAACAAAATTACTAAATAGTGATCCAAAGGTGATTACTGAGAATTTAGTAAACTCCATGCCAAATCATACCAATTAATGCTTAAAAGCAAAAGGATTGTCAACAAATTGTTAATTCTTTTTTTTTTTATATTTTGTAAGTATTTTTTAATTAAGGTTTGTTAATTTTGTTTTTATGATTAGTTTATTATGGCAACATTTTTTTTTTTTGATACTTGAACTAATGAACACTTACTAATGAACTAATGAATTAATGAACACTTAATTTAATTTCATTATTTCAGTTTTTAATTTTCTTAATTTTTATTACTTTATAAGAAATTTATATTGTGATTATTAAATGTATTTCAATAAAAAAAAATTAGGAAATAATCACTTTTAGTTTATAAAATATCTAATTTCAAACTTATATTCATACTAAAATAACATGATGGATTGTTAATAATCGCCAATACTGTGTGTGTATATATATATATAAATATATATATATATAAATATATATATATATATAAATATATATATATATATAAATATATATATATATATAAATATATATATATATATATATAAATATATATATATATAAATATATATATATAAATATATATATATATAAATATATATATATATATATA
Organism: Hydra vulgaris; assembly: GCF_038396675.1. NCBI lineage: Eukaryota > Metazoa > Cnidaria > Hydrozoa > Anthoathecata > Hydridae > Hydra > Hydra vulgaris. The sequence goes on from NC_088929.1 coordinate 49,240,686, forward strand.
AATATATATATATATATAAATATATATATATATATAAATATATATATATATAAATATATATATATATATAAATATATATATATATATATATATAAATGTATATATATATATATATATTTATATATATACATATAATATATATATACATATAATATATATATATACATATAATATATATATATAAAATATATATATATATATATATAAAAACTCCAACGAATTCAAAATAGCTTATCTTGAATGGTTTTCCATTCTCCTATTCATTTAAATGCGGTATTGGTGTAGTGGTAAGAGCGGTATTATGCGGTAGTGGTGTAGTGGTAAGAGCGCTCGCTTTGTAAGCGAGAGGTTCGGAGTTCAACTCCCACCACGTCCCTGGAAGTACCGCGCTCAACTTAGTTTCTCCACGCAGCGGCCTTGCTCGGCAAGGTTCGTGTTTCGGAGTTAAAGAGTTGAGAGAGGGTTGCACCACGAATAACAACTAAGAAAAAAAAAAAAATAATAAAAAACACAAAAAAAAAAATAATAAAAAATAAAAAATTAAATAAACATGAGTAGCCTCCGCGACTGTAGTGGCCCCCTCGGGCCTTGGGGAGGTGAATAACCTAAAAAAAAAAAAAAAAAAAAAAATCAGAAATATTGCTGAAATCTCTTCATTGGCTACCAATAAATCAAAGAATAATCTATAAGATATCAGTTATCACACATAAAATTTTATTATCTAAATCTCCTGCATATTTATTTGAACTCCTTGAAGTCCAAACTTCAAAACAAAATACTAGATCATTAGACAGTTGTCAACTTACACGTCGTCAACAAAACTTCTCTGGGCTCAAATTCTTTTGGTATGACTGCACCTCGAATTTGGAATGGTTTATCTATGAACACACAAAACTCAACCTCTTAAACATTTAAAAAAAGACTAAAATATGAACTTTTTCAAACTCATAGCCAACTTGTTTTAGTGCTTCTGAATTACTTCATCACTATTGTGATTGTTGTAAATAATGGCACTTTAATCTCTAATAATTATGATTATTATTATTAATATTATTGATATTATTATATATATATATATATATATATACATATATATATATATATATATATATATATATATATATATATACACACACACATACACATATATATATGTGTGTATATATATATATAATATATATATATATATATATATATATATATATATATATATATATATATATATATATATATATATATATATATATATATATATATATATATATATATATATATATATACACATATATATGGATAATTCTGCGAGAGTGGCAGTCGTAACATTTGAGACTCTTGAAGCTATTAAAAATGAACCGAAAATGGAAATGACTTGAAACTTTCCAGATATATAAAATACTATCATATAATTTAGTATTTAAAAGTTACAGCATTAAAGTATCTTTTCAAAAATGAACTCTATGTAGTGCAACGGTCATAACGCTTACTTTTTACCACTTCTGAACAACACAACTTTTATAGACTTAATGCAGTCAATGGCATGGTAAAAAAAAAATCATTTGGTGTGTGTATTTAGCACATATCGATGTTATTATATGCTGAGTTTCATAGTTTTTACTTAAAGTTTTACAAGCATTTTATGTTTTTTTCTGTCGTGACAGTTATGCGAATAACTAAGCTGCTGACTGCAATGGTAGGAATACTTGCTTTGTTGTTCAGTGCTTTAATTTCATTAACTATGACTGTTGCTCTTTCAGTAACACTTGCACAATTGTTATTATTTTAATAAACAGTCATATGCTTTGAAAACATCAGCAGAAGTTGGCAGTTGATTTGTTTGGAATGGTCTAGGTTGTTCAAGCATACCATGTTCAGTTTCACTTCGTGTTTTAACAGTAACCATTTTTATTTTCAATTTTACCTAATTAAACTAAAACAAAAAAACAAATAACGCAATTTAAATGTAATATGTACGAGTATATATCTTGTAATGAAATGCAGGATCATGTTATTCGGAAGTCAACAAATAACACTGACAGCTTTTTGTCTTATTTCGTAGGGTGCTCTAAACTTTTGCAAAGTTCTATATACTATTAATATAATATTATCAACATGAATCATCAAAAAATTTCAAATCTTAATGCTTTTATCCTGCAATTATATGACTGTTGTAAAATATCATCATTTTGACCTGACATAGTAAAATTCAAGTTAGAGTTGGCAAAACAAAATCAAATTTTTATTACATTTCTTTTATATATCATTAATAGAGACAACAAAATGCAACTTTATTTCTGTGTTTCATAAAAAAAAAAAATTCAACCCACCCTAACATACATATATATATATATATATATATATATATATATATATATATATATATATATATATATATATATATATATATATATATATATATATATATATATATATATATATATATATATATATTTGTGTGTGTGTAAATTATCTACCATGAACATCAAAAAATAAAGCAAATTCTTAGGAGACAACATGATTAAATTAAAAATCTTTACTTATAGATAAAAATGTTGTATTTTTATTTAATTTTAAAAAGTCATTCTTATTAAATATAAATAAAACAAATTCTTAAAATATTTTTATTTTTAACACCAAAAAAATTCAAAATTATTATTAACTACAAACATTTGAATAAACTTCAAAACAAAAACAACTTTGACAATAACACCAAAGTAAACAAAAATCTAACCACAAAAATATATCTAATTTCAGTAAATCATGTTAAGTAGAAAAATTTCTTATTAGTTATTTTGTTTTGATAGTACAACTTTATTATTAAAATATCATTTTGCTATAACAATAAACTTGATATATAGTTCTAACATTTTAGGATTAAATAATGGCCAGAAATAAATATAGTACCTTAAGCAAAAAGTCATTACTAATTTTAGTAATGGAGTTCAACAACATGAACTATCTGTCAAGTATAATATGGAAAAATCGGTGATTAACTGAGAGATCAGTAGATGCAAAGTCAGAGGCACTGTCCAAACCAAGCACATTGGAGGTCGCCCCCAAAAACATCAAAAGCTACTGATTGTAGGTTTTTGTGAAAAAGCTTTGCTACTGCTCGAAATGTAATAAAGGAATAAGAACTAAAAGTTTCAGAAACTCACTATATTCACTATAAAAAGACATCTTGATATAACAGTGCTATTTAGTTACATAGCTGCAAAAAAATATTTCAGAAAAAAATAGAAAAGCTAAATTAAAATTTGCCCATACTTATAAAAATTGGACAGTAGAACAATGGAGTTACATTTTTATCTTATAGCCTGCTGCAACAAGGAAGTGATGCTACATTGACTGAGGTTTTGGTTGGGGCAGGCAGTCTATCAAATAATAAAAACTTTAAAAAAAACTTTTTAAACTTTTTCTAGCCTTAAATACAATTTTTTTTAAAAAAAAACAAACAAAAAACTGACCCGACATTAGAAAACTAAAAATGACCAAGCAAGAGTATATATATATATACTGGATTACCCGGCGCTTCGCCCGGGTTTCTTGGGGTTAGGGTTAGGGTAAGGAGGGGCTGTTGGTGACCCAAACCTGGCCAAATACACTGCTCAGACCTACTTAGTGCCTGTGCCATGTTTGGTATTGATTGGTCCAGAGGTGTTGATGCCTATAGCTAATATCAAACATACAAACATTGCCTTATATATATATAGAGATGTATGTATGTATGTATGTATGTATGTACATACATACATACATACATATATACATATATATATAAATATATATATATATATATATATATATATATATATATATATATATATATATATATATATATAAATATATATATATATATATATATATATATATATATATATATATATATATATATATATATATATATATATATATATATATATATATAGATCTATAGTCTGTTGTATTTGGGAAGAGCGGAAGGAAAAAAGTGATTCTTACGCCAACACATATGTCACTTTTAATTACTTTTGACTTTCGTCCAACATTTGCGTGTTGGACAAAAGTAAAAACCATTAATTTTATTACAAATAAATCGTTTTTGAAAAAAACCACAAAAACGCAAATTTAATTGACCAGAATGTTTTAAAAACATTCTGAATGTTTTTAACAATATAAACAATGTTTTTATTTTTATTTTTTTTAATAAAATGTTTTTATTTTTAATGTTTTTAATAAAATGTTTTTATTTTTATTTATTTTTGCTGTAAATCATGCGGGGAGTGTTGCTACATCGACTATCTTATAGCCTGACTCGCAAGGGAGTGCTGCTACATCGACTGACAAATAGCCTGACTCGCAAGGGAGTGCTACTACATCGACTGACAAATAGCCTGACCCGCAAGGGAGTGCTGCTACATCTACTGTCTTTTAGCCTGACCCGCAAGGGAGTGTTGCTACATCGACTGAGGGTTTGGTTGGGGCAGGCAGTCTATCAATTAATAAAAAAAAATAATTCCGGTCTTGCATTTTAATTTTTACTTTTTGTCAACAAAATATGGAAAAAACTTTCGGACAACATCTACGGGTTGTATATATATATATATATATATATATATATATATATATATATATATATATATATATATATATATATATATATATATATATATATATATATATATATATATATATATATATATATATATATATATATGTATATATACATATATATATATATATATATATATATATATATATATATGTATATATACATATATATATATATATATATATATATATATATATATATATATATATATATATATATATATATATATATATATATAACATTTTCCAGTAGACCAAATTGTGAATTTAAACCATTCTTGAATTCCCTTGAAAACACACACAAAATTTCATCAAAATCGGTCCAGTCATTTAGGAGGAGTTCAGTCACTAAATATATATATAAAGATATATATTTATTTATTTATTGGGGTAGGTGAGGCAGCTTAGCTGTGGTGAAAAAAAAATTGCCTAAGAGAAAATAAACTAATCTAAAAGCTCCCAATTTAATAGTAAGAAATATATATTCGTATATGGTCAGCTAATTAAAGCATCAAGGTCAGCTACTGAAAATAGCCATAAGCATTAGTATTAACTTCAGTACATACATTGATAGTTAAGGCATGTCTACATCAGCAGGCAACATGTTGGTTCTAATACAAAAATAAACTCAAAAAATATTTCTTTAATAAAATGTTAACCTTAACCTGCTATTTTATTAATAAAAACCAGATTTCTTTCATACAAAACTTCAAAAAAAAATCTCTCTAAAAAATAATCTCTAAAGTTGAGATATCAATTTGTTTTTTAATTTCAGATGAATTTTATGAACATCAGAATAATGTGGCTCTGTTGTTTTAATACATCGATTCATCCAATCTTTAACTTTATCTGTCAATGCAGGAGACTTTTCACCTAACAGCTAACATAAAAATAAATATGTTAAAAACAAAAATTAAAAACAAATATAAATCTTTATACAATTATTTACAATATCTATGCAATTATAATTAAATATACTTTAATAATCACTTCTAATAATGATCATAAAAGTGTATTTTGTATTGCTACTTCTTGTAATAATACCATTTATGTTAACTTTTTATAAAATGCACTAGGTTTAATACTTTCAACAACTTAAGTGAAAAAATAAAATTACACAAGATTTCATTTTTTCACTTAAGTAGTTGAAAATTGAGTTTCGATTGATGGAACAAGAGATAATAGCTTGTTTCAGTAGCAATCATGACAGTATTTGTAAAAAAGAGATGCAATCTTACTCAAATGAGACACAGGCTTAAGCATGACAACTTAAACAGCTTTAACTTTATTAACAATATTTTTGTGGATGTCTTGAAAAGAAAGGTCATTTCTAGAAGAACCAGCCAAAACATGACAACATTTACGGGACGAATAATAAACTTGTAAATGATTTGAAAATGGAATCAGATATAAGAAAATGGCAATGGCAATAAAGAGAGGCAACTTTAGCAGATGATAATTTCGCTATGGATTGTATAAATGGTTTCCATGAGTGATTAGTAGTTAATGATAATCAGAGCAGATATAAATTAGAGGACTTAGTGAGAGAGTTGCCATTCATCAACATCAACAATATTGCAGTAAATGTTGGCAGTAAATACCTGAGTTTTGCTGGAGTAAAAATTAACAAGCCTCTACAAGTCTCGAACTGTCACATAAAAATGATAAGATTTGAGACCTCCTGCTTGTTCTAAATGATTAAAAAAAGATGACATTTTATCAAAACTATAATATATAGTTGTGTTGTTATAAAACTATAGTAAATACAGGGTGTGGCAGTAATTCGCGAACTAATTTTCGGCTGGGTTTTGTGATGTAAATAAAATTCTTCCACAATTTGTTTAATATATAATAAGATTTTAATAAAATAGTAAATAAAATTTGTTTAATAATTTAATAAAATTTGAAGAACTGAAGTTTTATATTTGATTCACGCGGGTTTGTCTGCACATGAAGTGATTCGTGTTTCTGGAGTATCTAAAACTACATTTTACAAAATGGTTAAACGTGGCAGTGCTGAAAGAGCCAAAATGCCTTTTCCAGTGAATAAAAAAGTTGATAAAATGTTCACAGAAAAGCTTAAAAAGCATTTAAAAAAAAATCCTACTGTATCCGTCAGAAAGACAGCAAAATTGTTCAATGTTGAAGAAAGGAAAGTCAGAAGAACTCTAAAAACACTTGGAAAAGTCAGTGTGGCCTGACCTTTATGTCAACTTTTAACAGAAAAACTAAAAACTTTTCGATTGGAACAATCAAAGAAGCTTTTAAATCGGCTAAAAAGCCTGATTTAGAAGCTTCTTTGATCGTTGCTTAGTCAACAGTTAAAGTTTTCTCATATGAAATGCTTCGTCAACAGTTAAAGTTTTCTCATATGAAATGCTTCATCAACAGTTAAAGTTTCTCATATGAAAAACTTTTTAGTGTTGACTGTGTAGTGATTCATTGTGCAGAAGGGTGACAAAGCACCACCTGTGTGTCACACCAACTAAAAGATTTTTTGTTAAAGAAACAGTTTGTTTAACAACTTTTTTGTTGTTGTTAAGAATTAGTTAAAGAAAATAGTGTTTTAAGTTTTATCTTAAGGAATTAAACATATAATTTCCTTTAAAATATATAAATTATTTTCTGTCATAATAGTTTAAAAAATGCACGATTTATTTTGATGCAAATATTTTATTAATAAGATACTTTTATTTTAAGTTTATTATCAATTCAATAACGTAAAGTTTTTATGAGGTTTGTTTAATTTATAAAAATAAACTATGATCACGAATATGTTAACAGTAACTGATAAAACTATTGTTTAAAAACAGTATTAAAATGAGTTCACAAAATAAATAAGAAAAAATTCATTAACAGCTAATAAAATAACAAAAAACCAACTGTAAAATTATAAAAAAATAAACAAATATTAAGTTACGTTTTATGAAGAGAATATTTTTTTCAAAATAAAATTTAGTTCATATTCAAAAATAATGATAAAAATAATTTTTCAAATAAGAACTAAGATTTTATTTGTAACTTTTGTTATAGTGAGAAAAAAAAAACTGTCTGTATGATTTTTAACGTGTTAATAAAATAACTGTAATTACAATACGGTACTTGAAAATACGCTAGTGACACAATATAACTTCTAACAATACAAAATACATTTGCTGAGTTGAGTTACTTTGAAATGCGTTACGCGTTTTGGTTACGCAGCGAAATCTCGTAACAAGGCCTGCTATAGTATATAGTTGCGTTGTTATAAAAAATATAGTATATTGTTTTATTAGTATAAAATTATAGTATATAGCTATGTTGTCACCTAATAGAGTTAAAGTGTATGACTACAATCATACACTTTAGGTGTATGATTGTAAGACATACTAGAAATTTGTTAATTAAATACTCAAAGACCTTACTAATAATAGACTATATATAATGATAAATATATGATAATAATAATTGCTAATAATTGATAGGACAATAGTTGGAGAGGAGTGTTCTTCAGAGTTTTTAAAAATTAGAACAAGTAATGCCATTTTCCAGCAGGAAAACTTTCAGTAAATAGTTAAGAGAGTATTGAAGATCTGAAAAACATGTGTTACTACTGTGTTGTTACATGTGTTACTATTGTGTTGTTACATGTGTTACTACTGTGTTGTTACATGTGTTACTATTGTGTTGTTACACGTGTTACTATTGTGTTGTGACATGTGTTACTATTGTTTTGTTACATGTGTTACTACTGTGTTGTTACATGTGTTACTACTGTGTTGTTACATGTGTTACTACTGTGTTGTTACATGTGTTACTACTATGTTGTTACATGTGTTATTACTGTGTTGTTACATGTGTTACTATTGTGTTGTTACATGTGTTACTACTGTGTTGTTACATGTGTTACCATTGTGTTGTTACATGGTTGTTACTACTGTGTTGTTACATGTGTTACTATTGTGTTGTTACATGTGTTACTACTGTGTTGTTACATGTGTTACTGTTGTGTTGTTACATGGTTGTTACTACTGTGTTGTTACATGTGTTACTATTGTGTTGTTACATGTGTTACTATTGTGTTGTTACATGTGTTACTACTGTGTTGTTACATGGTTGTTACTATTGTAAGACTATTACAAGAATGTTATCACAGTCAGTAGATGAGTTTAAAACAAAAATAATTTAGAAACAGAAAAAAATGATATCAGTTTCTTCGGGATGAAAGGAAGAGTGTGGTCAATAGATTCAAGATACAAATTAGAGAAAGTTCTTTGCAGATAGTTCTGTCTTATTCGGTTCAGAGTGATGAGCATTAAAGCCAGCAAAAACAACAATGTTGGTAAATGGATAAAGTAAATAGGCGTAGTCAATTTGTTTATAAATAACTTCGAAAAAAGTGCAGCCTTGAAAAGAAAAAGAACAATAAAGAACAAGGAAAATTGAGATTGAGTAAAGAGGTGCTAAATAGGTGAACTGATACATTAGTAACGCCCGGACCAGGCAGTCTATGCAAATTAATGGATAACAGCCATCAACATCCGAAGATGAATAGCTGAATTCAATTTAGTCACACAATGAGCAAGTAAATAAATGGTGAATTTTGTTTAAGGTAAAACTCAGCAGATGAAAAGTTACTTGAAGACCACAGATATTCGTAAAAGATAGATTGATACTATTAGGTATTGGTGATTATGTTTTAAGTTATAAGAAAATAAGCTTGAAAATAAATCATAGATAATGCATGGCACCTTAAACAATGTAGTTGCCTTAGTTTTGCTAATTAACCTAAATTTATAACAAAAGGCTCCATATGTGGCCTTGGAAATGCACACCATAAGCACTAACAGGGACATATTTTAATGTGCAATGTGCATTGTTAATACTATGATATTTTATGGCTGTTGATCAAACCAGCCTCTCTGAGAGCTACCACAGGGTTTGGAAAACTTTACTATGAGCAAGCCTCAGAACCATTAAACTGAGTTTTGAAGCTGTAGCCTCATTAGTATATAACAGGAAGAATTGCATAGCCATTAACAAAGAGGCACAAGCAAACATTGTAAAACTGACTTAATTTTGTTTCATCTTTGGATCTCAGAGTTAATGACATTGATTTACTAAAACTCCAATAGTCACATGCTTGGCCTCAGCATATACTTACATATCAATTTACCTATTTGTTGTGAAACTTTGTTATTTGTTAAAAGTAGAATCTCCATAAGTAGAAAATCCAACGATCATCATTCTAGGCAGGAAACAACTTATCACAGATTTACATTTACACCAGCCTAATAGATAAAAAATGTGAGAGGCTGGTCAACAGAACTTCTCTTCCCTCTCAAGTTTTTGGCTAGGAGGCAAAATCAATTCTATAAAGCAGCAAGACAATTTAGTTTTAAATTTAGTTCAGAATTAATTTTTCAACTCAAATTTTTGAAAACATTAAAATCAGTGCATTAAAAAAATTTAAGTTATTAAATAGTAGTAATACAAAAATACACTATAAATAGGAGTAATACAAAAAATAAACAATGCAAAATACACTCTTAATATTATTCATTACTATAAACATTTTAAAATTAATGTAAATAATGAATGTGAGTAAAATTTAATTCTAATATAACAAAAATATAACTAAAACTTCATCAATATTTTGAATTTGGTTTTTAATTGATTTATGTTTAATTTTTTTTTTAAGATTTAGAAATCTTAAAAAAATTTAGAAATCTTAGCAAAGAAATCTTAAATAAGTTGGTAATTTAAGTGAGTAATCCACTTTTTAAAAAATGGCAAACATTTTACAAGCAAATTACAAATAAAACTTTTAATTTAGTTGATCACTATCCTGTTTAATTTAGAGTCCTGTTAAACTCTTGATAATTTAGATGAATAAATGCTGTTGAATACTTTGATAATTTAAGTTTGAAATGTTCTGCTGAATAAGTGAATAATCAAGCTGAATAGTCAAGTCCTGTTAAACAACACAGAAATTTAAGTAAAGTTCTATATAACATTTTAATAGTAAAATATGTTCGTCTTTTTAACTGCGCTTGGAATAAGTATATTGTATAAACCACTCTTTAACTGTGCTTGGAATAAGTATATTGTATAAAGTAAATAAATCATAACAGCTAATGTAAGTAATAATTCTTTGTCAGCTAAAGATTTAAACTATGTGCATGAGCATATTAGTTTTCATATTAACATATACTACATAATATATATAATATATAATAATTTTCATATTAGCATATCATATGATATTTACTTGATATATATTATATATGATTATATTATCATATTATGTTATATTGGCTGCTCCATGTTTAAGCAAGTATTAGTAAACTTTATATTCCCAAATCTTTTGTTACGTAAAATATTTTGCTTGATAAGTTCTTCTTATGTATTTCTTGATATTGTTAATATTAGTATTGAACCTTTGCTTTACTCACAACACTAATTATAAAATATATTTTCTGTATATTGCAATTTATTAAGGTAAAGAGAGAGAAGCTTACATTTTAACAACAAATTTAAGAACTTTTTGCTCTTAAATTAAAAAAACAGCTAAAAAGAAAAACTTTATACAAAACCTCTAGTTGTGAAAACTCAGTCAAAGCCAAAAGATCAGCAATCGAAACTTCATTGCCTGATATATATAATGTATTCTTTAAAAAATATGAATCAAACATTTCTAAACACTTTTGAAAAAGTTTTAGCTCTGAGGTAACATCTGAAGGAGGCTGGCCAGTCAACATGGGTTTAAAGATCTGAAACAAATTTAAAATAGTAGTTTAAAAAAAAATAATGCATTAATTAAAAGTTGCACAAAAAAAAGATAAAAAAGTTACAGATTTAAAAACAATCCCAGATGCACCACTTCTCAAGTTTAAATGATGCCATGCTAAATATTCATCAACTTTGCTTCGTTCCATTTGGTTTTTAGGGTACCAATGACTATCAACATTTCTTGTCTCACATAAATATTTTAGAATGGCAGAACTAAAAATTCACCTTAGCTGTTAGTAGCATAGAAATTAGGTAAAAAAAAAAAAACAATGAGATAAACAAAGTGTAAAAACTGGAAGAAAGAATAAAACAGAAGGAAGATGTGGAAGGAATGTAGTGGATTTAATTAGTTTTTAATTCTTAGAAGAGAAAAAGGTAAAAACAAAACAAACAAAAAAGTTGACTTGATATGGTTTTATTTAGTGCCTGTATTTTCTTTTTTTGCTTTCTCTTTATTTCTTTAAGATAAAAAAAATCATGAGCATATCCAAAAAAAAAATTCTACTAAACAACACATGTTCTACTAAACAACACATGTACTACTGAAAAACACATGTTCTACTGAAAAAGCTTTTATAGTAAAGAAATTTCAAAAACACAAGTGATGATCAGATGGTAAAAAAGAAATTTTAATAAAATTAGAGAATATTGATCTAAAATAACGTAAAAGTTTAAAAGTTATTATAAACATCTTTAAATGATGTTTATAATACTGTTCATTACTATGAACACCATTTAAAGATGGTCTTTTAAAGAAGCAAATGCACTAAAATGGAAAATTGCAAAACATAGAGGAAAGATATTCTGTAATAAATTTTAGGAAGATTTTTTTTTGGAGGATTCTTTTAGATTCTTTTAGCACATATTGAAAAATGTTTCTTATAAAAAAGATTTTTAAATATGAAACTTTAAAAATAATGATTTAAACCTTTCCATTAACAAGAAGTCTCCATCCTGCATAGCAGGTACCTTTTGCGATGGTGAAATCAATTTATATTCTGCTGTTCTTGTGCCACCTAAAAATTCATACAAAGTATTAATAGGAATTCAAATATTTAGTCACAGAAAAAGGACTTGTCAGTAAAATTGAAAAAGAAAAAGAAAAAAAAAGTATTGAACTCAGCTTTGGGCAAATAAATAGCATAAAAAATAAATAAAAAACTTTCACTTAAAACAAAACTTTTTCGTAACCTTTTAGCAAAACAAACCTTTTGCAATATCAACTAAAACAGGTACATATGGTATTTTTGTGCATTTCAAAAACAAAAGCACAGATCGCGATGGTTGCGACATTGCATCATAAAATATTTTTAATGACATCCTAGTAAAATAAATAGGTTGTCAATTTAAAGAAAAAATTATTAAAAACAAAAACGTGCAATTTATAAAATAAGAAATACCCTAAAATCGCCTAAGTTCAGTCACTTCAGCTTTGAACATTTATTTATCACGCATAAATAAAAAATTTTCAATTTTTTTTCCTGAAACATACAGAAAATTATATTGATAATTGATATTGTAAAAATAAAAAAATGAAAGACAAAAACTAGTATTCATTATTTAATTTAAAATGAAAACATCTACTTTGACTGAACTTTCAATACCATTTCATAAGTTCGGCCTCTATATAAATACTAATAACATATCACAAACTTAACATCACAAAAAATGAAAACTAATTTTTAAATGTTGTTTTATTGTAAAATTATGATAATACCAGGTAATACCAGTACCAGTCACCCCAGGCTCAAATAAAAGTCTTTTGGGGCACCAAAGAGAACAAGAAGGAGCACATAAAAAAAGGCCTTTTTAAATATAAGTAGTTGTATTTTTAATTTTTATTGTAACTAGTCAACAAATTTTTTATTCAAATAGAATACCATGGTGTGTATCAATTACAAAAATTTCAAAATTTACTGGTAAATTTACAATTAAAGGTACCAGTAAATTTTACATTTGCAACACTTATCAACATTTCACAATATTACTGCTAATTGTCCCCTTCATTTTTTATGCGTGAATGACTGGAGTTAGAGTATTTCAAAACTACACTAATTTTTATAAAAAAAGTAGTTAATTTTCAAAAATTAATATTTTTTTGTGTAAATATAATTAATTTGGTTATTCTTAATAATACTAAGATTAAATATTATCATTTATTTTAATAATTTGCTTATTTTAGATTTTAATAGTATGCATTTTTTCAAATTGTTGTTTTGCTAAATAATTATTTCATCAGGTTGCATATAAACATTATTATTTATTTAAAAGATTCATATTTACGAACTAATCACTATTATTTGAGAAAAAATAGTTTGTAAAACCTGAGTTTTGCATGCTTTTTTTATATCTTTTCTTAAATGACCGAAGTTACATGGTGAACAAACTTAGGCGATTTTACGGTATATGTAAAATATTATTATTAAATGTTTATAAATGAATTATAGAATATTATAACTAAACAACTTTTTTTAAAAAAAATAATTTTTACTATAGCACATTTACACTATAGCACATATAGATAAACATTCATTGACTCTTTTTGTACTGAAATAGCCTGCTGTTAAAGGCTTTATCATATCATCAACTGACTTAATAGGAAGTACATGCAAGGACTGCTGCTACATTGACTAAGGGTTTTTTTTTTTTTTTTTTTTGTTATTCACCTCCCCAAGGGCGAGAAGGCCACTACAGATGAGGAGGCTACTTGTGGTTATAACCCTCTCTCAACTTTATAACTCCGAAACACGAACCTTGACGAACAAGGCTGCTGTGCGGAGAAACAAGTACTACCAGGGACGTGGTGGGAATCGAACTCAGAACCTCTCGCTTATGAAGCAGGCGCTCTTCCACTACACCACTACCGCATTTGGTCTGGGGTAGCTATCTGCTTTTTTTATTATTCTTCATTTTCTGAAAAAGCTAAATGGAATAAACCAAAAAAAGATGTATATCCTAATTAGCTACAGCGTATGTGTATATATATATATGCGTGTGTTTGTGTGTGTGTGTTTTGCAATAACAATTGCCTTTTTTTAAGGCATAGTTATTGCAAAAAATTTTTAAAAGAGCGTGAATTGAAATGCAAATATGAGAGAGTATATATTTATAGTATATAAATATATAAATATATATATATATATATATATATATATATATATATATATATATATATATATATATATATATATACATATATATATATATATATATATATATATATATATATATATATATATATATATATATATACTATGCATGTAAACAAAAAAAATTAGGTTCTTCAAAATATATTCTTGTACTATAAAATATGTTTTTATATTCCATAAAAAAAATGGATTTTTTTCACAGTGAGTAGAAATATAAAAAAAGATGTTTTTAACAACATATTTACATATTTATACAATTTAATACTACCATTGAGTTATTTTTTTTTTTATAAAAATAATTTTGTCATTACTATTTTATTTATATACATAAAAGGTTTATTTTTATAAACTGTGACTGATGTTAGCCTGATTATCTTTTGTCTGCTTTTGTATTTCTAAAATGATCATTTTAGCTTTCTCTAAAGCAAGTTGTTCTGTTTCCTAAAAAAAATATGTATATTTTTTAAAACAGAAAAAGAAACTAGAATAAATTTATTTAAAAAATTTTTTATTTATAAATATCTATATATACATATACATTTGTGTGTGTTGGTGTGAATATATCTGTATATATGTGCGTCAGTGTGTGTGTCAGTGTATGTGTGTGTGTGTATGTATATATATATATATATATATATATATATATATATATATATATATATATATATATATATATATATATATATATATATATACATTTTAGTAAATTTGATTTTAGTAGCTATTAATGTTTTTAAATAATTATTAAGTAAATGTTTAAATACTTTAAACAATTTTTAATCAATAATTGCACTACTTAAGCAGGGCCGGATTAAGGACCAAGTGGGCCTGAGGCTACAAATTTAGAGTGAGCCTTCGGCTTAATATTAAAAAAATTACAAAATTTGTAGCAATAATGCGAGAGAGAAAAATAGGAAGTGTTTCTTTTAAAATCATTAAAATTAAATGCAGTTGACATTGTTTTTAAAATATTTACTGTAAAGAATAGTTTTTAATGTAATAACAAAATTGTAAAAAACTAAAAAGTAATAAATCTATGCTATAAATAGCAAATAATTCTTCAAATAATGATATTGCAGTTTTTGTGAGTTTAAAAATAACTAGGTAAATAAAGCTTTTATTAAGTTATGGTAACCATTATCTTTATTATTTAGTCAAAAAGTATATGAAAAAGAAACAAAACTTTCTGAAAAAGTTTAGATTTAATTTTTTCGTTTTCCTCACGTAAACTAAAATAGCTAAAGATCAAAAGTTCATTTATTTAAAAGTTTATTCATTCAAAACTTCATTCGTTCAAAGTTCATTCATTCAAAAATTAAATTTGCATGATAACTATTAAGACCATAAATTTTTTGCTTTTATTATTTTCATTTGTTCATTTATTTTTTGCTTTTGTTCATTTATTGTCAAAAGCAGTTCACTCTTTATTGTCATCAAACAAAAGTTAACTTTACTCCGAATGGATATTATAAAATTGTTTTATCTTTAAAAAAAGCAAACTTTTTATACATTCCATTGTTATAAAATTTTGTAACAAGTTTTTAAAATTAAGTTTCATAACGATATTTATTTTTTTAACTAACATTCAGTTAGTAACAGAAGGACAGTTACATCACACAATTACATGAAAATAGCTTGCTTTTTAATTCATTTTATTGTCCTGAAGAAAAGAAAAAATTTTTTTTTTTTTTTTTTTTTAAAATTCACCTCCCTAAGACCCAGAAGGCCACTACAGACGAGGAGGCTACCTAATTGTGGTTATAACCCTCTCTCAACTCTATAACTCCGAAACATGAAACTTTACAAACAAGGCCACTGCGCGGAGAAACAAGTTGAGCACAGTACTACCAGGGACGTGGTGGGGATCGAACTAGGAACCTCTCACTTATGATGCGAACGCTCTACCAGAAAACCACTGCCGCAAAAATAGCTAAAATAAACTGAAAATTATTTATATACTTTTACATTTAAAACCGAATCTTTGTTTTTCTATTTTTAATAAAAAAGAAAAAAAAAGGTTAAAAGATAAAATATTATTTGGGTGCTTTTTTTTTGGCACCCATATTAAAACAGGTCGGGGTTCTTCCCTATATATATATATATATTAGTAATATATCTTTACCTCTATATATATATATATATATATATTATATATATATATATATATATATATATATATATATATATATATATATATATATATATATATATATATATATATATATATATATGTATATATATATATGTATATATATATGTATATATATATTATAATATACCTGTATATATATATATTAGTAATGTATATATATATTAGTAATATATCAGCCTGGGTTCGTCCTTGTATAAATATATTATATTTATATATATATACATATATATGTAATACAATATATGCAACTATCAATATAATATAAAGCAATATGAAAAGGAAATGGTATTTTCTGATACAAATAACTAGAAAATATCAAGAAAAAGATTTATTTAATTGTACAAATTTTAAATATTTAATATAAGAGGCCTTTTTTAGTTTTATAAGTAGTTTTCAAATCTGTCAGTTGTTTGGCCTGTTTTTCAACTGATAATATCGCTCCTTGATTAATTTTTAAACTATTTGTAATATAACATATATATATATATATATATATATATATATATATATATATATATATATATATATATATATATATATATATATATATATATACACAATATATATATATATATATATGTTATATATATATAATATATATATATATATAAAATATATATAATATATACATAATATATATATATATATATAATAATAATAAATAAATGTAAGTATGTATGTAACTATATATATATATATACATATATATATATATATATATATATATATATATATATGTATATATATGTTTTTCAAATGATAATATCGCTCCTTGATTAATTTTTTAAACTATTTGTAATATAACATATATATATATATATATATATATATATATATATATATATATATATATATATATATATATATATATATATATATACACACAATTTATATATATATATATATATGTTATATATATATAATATATATATGTATATAAAATATATATAATATATACATAATATATATATACAATAATAATAAATAAATGTAAGTATGTATGTAACTATATATATATATATACATATATAAATTTTTTTTTTTTTTTTTTGTTATTCACCTCCTCAAGGCCAAAAAGACCACTACAGATAAGGATATATATATATATATATATATATATATATATATATATTATATATATATATATATATATATATGTATATATATGTTTTTCAACTGATAATATCGCTCCTTGATTAATTTTTTAAACTATTTGTAATATAACATATATGTATATATATATAATATATATATATATATATATATATATATATATATATATATATATATATATATATATACACAATATATATAAAATAGATATATATATATATATATATATATATATATATATATATATATATAGATATGTTATATATATATATATATATATATATTGTTGTCAGATCAGGTTATCCTGCTACTGGTAACATGTAACCCAGTACAATCTGCTTCATGTCCTGCTGCCTTGTAGGATACGCCTTTTTAGGCAAAGGCTAGGAGATGCCAACTCCGATTTAAAACACCCCCTGCCTTGGGGCTCTTGGTTGAGTAAAGGCTAGAGATGGTGTCTCGATAAAAATACTCATCTTGGGCAGATGTTAAATGCACCCAGCTACTGTCTTGTAGAAGGCCTCCTAGGCAAAGACTTAAGGGGTAAACAGATTCTATCTGTTGACCAGCCTCGCACCCCTTCTTCATCTATTAGGCTGGCGCAGATGTATTTTTAATACATTGTTTCCAGTTTAGGATGTTGAATGCTGGATCTTCTTGACTCAATGCATGGGTTTGCTTGTGTCACTGTTTTTATGACTAGGCAACTCATTCTATTATCTCCTTATGAGGGTACAGCTCTAAAACTCAGTTTTATGGTTCTGAGGCCGGCTGGTAGTCAGGTTTCCCGAACTCTGTGGTAGCTCTCAGAGAGGCTGATTCCATCAACAGCTGAAAAATATCAAAGTATTAACAGTGCCATGTTGCGCATGGATGGTGTCCCTGTTTGTACTTTTGGTGTGCATTGCGGAGGCCACATTTGGAGCCCTTTGTTACGGCTTAGGGTTTATTAGTAGTAATGAGGCAATTGCTTGGGCTATTAAACAGTGTTCTGAGTACTATCTATGCTTTGAGTCAAGTTCTTCAATCTAATTTAAAAATGAATAAAGTACCAAAAACTATAAAACACAAAAAACCATCATCATCACCAAGTTCTCTAAACCTATCATTCACTAATATTCGTGGTCTTCGAAGTAACTTTTCTTCTGTTGAGTCTTATCTCTTGCAAAGTTCACCAGACCTACTTGCTCTTTGTGAGACTAATTTGAGTTCGGCTGTCTCTTCTTGTGATCTTAGTGTTGATGGTTATCTTCCTCTGATTCGTAAAGACTCCAATAGTCACATGCTTGGCCTGGGCATTTACATTCGTAAGAATTCACCTGTTTGTCGTGAAACTAGGTTTGAATCCACAGACTATTCTTTCATGTGCTTTCGTTTAGCACCACTTCACTCTATTGCCTTTCTCTTTGTTCTATATCGATCTCCTTCATCTCAAGACTGTACTCTTTTTGATGTTATTTCTGATCATATTGACCAAGCCCTCTCTCTTTATCCATCAGCTAATATAGTTGTTGTCGGTGACTTTAATGCTCACCACTCTGAATGGCTTGGCTCTAGTGTCAGTGACTCTGCAGGCATTAAAGCCCACAACTTTTGCCTTTCTCAATCCCTAACTCAAATAGTCAACTTTCCAACTCGCTTTCCTGACAACCCTAATCATTTACCTTCTCTACTCGACTTATGTCTTGTTTCTGATCCTAGTCAGTGCTCAGTTTCTCCACATTCACCCTTAGGTGCTTCTGATCACAGTTTGATCTCTCTAAAACTAATATCTCATTCTTCTTCATCACCTGAATACCCCTACTATCGAACCTCTTACAACTACAGTAAAGCTGACTGGGATTCTTTCCGTGATTTTCTTCGTGATGGCCCTTGGGTAGAAATCTTTCAACTTCCTGTCGACAAATGTGCTTCTTATATAACTTCGTGGATTCAGGCTGGCATGGAATCTTTTATTCCCTCTCGACGATTCCAGGTCAAGCCTCACTCTCCTCCATGGTTTTCCTCACACTGTGCTGCTTCGATTGCCAATCGAAACCGTTACTTCCATATTTATCAGCAAAACAATTCTCCAGAAAACAGACGTCTGTTTATTACTGCTAGAAACAACTGTAAAAAGGTTTTGTCCAACGCCAAAACCCGCTATTCTCAGGTCATGAAATCTCGTATCTCATCTCAAAAATTAGGCTCTCGTGACTTCTGGAGAATCTTTAATAATATCAATAATAAGGGCAAATCTATAATTCCACCTCTCTTGTATGGTTCAGACTTTGTCACCTCACCTAAAGACAAAGCCGAACTGTTTGCTAAAAACTTTTCATCAATATCATCTCTTGATTCCACTAATTGCGTTCTACCTGATATTGCCAACAAACAGGTTGATTCATTGCTTGACATTCATATCACTTCAGCATCTGTATCTAAAGTGATTTCCTGTCTAGACTCTTCTACAGCTTGTGGCCCAGACAACATACCTGTTATTGTCTTGCAGAAGTGTTCTCCAGAGCTGTCGTCTATACTCTCAAAACTATTCAACAAGTGCTTATCAGAGTCTTGTTTTCCAGCCTGCTGGAAAGCCGCATCTGTTATCCCTATCTTCAAAAATTCTGGGGAGCGATCTGATTCGTCTAACTACCGTCCCATAAGTCTTCTTCCTATCATAAGCAAGGTTTTTGAATCTTTAATTAACAAACACTTAATTTCTCATCTTGAATCTAATAACTTACTTTCTGACCATCAATATGGATTTCGATCTTCTCGTTCTACAGCTGATTTGCTAACAGTAATAACTGACAGGTTTTATCGTGCATTAGATGAAGGTGGAGAGGTTAAGGCCATCGCTCTTGACATTTCAAAAGCGTTTGATAAAGTTTGGCATGCTGGTCTTCTCCATAAGCTTTCTTCTTATGGTGTATCCGGCAACATCTTTAAGATCATTGAATCCTTCCTTTCCAATCGTAGCATAAAAGTTGTCCTCGATGGACAACACTCTTCTTCTTATTCTGTAACTTCAGGGGTTCCTCAAGGTTCTATCCTTGGCCCTATACTCTTTTTAATTTACATTAACGATCTTCCAGATATTCTCACATCTAAGGTGGCATTGTTTGCTGATGATACTACCATTTATTCTTGTCGTGATAAGAAACACCCTCGGATTGCCTGGAGGGGGCATTTGAGCTTGAAAAGGATCTCACTTCTGCTACAGCATGGGGCTCACAGTGGCTGGTGAACTTTAATTCAGATAAAACTCAATTTTTTTCAGCCAATCGTTATCGCAATAATTTAGATCTTCCTATATTTATGAACGGTGATGTACTCGATGAGTCACCTACTCTTCATCTTCTAGGATTAACTCTTACTTCCAATCTTTCTTGGAAACCATATATCAAATCGGTTGCAAAATTAGCATCTGCTAAGGTTGCATCTCTTTATCGAGCTCGCCACTTTCTTACTCTGGATTCTATTCTCTACCTCTATAAATCTCAAATCCGGCCTTGTATGGAATACTGTTGCCATATCTGGGGCGGATCTTCTAATGATGCCCTTTCTCTTTTAGACAAGGTGCAAAAACGCATTGTAAACATAGTTGGACCTGCTCTTGCAGCCAACCTTCAACCATTATCACATCGTCGTAATGTTGCTTCTCTTTCTCTTTTCTACAAATACTATAATGGGCACTGCTCGAAAGAGCTAACGTCTCTTGTGCCAATCTACTAAAATTCATTCTCGTGTTACTCGTCATTCAATTAAGTGTCATCCTTTTTCTGTGACTGTTCCTAAGTGCTCCAAAAACGCTTATTCGTCTAGTTTTTTTCCTCGAACATCAGCTCTTTGGAATTCGCTTCCTTCATCTTGCTTTCCTGATTCATATAATTTGCAATCTTTTAAATCGTCCGTCAATCGTTATCTTGCTCTACAATCTTCATCTTTTCTCTTACAGTAACTTCCAACTTTAATTAGTGGCTGCTTGCAGCCTTGTTGGAAGCGAATATTTTTAAAAAAAAAAAAAAAAAAAAAAAAATATATAATACATATATATACATAAAATATATATAATATATACATAATATATATATATAATAATAATAAATAAATGTAAGTATGTATGTAACTATATATATATATACATATATATATATATATATATATATATATATATATATATATATATATATATATAAATTTTTTTTTTTTTTTTTTGTTATTCACCTCCTCAAGGCCAAAAAGACCACTACAGATGAGGAGGCTATTTAATAGTGGTTATAACCCTCTCTCAACTCTATAAATCCGAAACACGAACCTCGACAAACAAGGTCGCTGCGCGGAGAAACAAGTTGAGAAGGAGTTGCGCGGAGAAACAAGTTTGATATATATATATATATATATGAATGAGGTCGGTTGCTGACCTCAAACTGTAAGAGGTGGGCATAAGGTCAGCAAAGTGTTTGAGGTCGGCAAAAAAATTTGATACAAAAGGGTTACCATAAAACATGGAAACAAAGTCGGCAATTTTTTGCCGACCTCAAACACTTTAAGGTCAGCAGTTAGGTCAGTATTGCCAAATGCCGACCCTAATTCCAAGGGTTGTATATATATATACATTCACATTTGTTTATATATACATACATATATATATATATATATATATATATATATATAATATACACACATATATATATATATATATGTATGTATATATATATATATATATATATATATATATATATATATATATATATATATATATATGTATATATGTATATATGTATATATGTATATATGTATATATGTATATATGTATATATGTATGTATATATATATATATATATATATATATATATATACACATATATACACATACAGACATATAAGCCGTTTGCCACTCGCATAAGTATGCAACTCTTGGCTAAATTCTTAAATTCCTGGATAAATTCTTTTTCTGCGCACAACATGGAAAGTCTAATACCACACTACTAAAGCAACATCATTTTTCATAAAATTATCCTGTTAAGCCAGATTATTATAGCTTCATCTTGCATTTTGAAAAGAGATATGCATTTGCGGACTTAATCTATAATTTCAAATTTAATAGTAACTTGGAAAAAATATAAATGGCTGAACCCAAGATTTGGCCTTCAGTCTTTCCAAATTCGAAGATTCTCTCAATATCTCTTTAGAAAGTTTTTAAAGGCCTTCAACCACATCAAAAACATGCATACCATCTCTACAAGATTTAAATTTTTCTCTAACATAGCTATCAACCAATTTAATTTACTTCCACAAACTGCAACTAAATAAATAAACATGTCAGCCACAACTACCATCTTCACAACTCACCAAAATTTGGTATACAAAATTTGTAAAAAGTATAACAAAGAAGAAAGATTTACATATTGTGGTTGATGCTTTCAACTTCCATAGCATCATAAGGTTTATCATTTAAAGTTTGATGATGCAATAGCTGTGGTCTTTCAGATTGCATTTGTAAAACTGGAGTGGCTTTTTTGAGTGGCTATTTTGCTTTTTTTGGCTTCAGACTTGTGGCTTGATGTTGATGAAAGGCAAAAGTTTTATATGAAAGAAAGCTTGCCTTGGTTCAAGATTAGTTGTAAATTTGGAACATTTGCTTTGTCTTTTGCATCTTGATTATATCAAATTATATTGCAAGAATATCATTAATCGTTTTCACATCTTTTTATTTAATAATTATAAGTATTTTGGAATTACAATATATATACATATACATATACATATAAATATATATATATATATATATATATATATATATATATATATATATATATATATATATATATATATATATATATATATATATATATATACAGGGTGCGGCAGCGATTCGCGAACTTTTTAAAACATTTTTTAAAATGAATTTTTAAAGCACTAAAAAATAATATTCATGGAATATTAATAGAAAAGTTGAAGATAAATACTTTTTCCAACTTAACAACTTAAGTCTCCTTTTTTTTTGATCACTTCCTCAAGCCTAGGATGGAAGGACTGGCAGGTGCTTATTGTATAGTCCCTTGACATTGAATTCCAAGCACGGGTAATTGATGACTTCAGTGACTTGACACTTAAGTGGGCTTTTTTGCAGCCCTTTACTCTCAAATACGCTCCACACACTATAGTCAAGGGGATTCAGGTCAGGGCAGGATGGTGGTCAAAAGTATTTGGGCCAGAAATTAGCCATATTGTCCTGAAGATATTGTTGAGTTTTTCTGGACCCATGACAAGGTGCATTGTTCTGTTGAAAAATGTAATTGTTTTCTGGGAATGCCTTCCTCAGCCATGGCACCACATATTGTTTTAGTAAGCTAATATTTACATCAGAAGTAACTTTTTCTTTCTCTTTGATGTAGATTGGTGGACATTTCTCTCCATTAGAAGCGATGATTCTTGCATCATGATGGACTGAGGGTGCTTGATGTGACACACAGGTGGTGCTTTGTCACCATTCTGCACAATGAATCTGTCATTTCGCCTATTTATCACACAGTCAACACTAAAAAGATTTTCATC
>NC_088929.1:49270000-49297500 GCF_038396675.1 Hydra vulgaris
TTTTTCAAATGATATGCAAATAATAGTTCATTTCGTGGTTTTTAGGTATAAATTCATCAAACTACAGTACAGAAGCACGGGGTTGAAAAAAACTCATAACTCTAATATATATATACAGACTTGGCCAGGATGGTGTGCAAAAACAAGCCTTTTTATGACCGTGCAAATAATATTTTGTTTTGACAATTTGACCACAATTTTTGACATTTTATATAATTAAAAACCATTTAAAAAGAATGGTTTTTAATTACGTTAAAAATAAATACCTTCAACACATTTATCTTTACTAATATTTTTATATCAGCAAAGCGCTTTTAAAAGTAACTAATGATTTTAACTAAAGTATCGATGAAAGTTGTATATATTTTTATTTATCACTTATAATCAATGAACTATTATTTGCATATCATTTGAAAAAAGTTCAACCTGCCATTGAAAAATCGATTTTGTTTAATTTAACACTGGTGATGTTATTCACATGTGCCAGTTGGACACAGTTTTTTTAAAGAAGATTTAGCATGCTAGGCCTTTTAATATTTCTCTTTATATTTTTAACCACGCGATATGGTATTCTTAAATCTGTATAATTTTGTAATATCTGCTTAATCAGTAATAAGATCTAAAACTTATATATAAGAAAATTTGATGACTTCTGTAGAAATAGATAAACCTTGTTATTTTTAAATTAGTATAGTAACTTCTAAAGTCAGGTAATTTTTTTTTTTTTTTTAAACAACTTCGCTTCCAACAAAGCTGCAAGCAGCCACTAATTAAAGTTGGAAGTTACTGAAAAAGAAAAGATGAAGATTGTAGAGCAAGATAATGATTGACGAAAAACTTAAAAGATTGCAAATTATATGAATCAGGAAAGCAAGATGAAGGAAGCAAATTCCACAGAACTGATGTTCGAAGAAAGACACTAGACGAATAAGCGTTTTTGGAGCACTTAGGAACAGTCACAGAAAAAGGATGACACTTAATTGAATGACAAGTAACACGAGAATGAATTTTAGTAGATGGCACATGAGACACTAGCTCTTAAGAGCTGTGCCCATTTTAGTATTTGTAGAAAAGAGAAAGAGAAGCAACATTACGACGATGTGATAATGGTTGGAGGTTGTCTGCAAAAGCAGGTCCAACTATGTTTACAATGCGTTTTTGCACCTTGTCTAAAAGAGAAAGGGCATCATTAGAAGATCCGCCCCAGATATGACAACAGTATTCCATACAAGGCCGGATTTGAGATTTATAGAGAAAGAGAATAGAATCCAAAGTAAGAAAGTGACGAGCTTGATAAAGAGATGCAACCTAGCAGATGCTAATTTTGCAACTGATTTGATATATGGTTTCCAAGAAAGATTGGAAGTAAGAGTTAATCCTAGAAGATGAAGAGTAGGTGACTCATCGAGTACATCACCGTTCATAAATATAGGAAGATCTAAATTATTGCGATAACGATTGGCTGAAAAAAATTGAGTTTAATCTGAATTAAAGTTCACCAGCCACTGTGAGCCAAAGGCTGTAGTAGAAGTGAGATCATTTTCAAGCTCAAATGCCCCCTCCAAGCAATCAGAGGGTGTTGGTTTCTTATCACGACAAGAATAAATGGTAGTATCATCAGCAAACAATGCCACCTTAGATGTGAGAATATCTGGAAGATCGTTAATGTAAATTAAAAAGAGTATAGGGCCAAGGATAGAACCTTGAGGAACCCCTGAAGTTACAAAATAAGAAGAAGAGTGTGATCCATCGAGGACAACTTATATGCTACGATTGGAAAGGAAGGATTCAATGATCTTAAAGATTTTGCCGGATACATCATAAAAAGAAAGCTTATGGAGAAGACCAGCATGCCAAACTTTATCAAAAGCTTTTGAAATGTCAAGAGCGATGGCCTTAACCTCTCCACCTTCATCTAATGCACAATAAAACCTGTCAGTTATTACTGTTAGCAAATCATCTGTAGAACGAGAAGATCGAAATCCATATTGATGGTCAGAAAGTAAGTTATTAGATTCAAGATGAGAAATTAAGTGTTTGTTAATTAAAGAAAAACCTTGCTTAAGATGGAAGAAGACTTATGGGACGGTGGTTAGATGAATCAGATCACTCTCCAGAATTTTTGAAGATAGGGATAACAGATGCCGCTTTCCAGCAGGCTTGAAAACAAAACTCTGATAAGCACTTGTTGAATAGTTTTGAGAGTATAGGCGACAGCTGCGGAGAACACTTCTGCAAGACAATAACAGGTATGTTGTCCGGGCCACAAGCTGTAGAAGAGTCTAGGCAGGAAATCACTTTAGATACAGATGCTGGAGTGATATGAATGTCAAGCAATGGATCAACCTGTTTGTTGGCAATTTCAGGTAGAACGCAACTAGTGGAATCAAGAGATGATATTGATGAAAAGTTTTTAGCAAACAATTCGGCTTTGTAATGGTTTCGATTGGCAATGGAGGAGAGTGAGGCTTGACCTAGAATCGTCGAGAGGGAATAAAAGATTCCATTCCAGCCTGAATCCACAAAGTTATGTAAGAAGCACATTTGTCGACAGGAAGACAAAAGATTTCTACCCAAGGACCATCACGAAGAAAATCACGGAAAGAATCCCAGTCAGCTTTACTGTAGTTGTAAGAGGTTCGATAATAGGGGGATTCAGGTGATGAAGAAGAATGAGATATTAGTTTTAGAGAGATCAAACTGTGATCAGAAGCACCTAAGGGTGAATGTGGAGAAACTGAGCACTGACTAGGATCAGAAACAAGACATAAGTCGAGTAGAGAAGGTAAATGATTCGGGTTGTCAGGAAAACGAGTTGGAAAGTTGACTATTTGAGTTAGGGATTGAGAAAGGCAAAAGTTGTGGGCTTTAATGCCTGCAGAGTCACTGACACTAGAGCCAAGCCATTCAGAGTGGTGAGCATTAAAGTCACCAACAACAAATATATTAGCTGATGGATAAAGAGAGAGGGCTTGGTCAATATGATCAGAAATAACGTAAAAAAGAGTGCAGTCTAGAGATAAAGGAGAGCGATATAGAACAAAGAGAAAGGCAATACAGTGAAGTGGTGCTGAACGAAAGCACATGAAAGAATAGTCTGTGGATTCAAACCTAGTTTCACGACAAACAGGTGAATTCTTACGAATGTAATCCGAGGCCAAGCATGTGACTATTGGAGTCTTTACGAATTAGAGGAGGATAACCATCAACACTAAGATCACAAGATGAGACAGCCGAACTCAAATTAGTCTCACAAAGAGCAAGTAGGTCTGGTGAACTTTTCAAGAGATAAGACTCAACAGAAGAAAAGTTACTTTGAAGACCACGAATATTAGTGAATGATAGGTTTAGAGAACTTGGTGATGATGATGATTTTTTGTGTTTTATAGTTTTTGGTATTTTATTCATTTTTAAATTAGTTTGAAGAACTTGACTCAAAGTATAGATAGTACTCAGAACACCGTTTAATAGCCCAAGCAATTGCCTCATTACTACTAATAAACCCTAGGCCGTAACAAAGGGCTCCAAATGTGGCCTCCGTAATGCACACCAAAAGTACAAACAGGGACACCATCCATGTGCAACATGGCACTGTTAATACTTTGATATTTTTCAGCTGTTGATGGAATCAGCCTCTCTGAGAGCTACCACAGAGTTCGGGAAACCTGACTACCAGCCGGCCTCAGAACCATAAAACTGAGTTTTAGAGCTGTACCCTCATTAGGAGATATTAGAATGAGTTGCCTAGTCATAAAAACAGAGACACAAGCAAAACCCATGCATTGAGTCAAGAAGATCCAGCATTCAACATCCTAAACTGGAAACAATGTATTAAAAATACATCTGCGCCAGCCTAATAGATGAAGAAGGGGTGCGAGGCTGGTCAACAGATAGAATCTGTTTACCCCTTATTTATTTAACTCAAGTGTTTATGTAAGTAAGGTTGTATTTGTAAATGTTTTCCTACATAGAAATCTACTACATAAAAATCTTCTATATAGAAATCTTCTACATAGAAAAATTTAAGAAATCTGTTGTAGGTTGATCGTTTTCTAAAAGCTTCCTTATTCTTCATAGCATTTACTAAGAGTTTTATATAATGAAACAATGTTATTTAAATTATATAATGAAACAATTGCTTTTATAAGTATTTTTGTTACTTTTTTGTTATATTTTTTTTTTAATTTTTTTTTTAATTTTATCTCAAGAAAAATGTTTTATGTTTCTCAACATATTTCTCAACACATTTATTTATATTTTTCTCTTTGGAATTATAATTTTGTATGGATATATGGGCCATTTTTGCTTTGTTTTTATTATATTTCCGTTATATTTTTATATATGTATTGAAACCATTCATACATTTATCAATTTTGGTGATTACAATCCAGATGATTTCGATTTGCTATAAGTATTATAGTATTATATATATATTGCTAAGATTTTCAGCACAAACAACAGCTATAATAATTTTTCTTATAAAGATTTATTTGCATCATTTTGGACAAGTTTCCTTATAGTTAATATAAGAACTTTTTAACGCATTTTCAAAATGTATACAAATTTTTAAAACATCTTAACAGGCAAGGTTAAGTTTTCAAGTTATGTATTATATCGTCGGTATACAAGGGAAATGCACAAAGTCCATTTTTGGCAGTATATTGTTATTTATATCACTATTTAAACTCTCTCTCCTTTGATATACCACACAAATTTAATAAATCAATTATTAATGAGTTATTAAGAGTTTTTTTATTTCAACTATTACACATTAACTTATTATTTTAACTATTATGCAAAAACTTATTTGTTCATTGTCTCAAAATGATGTTTTTGGACTTGGTGCATTTCCCTTGTATACTGACAATGTAATTTATATTACATTATAATTAAAAATGCATAAAAGTAAACCTTACCTCTTTGGCTTCTCCTCTTATCAAATTTCTTACTACTTGACCAAATTTTGAGACTAGATGAAATTTTGAGAAACAGATTTAAAATTTTAAAATATATACTCTTTAATTTAAAAAATTAAATTATTAATTACCTGAAGTTTTTTCTTCATAAAATGAAGGTTCCATTGCTGAACTAAACAACCCAAATTCATTTATATGACCAAGGGCTAATCTACTAAAATAAATTTTAATTATAACATTAATACAGAAACTTGTTTAGCCAAAGTAGAAAAAAAATAATAAAAACAAACAAACTTTTTTCCATAATAAATTATATGTTGAGTCCCTGGCCAAATTATTATTAAACACACAGTAGTTTTTTGATAATCAAATGTTTTGCACAAGTTTATTAGCAATAACTTAATATTAAACATATGTAATAGATTTTTAATGAGGAGATCTATTATATGTACTTCTTATATAAGATTCTCATATATATATATATATATATATATATATATATATATATATATATATATATATATATATATATATATATATATATATATATATATATATATATATATATATATATATGTATATATATATATATGTATATATATATATATATATATGTATATATATATATATATATATATATGTATATGTATATATATATATATATATATATATATATATATATATATATATATATATATATATATATATATATACACACAGTGGTGGCCAAATTATTAGACTAAATGCAATTTTTGATGCATTGGTGAAATTTATTCATAAATAATGCAACATTTTTATTTCAAAACATTACAAAAAATTAGAAAAGTTAAGAAGCGCAATATTTTATTGTAAAAAAGCACAAAATTGAACCATTTAAGTATAAAAACAATTAATTACAATACAAAATTAGGACTTGATATTCAAATACCATGATGACTTAAAATTCGCATTAATAAGACTAAGTTAAAATTAGAATAAAAATGCAAAAAGTAACAATAGAAAATGAAATAAACTACAATGGCAATGAAAGTTCAAATAGTTGAAACATGACAGTTAATATTTTTTATGGTTTCCCTTATTTTTAAGCAGTGCCTGGACCCTTGAAGGCATCCCATGAATAGGTTTCAGGCAAAGCTTACGAATTTTCATCATGATGCCAGACATTGATCAAAGCCTCGGTCAGTTCCATCTTGTTTTTTGGTTTCATCTCTCCTACTCTTCTTTTGACAATCTCCCATAGATTCTCAATGGGATTCATGTCAGGTGAATTACCTGGCCACTGAAGCTTAATGTGGTTGTCAGCTAAGTATTTCTTGACTGTCTTCGCAGTGTGACAAAGTGCTCCATCTTGCATATAAGTGAACGGTCTCCGTCGACACCATTCGCCAAGTTGAGGCAGCAGCTGTGTCTCAAGCACCTTCTTGTATTGAACTTGATTCATGGTGCCTTCAACAATACACAGTCGTCCAGGCCCATGAATAGAGATAACTGACCAGACCATGACATACGTTGGGTGCTTTACTGTTTCTGCAACACAGTCAGGATGAAATTCTTCACCGGGTCTCCTACGTACATAGGCTGCTTTCTCATCCATGATGTAAAAGGATGATTCATCACTGAAACACACCTAACTCCAATCATTTTCAGTAAAATTCTTGTGTTGCTTTCCCCAATCCAAACGTTTCTTGATCATTGCCGGAGTCAGCTTTGTGTTTCTGCGTGGCCGTCGAGCTCGAAAACCATTCACAACAAATTGTCTTCTGACTGTTCTGGTACTCATGTACATTACTTTTTTTGTAATTCTTTCTGCAACTTCTTGCTTGTTGCTTTACGGTTTCTTATACAGCATTTCATGAGGTACCTGTTGTCTCGCACAGACATTGATTTTTTTCTGCCACAATTGCTAACACGGTTGCTTCGTAATTTTTCACCAGTCTGCATCTTCTTCTTCATTCTCGATACCGATTTCTGACTTATTCCAACATTTTTAGCAATCTCCTTTTGCGTGAGTGATGTCTCTCGTAGATAAACCTCAACTCTGGCCAATTTTGTCGGTGACAAGTCAGCAGGTTTTCCCATCTATTAAAAGGACATAAAATGCTTTATTAATTAAACATGTTTCTTCATTTTTAATGTAGAAAATAAAAATAAATAAAAGATTGACCTTAATGTAATGTCAAGCAACTCTTATTAATGTACATTTTCCTTTAATTTCTGCTCATAAACATTAAACAAATAAAAAAATACTGACCTCTAACAGATAGCAAGTGACCAAATTTTGATATTCAATTTAGAGTTAAAATTTTGAATAAAATGGATCTTGAGCGAAAATAAAAATAAATTGCACTTATTATCACTTAAGCAACATTGGGCTATACATGCAGTAACTATATATACATTAATTTAATAACTAATTTGTGCCGAGGTAGGTACATTCTAAAATAATCTCGGTTTTGTAGCCTAGTCTAATAATTTGGCCACCACTGTATATATATATATATATATATATATATATATATATATATATATATATATATATATATATATATATATATATATATATATATATATATATATATATATATATATATATATATATATATATATATATATATATATATATATATATATATATATATATATATATATATTCACTTCCAACAAGGCTACAAGCAACCACTATAAGAGTTGGAAATTACTTGAAGAGGAAAGATGAAGTTTATAAAGCAAGATAACAATTATTAGACAAATTTAAAGATTTCAATTATATGAATCAAGAAAACAAAATGAATGGAACAAATTCCAAAGAGCTGATGTTCGAGGAAAAAAACTGGACAAATTTTTGGAGCACTTAGGAACATACACAGTAAAAGTATGAAACTTAATTAATATAATAATAAAATGAAACTTAATGCAGTAGTGGTGTAGTACCACGCTCAATTCATTTCTCTGTGTAGCAGCCTTGCTTGTCAAGGTTTGTGTTTCGGAGTTATAGAGTTGAGAGAGGGTTATAACCACAATTAAGTAGCCTCCTTGTCTGTAGTGGCCTTCTTGGCCTTGGGGAAGTGAATTAACAAAAAAAAACAAAAAAATTGAAGTAGCACGATAATGAATTTTAGTAGATGGCACAAGATTTTTAGAATCTAAGTAGATAAAAATAGTACAATGGGCATTAGAAGAATGGATAATAGTAAGATGAATAGCTGAAGAATTTTAGTAGATAGCACACGCTAGCTCTTTAGAGCAGCACCCATTATAGCATTTATAGAAAAGAGAAAGAGAAACAACATTACTATGTGACAATGGTTGAAGGTTGCCTGCAAGAGTAGGTCTAACTATGTTTAAAATGCACTTTTGCACCTCGAATAAAAGAGAAAACCGCCATTCAAAAATCTGCTCTAGATATGGTAACAGTATTCCATAAATAGACAGATATTTATAGAGATAAAGAACAGTGTAAGAAAATGGCAAGCACAATAAGGAGATGTAACCTTAGCAGACGCTAATTTTGCAATGTTTTGATATATAGTTTCCAAGAAAGATCAGAAGTAACAGTTAATCTTAGAAGACAAAGGTAGATGATTCGTCGAAGACATTACCATTCATAAATATAGGAGTTTTATCTGAGTTAAAGTTCACCAGTTACCGAGAGGCCCATGCTGGAGCAGAAGTGAGATCCTTTTCAAGCTCAAATGCTGCCTCTGTGCAATCAGAGAGTGTTGGCTTCTTATCAAGGCAAAAATAAATGGTAGTATCAGCAAACAATGCCATCTTAGATGTGACAATTACCAGAGATTGCTAATGTAAATTAAAAAAAGTATAGAGCCAAGCATAGAACTTTAAGGAACCTCTGAAGTTACAAGAAATGAAGAAGAGTACTGTCCATCGAGGGCAACTTTTATACTACAATTGGTAAGAAAGGATTCAATAATCTTCAAGATATTACCTGATATATTGTAAGAAGAGAGCTTATGGAGAAGACCAGCATGCCAAACTTTATCAAAGATATTAGAAATGTCAAGAGCAATAGCCTTAACCTCTCCATGTCTATCTAATGTACAATAAAACCTATCAGTTATTATCGTTAACAAAGCAGTAGAACGAGAAGATCAAAAACCATATTGCTGATCAGAAAGTAAGTTAATAGATTTAGGATGAGAGATTAAGTGTTTGTTAATTTAAGACATTTACATCACAATGTTAACTGATTAATGCGCAAATATAAATATAAATGTAGTACAAATTAATTTCAGTTGCATTCTCCTGCGTACCAGTTGCAGATGTACTTTTATAGCATCATGTGTTGTGTTTATTTTTTTTCTAGTTTAATACTAAACAATAATGTTTAATTTTGCGTGCTTTATTTAAATAATCTCTTTGAACATTTTCATTTGACTTCATTGGTTAAAAAAAAGAATCTTTATCACATAAAAAATCTGTAAAAACTTTCATTATTGCTAAAATATTTTTTAAATGCAAAAATATCACGAAGAGTGAAGCGGGGTACAATCAATAAAAGTTGAGACAAATTGAACTTGAAACAAAAGAAAAGATGTAATAACTATAATTATAATACTGTTGAAAAATATTTTGCTTAATCTTGCTGTTGACAATGCATTTTGCTGTATCTTGCTGTTGGCAATTTAAACTCTTAACAATGCTGAAATAAAAGTCAGCTGGATACATTACCACTCCATTTAACTTTTAATATAAAAGTTAAATTTTTTTTATTATTAAAACACATCTTTGATTATTTTTAAACACAAGTTTTGTGTAGTAGTTCTTATTTTACACAAGTCCACAGATGAGACTTAAGTAAAATATGATAAAAAGAATTATAAAAAAAAAATTCTACCTTCCATGATGACAAGGCTTTAAACCAAAGTCCATAACATTTTCACAAGCCAAATTGTTCTTTGAATCTGAAGAGGTAGTTAAACTTTCATCAGTAGAAAGGGAACTTAGACTAGAGAAACTTTTTAAATCATTGTTTTGCAATGAATTGGTTAAGTGATCAAAATATTTCTTGTAATTCGCACTTTGAAGAAACATTGGGAGATAAACCTTAAATTTAAAGTAAAGATATAAAAAAATATATGAAACTTAAAACCCTATTATATGCATCAATCAACCAACCCATCATCACGCACATCAGAAAGAGCTGTCCAAGCATATGCCATTGGTATACAAAAACAATTGCTTTGAGGTCCTTCTTCACGACATATGTTATTCTCCAAAACAATTCTTAATTTGTCATCCTTTATTAACTGCTGCTTGCACTTCATTGAAAAATATCTAAAAAATTTAATAATTGTCTTCCAACAAAAACTAAACCAGAAAATAAACTAAAAAACAAACAAACAAACAAAAACCTTTCATATAAAAAAATAGCATCATTAATAACTTCATTTTTGTTATATGTAAAGTTTAAAAGTTTTTCATTGACATCATCTTCAAAATGTTCAGCAGAAAAATAAAACTCTAGTGTTGAACGTCCGCCATGTTGATCAAGATACTAAAAGCAATAACTACTGTGATCAATAAAGATGTTTTGTTTTTCTAAAAAGAAACTGATTACAAAGAATTTTAACTTAAAGTATCAATTTTATATTTCAAAAATATAAACTACTGAAATAAAATTATTCAAAAACTGCAGCATGTTTATGGCATACATTACCAATAGCATACATTGCTTTTAAAGAACTAATGGCGAATTACAGCATATGCGGCATACAAAACCTTTGGTGTATACTAATAGCTTGATGACGAATCATGCTTAAACACAAATATTTAAACCTGTGTTGATGCCAGAGTAAAAGAAAGTATTTTTCTTACACAATCTCTTAATGATTTTGAGTCACATGAAAAGTATGAAGCAAATTGAGTGTAGTAATCAAACCCTGAATTTTCTGTGTACAAGGCAAGCACTCTACAACTACACTGCTAACACATGTAACTGAAAGACTTCAAATTTGTTATTTAAAATATATAGTAAAAACCTTCAACCTAAAAGAAATAGTTATCTCATCCCATAAAACTATGGTTTATTGACTTAAAAAAGTTATAAAAAAAAAATATGGAATTCATATTTTTTGACCTTGGAATCCATAGTAATTTTTTGACTTTGGATTCCCGGAGACTCTAAAAATTGATAGGCTACCAAAACATATTTTACATTTTATTGACTAAAAAAATATTTTTCAACTACAAATTAGTAAACCACTAGATTTAATATTTTATTACAAAAACTAACAAACAATTTTAATAACAAAAAAGTTGTGAGACCTCAGTGAAGTAGAACAAAATGGAATCATTATATAGCACATCTTTTAAATGCAGTTTTCTTTCCTGTAGAAATCGCAACTGATAAGCAATCATATTAGTGGTTAATACAAACTCATCATAGGAACTAAAAATAAGATTGAAAAAAATTATCACAAAAAAAAAATTTTAATGTGTAACTAAGTAATTCATTCTTACACTCATCTTACCTCAAAAGTTGTTCAAATATAAACTCTTGGGCATTTACAAAGCAACTTGGCTCCAAATAGCTGTTATATTCACAAACAGCCGCTAAAATGTATTATATTTATATCATATATATGAAATGTATTATACTTATACCATATATATATATATATATATATATATATATATATATATATATATATATATATATATATATATATATATATATATATATTTATATATATATATATATTTATATATATATATATATATATATATATATATATATATATATATATATATATATATATATATATATATATATATATATATATATATATATATATATATATTGTGAATCCTTTTTTTTAAATCAGCATTTAATTTTATTATATTGCGGACTAAAACTAAATACAATAAATTATTTGAAAATAACAAATAAAAATTTAGATAAATTTGTTAATCAAAGAGAATACTTATTTTTATGTTAAAAATAAGTATTCTTTTATGATGCAAAAAAACTTTAGAAAAAGATCTTTAATATTTAATTTTTATTCATGATATTATTGATGCACATTAAATCATGGGTGATGCAGCTGTCAATATATTTAAATTGACTGGTGCCTTTAGATCACCAATTTTAACTTTATATATACCTTTAAAAAAAGTAAATATTTAGTGAAATATTTACTTATTTTAAACTTATTTTTAGTATCTACAAATAAAATTTTCTCCTGAGAAACAGTCAGTGTGAAACTCTTCTAAGATGGATTTTATCATAATATATTTATAACAAAATTTTTTTCCTAACTTGTTTTTCATTTAAAATTAATCTATATACATTATATATTAAATTAATAAGAAATATATATATATATATATATATATATATATATATATATATATATATATGAATATATATATATATATATATCATACCTCATTAATAAAAATGGATCATCAATATAAAAAAAATATGTTAATTTCTAATTGAAACTAATATGTAAATTTCTAGTTTTTTTAAAAACTAATAAAAATACCTTCAATGTTTTGACGACATTGCTGAGGCAAATATATATAATTGTCTGCATTCAGTGATATGTATTTATTATAAATTGATACAGCATCCACAATACAACCTATAAAACGTATTATTACTGATCACATGTCTATTTTTTACATAGGCAACCGAAGTTATAAAAGTATACCTAATACTAATTGTTCCTTTCACAAGTTTATTTAATGTTTTTCTTTGGAAAAAAAAATGGACCTCAAAATAGATAAA
This sequence comes from Hydra vulgaris, assembly GCF_038396675.1. Lineage (NCBI taxonomy): Eukaryota > Metazoa > Cnidaria > Hydrozoa > Anthoathecata > Hydridae > Hydra > Hydra vulgaris. Next base: position 49,282,670 of record NC_088929.1, read on the forward strand.
ATACACAGAAAAAGCAAATTTTAGAATTAATACATGCTGTTTACAAATAAACAACAAGTTTTTTAAAGTTCAGATTACAAAATGCAAAACTATTTAATAGAAAAAAGACATGGTTCTAGTTGCAAAACAATTAACAGTCACGGTTTGAAAACAATGTGTATACTTGATGATGTGTGTATATTATTACAAAAGATTCTTTATTCAGCTACTTGGCTTTCTTGAACTCAAAAATGAATTTATAATATGGAAAACAGCTTCACAATCAAATACACAACAATTCTTTATTCATTTTTTGTAAATTATAAAATAAAACTCAATGGTAAGTCTATATTTAAATGAATTACTATCATTTCCTATTTTACAAATTTAACTTAGACACCAATAATTAAAAGTGATGATTTTTTGAAAGGCCAGTAATAATAAAAAATTTTAATTTTTTAAATTTTGTAAAGGATGTCTTTTGAACCTAACTTCGTATTTTATTTTTTTTTAATAAAAACTTTATTTAAATTCATCAACTGCTTTAGTTTGTTTATTGGTTTGACATATTTATTATTTATCTCTAAAATTTCAAGTAATTATATTATAAAATTTTTTTTTAAATAGTATTCTAAACTTACTTCTAGTTCTCATTCTAAAATCTTGATTTTCTTTTTTTGGAGAGTCAGAGTGATAAAAATCATGATTCCTGGATGATTGTATCTTATATGAAATTTCTGTATTTTCATTTATAAAATTGTTCAAACAAGCATCATTATTAGTTTTATTTTCTTCAGTAAGTTCTTTTTCACAACACCTCCTGCGATCCATTATTTCTTCAGTTTTACTATCAAAATTTATTTCTTTTTTTAAACCAATAGAACTTTTTTTTAATGCATCTCGTTGACTGCGTTTATATTGACTTTCTAAAACCATTCTGAAAGTCTCTGCTTCCAACCAAAAATCTAATAGATTTTTTTTACCATGTTCATTAAGAAAGTCTAAAAAATAACCTAATGCTACAGATTTTTTCAAAACATCAAGTAAAGAAGGTGAAAGTCGTGAAGATTTACTAGATGATGAACGAGGCTAAAATAATTTTATTATTTTTTAAATACTTTTTTTCTAATTTGTATAACAAATATAATTTTTTACTAATTATTTATAACAATTATAATAACAATGATAATAATAATAAAAATTATTATTATCATTATATATATATATATATACATATATACATATACATATATATATATATATATATATATATATATATATATATATATATATATATATATATATATATATATATATATATATACACATATATATATATATATGTATATATATATATATATATATATATATATATATATATATATATATGTGTATATATATATATATATATATATATATATATATATATTATAATAACAATGATAATAATAATAAAAATTATTATTATTATCATTATATATATATATATATATACACATATACATAATAATGATATATATATATACATATGAGTATTTACGAGAGGCGTGTGCGCACCTTGTCGTCCACATTAAAAGAATTTTTTTAGACAAATTGACCACATTTTAATAAAGTAAGCGTTTTAAGAATATGAGACAAAAAAAAGGCTAAAAGAAACTACAGAGAATAAAACAGCAATACTCAAAGAAAAGAAACAAATACTATACGATAATAAAAAATCTAAAAATACGATAATAAAAAATCTAAATAAAATAAACTTAAAAAAAATTGAATATTATAAAATGCCACAATCTCCATTAGTGCAATAAACTATACCGTTAATAAATATTTAGAACAATATAGGCCCTAGTACAGTTTCTTGTGGTATCCACTCTTAACTGGACCAACACACACACATTGAAGGCGATTAGTTACAAAATTTTTAATCCAATTAAATAGTTTATATTTAATTCCATAATATTGCAATTTGAACATTAGTTTAGGATGAGTTACCGAGTCAAAAGCTTTTTTAAAATCAATATAGATAATGTCAACTGCTTTTTTGTTATTTATGGCAGTGGTCCATTCATTTAGAGTTGCCAGAATTCGTGAAGATGCGGATCTGCAATTTATAAAACTGAATTGATGTTGAGAAAAAGAGTTATTTTCTAACAGATTTTTGATGGTTTTACAATGATTGATTTCATAACTTTGCAAACGATACAGATCATTGAAATAGGTCTGTAGATGGTTGGTATAGAAGGGTTGCCTTTCTTAAACATTGGTCATTGACATTTTGAACTAAATAGAAAGAGAATTGGCAATGGTAGTTGTAATTGATTTTAAAAATATTGGAGGGTAACCATCCGAAGAGAAAAACTTTGCTGGGAGTTTTTGTAGTAATGAAATGACAGAATCATATGGAAATAATACGTTACTCAAAGAGTTTTGATAGGATGGAAAATCTAATGGAGGGCTAATGCCTTTGTCAGTGATGAAGACAGAGGCAAAAAAGTCATTCAAAATACGCAATTTTTTACAATCGTCTAAACAAAGGGAACCATCAGAACTTGCAAGCAGTGCAACAGAATAGTGACACTTAGATTTTGAATTGATAAAAGAGTAAAATTTGTTAATATTTTCTTTATTGACAATATCTTTCTCCTTATTAATAGCATTTTTTATTATTTCGGCATCATATAGATGTGAGCGATTCTTACATTTGATAAAAGTATTTAAATTAAAATTTCTTTTGTATTTTTGGTATAAAATACATTTTTTAGATGCCAAATTTAGAAGTGCGCGAGTTCGAATACTGTATCTTTTTTTATGGAGTGCTGGTACGTACGACAAAATGCTTGAGTTCAAAATGTCACATATAGCGTGCCGAATGATTCAACACTATGATGTTGCTCAGCTAATTTGTACCAGTTTACATTACTTAAATCTTTGTTGATATTATTATAGTTGGCCTTATGAAAATTATATGAGACTAGAAATGATGGTTTTTTACTGCTAATTAAGGTTCCCAAATTGCAATTAAAGAGAATGGTACAATGGTCACAGGTACTGGTGAAAGGGGCTGTTGTTACTACATTGTATACATTGATTTTATCATTGGTTAATATAAGATCCAAAATATTATTTTGGGTACTGTTTGATACCAATTGAGTTAGGGCATTCACCTTACAAGTTACTATGAACAAGTTGTGACAAGAATTGCCTAGGCTAATAGGTAATGACCAATCCATGAGTGGTAGATTAAAATCGCCTGATACTATACAAGTATGATTACAAGTTGATGAAATTTTACATTGCATCTTACATAAGGCTTTGGTTTTCGAAAAACATGAGGGTGCACACGGGGGTAGTAAATGCATGAAACGCGTAACTTTTTGAGACATATACGCCTACACAAGCAATTTCAGTATCTACAAGTACTTCAGGAACATCAAAATTAATTTGTACAGAATAGATGTTACTTCGCACTAATGAGTGAGCCATGACCATTGTGATTACGATCACGTCGAAATATTTGGAAATCATTTCCATTTAACTGTAGTGGGTCTGGAGTTTTGTTGTTAGGCCAGGTTTCTGTGATGAGAATAACATCAAGATTGCCGTTTCGGAGAAGATTATGTAAATGATGTAGTTTATTGTTAAGGGATCTTGCATTGAAGTATGCATAATTAATGATTTTATTTAGTCGTCTGTTTACATTTTCTTTCGTATATAATATTATATTATAGTATATAATATAATATCTTACTTATAATGTATGTATATTTACGTTTTTTCCAATATCAAAATTGATAGAAGTTGAGAAAAAAAGCAGATAAGTATGTCACAAAAATAAAAATATTTTTTGATATACAATTTATTCATGACTTCCGTCAGTCAGCATATTAAGGAAACACTTTATTTGCACTAAAAATATGGTCAATTTTGAAATTAATTTTTTAAATGTTTTTGCTAAACTTTACTGTTTTTATCAATACACAGGAAAGCGAGAAAACTAATTACTATTTATTTGTAAAAAAAAATTTTTATTTTTTACCAAGCTTTTCATGTAAAAAGATAAAGCAATTAATACTATTATTCAAATATTATATTTAAATATAAAATATTTGTTTGCTTTTACATTGTGTGAAATTGTTAATTATTTTATTCAGAAAAAGATCTCTGCAATATATTTGAAAAATATTTACAAAAATTTTGTTCATTATTCAATTGAGACCAAAGAAATTAAATTTGCAATGAATATTTTATTACAGTCTCTATTTAATACTACCCTGTTTAACTTTTTCTATTGGTATTTTCAATTTAACATTTTCACATTTCCCCATTGAAATTGTCTGCATTTTTGTTGGATTCTCCAAATTGCGCATTTAAACCCGATAGTTTATTTCCTGATGAACTATTGTTATTGACAATGCTCCGAAGGCTTGTGGGCTAGTGCATTATCAATATACTTAACATTTTGAATGAAATTTTTAGGAGCCTATTTAAAATTTTTTTTTAAGTTTTTAAATTCGTTATGTTCATTATCTCAAGTAATTTGTATAAACATTGGAAATTGGATAATATAAAGGAAACAATTTCAGGCATCAAATGTGATAAACACATTTATAAAAGAAATCTTGTTTCTCGGCGCAGCGACCTTGTTCGTCAAGGTTCGTGTTTCGGAGTTATAGAGTTGAGAGAGGGTTATAACCACTATTAAGTAGCCTCCTCATCTGTAGTGGCCTTCTCGGTCTTGGGGAGGTGAATAACAAAAAAAAAAAAAAAAATCATGCAATTTTTTTATTCAACTTTTTCCATCATCACAAAATTTATTAACGAAATATATATTATACAAATAAATAGCAAACAATTTTTTTTTTTCTATTATATAAGTATTTAAAAAAATGTCACGCATTGCAAAAATATTTTTAAAAGCAAGAAGATTTGAAAACGAATAAACATAAAAAAAAAATTAACAAAAAAAGTTCTCATAGTTCGAGCATACATGGCATAGTTTCTTAATTTTATGAGCTGATAAAAATTGTGAATAAATTGCATATCAAAACTTTCAATTGTTGTTAAATTGTTATAAAATATGTTTTTTTCCTTAACTACAAGTTGAGGAAAGCTAAATTCAGTAAACTTAAAATAACAAACTAAAAAGAAGAAAAAAAGTTGTATAAAACTTTTATGCAAAAAATTTTTTTTTAGTTTTCTTTTTTGTTTATTTAATTAAAATTTGATATTTTGTTACAATTTTGTTTCCTTTCTTTAGAATCGTTTTTTTTTTTTCCTCATTTGATAAGTTTAGCTTTTTGCCGCGAACTATTGAAACGCTTAAAAAGTTAAAAGATGTGAACTGCCGTGATCAGTGTGTCTAAAAAAATTACTTGAAACATTGACAAACAAAGCATGCAAACGCATAAGTTTCCTGAGAAGGCTTGCATATATATATATATATATATATATATATATATATATATATATATATATATATATATATATATATATATATATATATATATATATATATTTCTTATTTTAATTATTTAATAAAATTAAAAATTAATTATATTATTGCTTTATAATTAAATAATTGCTATCTAATTATAAAACTATCAAAGATTATTAAAGAAAAAAATTGTCAAACTTTTAAACAAATTCCTTTCTCTTCAAGAAGTTCTTTTAAATCAAATGTAAAAGTCTCATCTAAAAGAAATTTAAAAATTAAAATGCATATATATATCAGGTTTGGACAGGAATAGCGTGCGATCCCCACGCTTTTAACTTTGTTTTTTTTTACAACTTGACGGCTGTTTTAATGATTTAATAAATTAAATTAAAAAAAAAAAACGGCTTTTAAATGAAGGAAAAAAAAAAATGCAATAAAATAAATCATTATGTTATGATTAACTTTTTAATCTTTTATTTTACGCAAAGGCTTTGAATAAAATAAAAAACTAATAATAATTGATCGTTTAAAATAAACATATTTTGAGGAAATTAAATATTTAAATTTTTTTTAATAGGCATGTATTGTTTTATGATAAATTTAAACATTTGAAACTATTTTTCCATGTCTTTCTAAAAATATTTCAATATATATATATTTTTTTTAGTTTCTGTAAATAATGAATAAACTAAATTAAAATCTTCCCGTTGCAATGGAATGATTTAACTGCTTTATACATTTTTTTTGTTTCTATTTTTACAATAAATTGTTTAAAAGCTTTTTTTTTAACCTGACTTTTAAAAGACTACGTTATTCCTTAAAGAAAATTTTTACACATTTTAAAAATATTATATTTTTTTCTTTTTAATAATTCAATTTCACTTTTCAACAATTTAAATAAAACTTGCTCATTTATTCAACAATCATTAGAATTTGTGAAAGTGTTTTGTATAACTTCAATAAAATGTTTCAAAAATAAGTTTTAAAGTAATTCATTTCAAACGCAATTAAAAACATAACAAAAAGTAATTTTTGCTTCGAGCTTGTGTATTTTGAGTTTTATTTTAAAGCTTATATATTTTCTATTTCATTAGGAATTGTTATCTGTTTTCACTAGTTTTTTTCCTAGTTAAAGAGTTAAAAAAAATACTTGAAAGCGCTTAGCTAAACTGTTTAGCTTAGCATTCCTTTTTTCAGTGCATTTCTGAAATTTTTAAATCATCAAACATTTAAACAGCCATAGTCAATATATGCTGCTTGCTGCGTTGGTGTCATCCTTAGACGAGTTGCTAAGGCGACAAGTTTGGGACTTTTTATTTAATCACGAGGAATGAAAGTAGGAGTTCTGGGTTGACTATTGATACAATGATGTCTGCCAGCAGTTTTAACCAGGGCTGTGGAGTCAGAGTCGGAGTTGGAGCTCATTTTGGCTGGAGTCAGAAAAATTATACCAACTCTGACTCCACCTTAAAAATAATCTTTAAAAGTTTCATAACTTTCATATGAATTTTATGTATGTTAGTCATTAAAATATTTTATGTTCTGTCAGTCTAAAGCTTAAGTGTCAAACTCTAGCCCTCAAATTGTTACAAAACTTTAAGTCCCAGCTTGCTCTGATAGCTGTAGAATATCCAGACATAATGGGACATAATGGACATAATAGTTTGCAACAACTGTAGGGCTAAGAGTTTGATATGTTAACTTAGGGTCTTTAAAACAGTGATAAGCAACAGGGTGTTTTGCTGCTCATCACTGAGAATCATAAATTACCTCCCCTATGCTCTCCTCCACCATCTCTTATACTAGATAACTTCATGACTTACACTGTCTGACACTGTGCTTCATATTCTTAGTAGGAAGTTAGACGTGCTAACACCTAGCAGATAAAAGCTGCTTCACAGAGCAAAAAGACTGTAAGTATTCCATTAACTTTGCATTACTCTTTTGTAAAGTAATAGTAAATGAGAAATGACCACTACAGTACTTGTGTTTGGCTTTGTTATCTCTTTTATTTTGTTTATTACTGCACACACAGACAGAGGATAAGTTCCTATATATTTTTTCCTTATTCACTATAATGTAGCCTCCGGATCATGTAGAACATTATGAAGAAGTGCTGCTTTTTATGATTGTGAATTTAGCACATGTCCTCAGCTGTAAAGCTCTTATGTAGATGTGCAAAAAGTGCAGCTATTACATTTAGATACCAAAGGAGTTATTTATCTAACTTGTGTAAAGTAGAAGTGGCCCAGTTACCCCTGGCAACTAGATTCCAGCTTTCATTTCACTTCACAGCTTATTTGGAAAATGAAATGTGTAATTTGATTGGTTGCTAGGGGTAACTAAGCCAATTGAGTATGACGCGGCTAGTTAAGCATTGGGGCAAGTTGGGCAACTAAAATATCTAACAAACTACGCATCAAATGACAAAACATCTAATGGATGAAAGATAAGGCATATATAATGGTAATATAATGCGCATCAAATGGTTGTTGGATGGGGTTCAAGTAAGATGCGCGGGCACCTTTTCGATTTTGGACTAAAAAAGTATAAAAAAAAATTTTTACTATACTTCTCTCAGATGCTTAAAAAACCACTTATCTCGCAACACTTAAGTGTTTATACATTACCCATTTATTTAACTTTTGATTATACTTTGCTAAACATTTTTAGGTAAACATTTTAAGATCTATACACTCTTTTTAATTAATCATTCTTAAATACTCTAAACAATTTAAGATATCTTTAATTCTTTTTTTTTTTTATATATGTTACTGTTTAATACGATTTAAAACTATTTAATTTTTGCTTCTTTTAAAAATATTTTTGCTTAAATATTACTTAGTTAATAAAATATATAAGTTAAAAAGCAAAAAATTTAAATAAAATTTTTAATTTAGTTTTGAATTACGAGTTATTTGTTTGCTATGTTTGCTATGATGGTATTTCATATTTTATATATATTTTGATTACATATACTGTATATAAATAATTTATATACAGAGCTATTACTATTGCTATATAACTGTAATATATGGTGGCACCAAGTCATGACCACAGTTGAAAAACAAGATAATTTTATTCATTTTTGGCACAATATAAAATAATACAGCACCACATTGAAATAAAAATGACTCTGCATTGTCAGTAATAAGCGCCACTAATAAAACATAAGAAATTCTGACTAAAAGACTAGTATTTTGTATGCCCTCCATGCGCATCGAGCACAGCCTGTACACGCCTTGGCATAGACTGTACCAGCTTTTGGATGGTGTCAACAGGGATTGCTAGCCATGCAGCTTCCATATGTTGCCACAAATCATTCAGATTGCTGGGTTTGGTTTTCCGTACCTTTTTGAAAAGCTCCTCTCTCAAATTTTCAATGTAGTTCAGGTTAGGACTTTGTGGAGGCCATTCAATAGCATTGGTACGAGCACGTTTGAGATAATCCATTACTTTCTTAGCTTTGTGGCAAGGAGCATTGTCCTGTTGAAAGAAAAATGGTTTGTTTTTACCAAATAGTTTGTTTGCTGATGGTTTCATTTGTGTTTTTAATATTTCCAAATATTTATCCTGGTTTAACGTGCCCGTACAACGATATAAATGAGCTACACCTGATCCTGACATGCAACCCCATACCATAAGAGAGCCTCCTCCATGCTTTACTGTGGGAGCTACACACAGAGGACTAAATCGTTCACCAACTCTTCTCCTCACATAAGCTCTTTTATCTCCACAGAAAACAGTTAAGGTACTTTCATCACTCCATAATACTTTATTCCATTGTGCGACAGTCCAGGTTTTGTGCATCTTCGTGAATGCTCTTCTTTTTGCAATGTTATCAGGTCACTAAAAGCTTCTTCGCAGCAATTCTCCCATTCAAGCCAGCTTGCTGCAGGCGTTTTCTAATTGTCCTTGCTGCCAGATGAATTTGTGGTTTTTCCCCATATAGCTTGCAATTCTGAAGCCGTGGCGAAACAATTGGACAAGCTCGCTCAAACCAAAAGCTAATCCTGCTTTGCAGTAGTTTTACGAGGTCATCCAACATGGTCTAAGTCTGCCTCTGTACCAGTGTCTTTCTCTTTTCTGGCTGTTCTGGTAACAGTTGACAGTCCAATTTTTATTTGCTCAGCAATATCTCTGTAAGAAATGCCTTGTTTAATCATAACAATGATCTTCAGTCGCTGCTCAGTTGATAGCTTGTGATACATGGCATACACAATGTTCTGCAAAATTATAATACAAAAATAATAAAATGTTTGTTTAATGAAAGAATACACGATTTCAATCATTATTTAACAACAACAAATGTTTAGAAATACAATAAAACTTAAAAAGTTCCAAAAAATTGTTAATTATAGCTAATTAAGATTAATTATTCCTAATTAGCACTGCTAATTATAATTATAATTAAATCTAATTAATTTATTGTCAATATTAGCTCCACGTTTTGGTACGATATGTAGTCGAGTGATAATATATTAATTTCAAGTAAAATATCTACTAAAACAATGCGAGAAAAACTTACCAAACTGATATCAACAATTTCTGATCAAATCAACACAGAACAGTAATTAACAAAAATTACAGTAATTATAATTAAAAAAATAATATTTGGTTGCTAATAACGCGCCACATCAGTAACTAGATATTTAGTAAGGTTTCCGAATAAAAATTGCTACAAAAACTAGTTATTATTGCCTAAGTACACTATTAGAGAGATCAAAATATGCATGTGGTCATGATTTGGTGCCACCACTGTACATATATATATATATATATATATATATATATATATATATATATATATATATATATATATATATATATATATATATATATATATATATATATATATATAAAGAAAGAGTTTGAATAATTGCTACAACATCCATTTGCAGTGACTAAAAAATTGCAAGAAGAGGACTTAACTTCAGGTATTTTCCTTAAAGAGTGGAAAAACTTGATGTTTTGCCTGTCCCAAAAAGGATCGAAATTTGCAAATGGCATTGCTGCATCAATGAAACAGAGAGAAAAAGTACTATAAAAAATAAGATTCTTTTGGCAACTGTTTATGTAGACCCAATGCATCGGATACTTCTAGATGATCAACAACTGATTAAAGGAAAAGAAGCTCTGTTTAAAATAGCTGTAAGAATGAACAAGTTGCAGAACTGTCAGGAAAAAAGGGAATTGGGTCATACTGCCACATCTTCAACATCATCTACTGATGAAGAGTTTGATTTTGAGAAATATTTAGACCATAAAGACCATGCAAAGCATTCCCGCATAGAAAAAGAGTCATCCCTATCAGAGAACACTGCCAGTAAATTTTAGCACAGTTTTTCATGTGCATTAAAAGTAGTGGAACAATTTGACCGTTCACCAAAAATAACAATACTGCAAGCAATTGATATGTATCCTGAAATGGTCAGAGAAGTTGCCCGAGTGGTTACTGCTTTGCCACCAACTCAAGTTAGTGTGAAGTAAGATGGATTTTTTTTTCTGATGATACTTGAAATCTGTTGATAAATTTTAATTTAGCATTCATTTAAAAGCCTAACCTTGCAAAAGAACACGCTGATTTTGTTAAATTGTTTTGCATTTGCTGCTTCAGGAAATGCAAGGATTTAGGACCTATCAATAATAACAAAAAAACATATATAAATCTAAATAAAAAGAAAAAAGACTATTCAAACCTTATCAAAACAATATTCTGGAAAGATAATTCAGCTAATAACTTAGACCTTCCTACCATGCTTTGTTCAAAATTTAGAAAAAAGCTTGCTGGAACTGACCCTTATTTCGCTATGCGACCGTGTTATGATATATGTAAAATATGCATATTTATATAAAATGTACTTTAGTAAAAATTTAGTTATGTTATTATGGGAACAATAATTACTAGACATACGCTATGAAATTTAGACCCGAATAACAGAGTTATCAGAGGCAGAAAATGTGAATGTTTTATATGTGAAAATGGGCCCAAATCAAAAATGGAAAAAAAATTGGCCCCTATGGTTGAATGTGTTTCGGGAAAACCTATTTATAAAAGTGTCAAAGATGTTAAAATTCATTTAATTAAAATATATTTTTTTGTGCTCTCTCGAACTTTTAAACTCTGTTTTTGCTTCTGTACATATAAATATTCTACATTCTAATTCTATAAGAAGAAACAAAAACAACAATTGTAAATATCAGTTATCCTACATAATACAAGTAGACATAGAGAAAACTTTCCTAACATGCAGTTAACAGTTTCATGTCTTCATTTCATATTACCGTGTAATAATTTGTTGAGATTTGCTTATTGTGTTATTACATTGTTGCAGTTAACGGTTTCTCATCATCATTTCATATCCACATGTAATAATTTTATTATTTGGTATAACCTTGTGTTCTTATATTTTATGATTTTCAACAGTGTTGAGATTTTCAACAGTGTTGAGATTTGGATCAATATTTTTTAAACAGGTAAACAAATAATAGCAGGAATAATAGCAGTTTTGTTAAACAAGTTAAATTATTATCAACAGTACATCCTAAAATGTCTTCAAAGGAAAGTTATTCCGAATACACAAAGTAATGTAAAAATCAAAATTCTGATTGGATTCATTTCTTAAGAGGATCAAAAAAACTAACAGCAAAATGTAAGATATGTTATGAAATAATAAAAACTGCTGGTTCAATGACAACACCGCAGCACACTCATTTAAGAAGAATGCACAATATTAATGTATTAAAACGAGATGTCGTGCAAGATGAAGGTCCAGAAAGCAGAACATCAAAAATGATGATTACAAACTATTTATTCAACAAAAAAGATGAATCACTTTCTGCAATCATATCACAAATGTGTGACTTAGATAATATGTCATTCAAAGTTTTCTGTATGTCTATCGATTTGAGAAATTTGTTTTTGGCTAGAGGCGCCCGAAAGTATGTATTACCAAAACTCGATTCGCAAAATGGTTTTAAAATGCAAAAAATGCAGCCTAAAATGATGCAGGATTTTATAAATTTAAATTGAAGATGGAACAAGATTTTGCTTAACTCCAGATGAATGGACAACTTCAAGAAACCGATGTTATTTAAATGTGAATGTCCATGGCAAGAAACAGTTTGGGAATTTAGGTTTAATTCCTGTTGAAGGACGCTTTCCTACTGAGAAATGCATTACGGCTCTGAAAACCACATTGCAAGACAAAAATCTAAATATCGATAAAGATATTACATCTGTAACAACTGATGGGGCAGCTGTGATGCAAAAAGTTGGACGGCTTTTGCCATGTAATCACCAGTTGCGCTTTGCGCATGGGATACATTTAGCTGTAATTGATATCCTGTATAATAATTTGAATACAACTGAATTGGTGGCTCACACATATACAGAAAATGTTAGTGTAGAAGATTAAGTAAGTGACTTCGATGAATCGGATGAGGAATACATTGAAGATAAAAATGTTGGCTTGATTGAACAAACTTATAATGAAGCTGAGCTTGTTGAGACTGAAGAATTTAGACTTAGTTTTCTCATTAAAAAAGTTCATTCAATTGTAAAGAAATTTCGTTTTTCGAGAAGAATTTGGAAAACAGTTGAAACTTATTATTGACACTAGAACAAGATGGAATAGCTTAGACAAAATGCTTGAAAGGTTTAACAAGCTAAAAAGCTGTTAGAAAAGCATTGGTTGACATAGCATCTGATATTGTTATTCTAGATGCTGAAACTTTGTTGATTAAAAACATTATCTCTGCACTTCTCCCGGTGAAGCTTACTGTTGAAGCCCTTTGTCGAGAAGATGCAAATCTGCTTTCCGCTGATGCATCTTTCACTAGACCATTGAAAACTTTGCACAAAGATTGGTATTTAACACTAACATGGAAACTTCCTCAGACAAGCAGTCAAAAGCTGATGATGTGATAGAAGTGATGTTGGGAGAACGAACTAAGCCCTTAACGTTAATGCAAAAGTTGAAGAACAAAATTCAATTGAATTTATCGTCTAACATAACATAACAACTCAACTCAACAAATAATAAATAGGAGCTTAACTTTAAAAATTAAATCTGAAATGAAATTCTTTGAAGAGAACGGCGTTTGTGGCAAAATATTAGATTCCGTCTACTCACATTTGATTTTGATTCTGCCATTGAGCGTGGAGTCAGAGCAAGCCTTCTCAATTGATGGTAACTTTGTACAAAAGTTCGAATGAGACTCGGAGACGCAGCTTTAAGTGATCTCTGCTTCCTCAAGGCATATTTTAGGCAAATAAAATGATAATTTTATACTTTTTATTATTAAATGATATACCATATTAGAATGTTTCTGTACTAATTGAATTGGCATAATTTTGTGTTCCATTTTTATTTTTAAAGAATGTATTTTTTATGCAATAAATAACAATGAATTATCTCAAATAAGTTATTTTTATTATTTTATAGACATAAAAAAATTTAATTTCTAATTCAGATTTTTTTTATTTTTGTCAAAATTTGCATTCCCTAATAAAATCCCAAATAAATTGAGAAAGTGTGATGGATATGTGCTCAAAGATTTCAAAGATACAATTGTACATAAAACATTATACCGGCCATTTTGCCTTTATTGAATGAAAAATATCATAATCTGCGGATAATTTTGGATAAATTGAACATTTCTCCCTTAGATTACACAGTATCTGAAGATCTAAAGTTTTTGCTTCAAATGGTTGGAAAACAAACTGCAACATTAAAGCACCTTTGCCCGTTTTGCATAACCTCATCTCCTAACTTTCAAAAAGCTGATCATTATTCTATAGAATCTTTTTGCAGATTATACGACCAATGGATACACATAGTTGAGTAACATATCATCGAATTCATCGACAAGAAAGCTGGAGTCTTTGGTATGATAAATAAATGTTAAGTTTGAAAAAAGATTAAAATAATATTATTTAATTATAATAATAGTAATTAAATACTTATTATTACAATAATAAAACAGTCTATGCAAGTTTTAACTTAAATAAACTATGACAATTATTCATTATATAGACTCAAACTTATTTTGTGTATTTTATATTCTGTAGGCTTAGGTTACTGGACTGAACAAGCTCTTGAATCCATTCATCAGGACTTCAATTAGTTTTGGCAAATGAGAAAAGTTGGAGAACACAGCCCAAAAAATATTTAAGTACTAAAAAATGCAGTTGTTCCTTACATCTGCAAACACTTTTAAAGTAGCTTTCAACTGCAGGTAGCTTGTTAAAAGTATAATATTAACCTTTTATGAACAATTGTTTACCATAATTTCTTGATATATGATATGATGATACATGACATATAAGTAATAATTTAACCACATAGACCAGGCAAAATATAAGTAATAATTTAACCACATAGACCAGAAATTTTTTTTCACGGCAATAAAGTAA
>NC_088929.1:49302500-49442500 GCF_038396675.1 Hydra vulgaris
AATAAACAATACTTGAAAGCTTAAACCTTTGTCACAAAAAAGAGTTTTTTTTCTTTGCAACAAGTATAATTTTTTGTTTGTTAATAATTTTTTATAAGTAAAAAACCATTATTTGATAAGTCACAATTTTAAGAAATAATGAAAAAACAACAATAATAATAATAATAATAATAATAATAATAATAATAATAATAATAATAATAAGGATATTTTAATTCATTAATACATATTTTGTGAAAATAAAGAAAGTAATTTATGTTAAATAATACTTAAAAAATGTAATAATAAATTTAATTATTTAAAATTGTTTAAAAAATTGAAACAAAATAGACATTCAGTATGTATATTAACAAAATAACACATCTAGATTTTCTTTTCTTAATTAGTAAAATAAACTTGTTTTGCGTTAATTTATTTATTGCAGTAGTAAAAAAGTTAATGCCCTTAAATAATTAAAAAAAATGAAGATAATTTTATGATGTCAAAATCACGACAAGCTAATGGGCTAAGCTACTTTTTATTTAAAACAAGGTCTGCTGTTACATAAAACAAGATTTTTACTAAACAATTATTTTTTTAATTAATACTAAATATAATCCTTATTAAAAAAAAGATGCGATGGTGCAGGTAGTAATCTTAAATTCATCTATAACGGGTGATGCGGAAGTTATCGGACAAATCCTAATTTCATTATCTGAGCATAATAATTAGTTTTTGTGGTTTTATGCGTAGGCATAAACGTTCTATAAAATATAAACTTTATTATTTGAAACACAATTATTTAAAATGAGGTTAAATGCAGCTGAACGAGAATCTTTTCGAAAGCGACTAAAAATATTTTTTGTAAATAAACCTAATATAAAAAAAAAAAAAAATCGTAAATCATTTTGATAAGGAAGAATTTGCTCAAAGTACAATATATGATAACCTAAAAAGACTTGAAACTGTTCAATCGTTTTCTGATAGAAAGCACTCTGGTCGTCCGACATCCTGGAATAGAGAAAAGAAAGCCGAATTAACGAGACTTGTCAACAATCGAAAAGGGGTCAGTCAGAGAAAAATAGGTACTAAATTCGGTGTAAATCAATCAACAATTGGTCGTCAGTTAAAAAAAATGAATATTAAATATAGAAAACGTGAAAAGACTCCAAAATACAATATAGAACAACAAATAAAGGCAAAGAAAAGAAGCAGGAAACTAGTTAACCAACTCTATAACACAAAATCGCTTCTAGTCATCGATGACGAAAAATACTTTTGTTTTGCAGGGGACAACATGCCTGGAAATTCTGGATACTACACAAACAACAAAAACACATGCCCAGAAAGTGTTCGTTTTATAGGAAAAGAGAAATTTCCAAAAAAATTATTAATGTGGATAGCCATATCTGACCGTGGTATGTCTGAGCCATTGTTTCGCACTTCTAAGACTGTAGCGATCAATTCATCAATCTATATTAATGAATGTTTAGAAAAACGACTCCTTCCATTTATTCACAAGTATCATGGAGACTTTAACTATTTATTTTGGCCAGATTTAGCAAGTTCTCATTATTCTAAAGATTCTCTAAATTGGATGGACCAATATGTCTATTACGTTGATAAAGAATCCAATCCCCCAAATGTGCCTCAAGCACGACCAATTGAACATTTTCGGGGACATTTGGCACAGAAGGTTTACGAGGGAGATTGGCAAGCTTCAACAGAGCAAGTTTTGATTGATCGCATTAAACTAAAACTACAAGAAATTGATTTAAACTTTTTACAGTCGCATATGAAAGGCGTCAGAGCAAAATTGAGATCAATTGCAGATGGTGATGTTTTTTATATAAAAAATAATATATTTTTATTAAAAGATAAATGCTTTTTAAAAATTTAAAAAAAATATAATAGTAGTTTGTTTTTTTATTTATAAATAAGTTATTGACGTTTTTATTTTGTCCGATAACTTCCGCATCACCCGTTAAATCATTTGTTCATTTCTTGTAAGTTTGAAGCAAAAACTTATGAGAAAATAAATAAAAAGATTTAAAAAAAAAAAGGGGGGGCTGTTTATATGAATCTAGCTGGCCTGGTTAATCAGGCTGACTAAAAAAATCAATAGCATAAAAAAATTAATGTTTACATCAGAATTTAAATTTAAATCAAGCATTTTTATTCTTATTTAATTGTTTATTTCAAAAACAGTCGAGAATGTTTTTTAAATGGATAAAAAAAGCAATGTAACTTATTTTATCTAATCAGCTACATTCATAGGTCGGGCTGGCTCACTTGATCATGTTTATATGGAAAAAAAACCTGAGTGGGATCCCACTGAAATTTGGCAAGATCTCAGTTATCTGGGCTAGCCTGTTTCTCATGTAAACAAGTTTATTTTTTATAGGTAAATATTAAACATTCAAAGATCACATTCAAGTGAGCCAGCCTGGCTAACCGGGCCAGTCTGCCTTATTTAAACAGTCCCTAAGTGCAATTAATAAAAAAAAAATTTTTTAGATAAATACAGAGATCATTTATCATTATTAAAATAATATATAAAATTTTAATAAAATAAGAACTTCAATCATTTATGAAAAAAAAAATTTTTATATAAAAATGAAGTAATTAAATTACTTTATTTCAATTAGATAACAAATTTTCCTTATTTAAAAAATTCTTATTTTTTGAAAATTATCATTCTTTTTAAAAGTTGTATTGATTATCACCATTTAATTTAAGTGGTAAGAATAACTGTCAACAAAAAAATTTGAAGTTAAAATAAATTGCCAAAGACTTAAAAGATGACAAAATAATTACAGATTTTCAGATTTAATTGTGAAACAAAAATACAATCAATATTTGGTTGAAAAAATGTTCTTGTTCAAGTTTAAAAAAAAATTTTACACTCAACTTTCAAATTTGTTGTTACATTTTGTTAATTTGTTTAATATTACACACTGATTGTCTAATAGTAATAACTGATTGTCTAATAGTAATGCTGATTGTCTAATAGTAATCACTGATTGTCTAATAGTAATGCTGTTGCAAAGAATTTTGTTTGGCTAATTAGTGTTGTTGTTGCAGAGAATTTCAGTTGGCTAATTGGACATGAACTTTGTACAATGTCAAAATATTTAAAAATATATTTAAACATAAACATGAATGTGATTTTCGTAACTATAACAATAATACTAGAAGTTTATAAAAGCATTTTATTTTAAGTATTATTATTTCTACAAACTTCTCATAGAATCCAATGCATACAAGTAAATTTTATAAAATGTATGAAAAATGAACACAATTGAAAAGAAAAAAATCCTATTATAAATACTATTGTAAAGCAACAGTTGAGTATCCCTTAACTTATTCTATATTTTTTCAAATTGACAACACTGGGGCTAAAATTAAATGCAATGGTAAATTAAAAAGTAAAATAACATAATTCAATTCAGACTAATCCAACCCAAATGATAAAAAATGCCCCAAACATTTCAAACTTTTAATTGAACATTAATTGCTTTATTTAAGCCTTTTAACAAATGTTTTTCAGGATTCTGCTATCTGGAACAACAATAAATATTAATACTGAAATTTATTCATGTAAGAAAGTTTTGTTTTGAATAATGGTCACTAATTATTAAAAACTAAACGAGTAGAAACAATATAATAAATAACAACAACAACAACAACAAAAAGATTTTGAAAATATCAATAAAAAAAAATTTCTTGCCTTTATTTTGTATTGGAACTTTTTTTTTAACAAAACTCCAACGATTTTTTTTAGCTTCATTTTTATTCATTTTTGTTTATCTAAAAAAAAACTATAGAAAAACTAATGACTTGATTTGAGATAATCTAAGAAATTGAAGATAATTTAGCTATTATTGTTAAAATCATAATATTAAAACTTGAATGGATAACAACTTTAACATAAATACATAGTTTTCAAGATTAAAATTTATTATTAGCTAAACTTTTTATATCATTACCTTTCTTTTATTTCCTATTTTTTAGTTCCTTATAATTTACTATATAAAAAAATTTGAGAAAAAATGGTTTTTTAACTATTTGTTTTTTGCTTAATTGTTAATATTTAAATAATTTATTGATTTACTTATTAATTCAAATTTATTATAATTTACGAATAATAATAATAATAATGATATTATTAATAATAATAATAATAACAATATAAATAATAATCTAATTCAAACTTTACATCTTAAGTTGCAAACTTAGGATGCAAAGTAAAACATTTAAACTGTTTATAATCACAATGAAATAGTCTATTTGGATTTAATTTTGAATAACT
This sequence comes from Hydra vulgaris, assembly GCF_038396675.1. Lineage (NCBI taxonomy): Eukaryota > Metazoa > Cnidaria > Hydrozoa > Anthoathecata > Hydridae > Hydra > Hydra vulgaris. Next base: position 49,306,792 of record NC_088929.1, read on the forward strand.
TCTATTATATATTTCACATTTTGTAGATCTTTTGTTAGCTGTTTTCCAGTTACTTATAATTTAATATATAGAAGAAAAAAAATTTAATTTTGTTGAAATTTGTTGCTGATATCTTTATAATTACAAAAGTGAGGTTAAAAATTAGTAAAAAGTTAAAATTTCATTACAAAATAATAAAAGTAAAAAAGAACATCATTTTTTACAATAAAATAATACTCAAAAATTTCTATACAATAATAAATTTTGTGAGTACCAATTAAATTGTATAAATTAAAACTTTGCATTGCCATAGGTAATAATAAAAAAAAAACTTACATCATAAATTTAGGCATAAATTCAAACAAAACCTAAGTATTTTAAAGTAACAGTTAATTGCTTTGCACTAATTTTAGGCACTTTTGCCATTGTTGTTAATTGAACCTGTAGCCTTTCCTCTAGTATTTTTAGACACTTAAGTTTTTCTTTTAATTTTACCTATACAAGAACAATTTGTTTATTGTTAATGATAGCAACAGCTACTTTTGAGGCCAAAATCAAAAAATAACATTTGGTTAATTCTAAATATAGCTGACATATTAAATCACATGTTACAATATTACATTTTACTGACATGGTGTGTCTATGGCGTGTTAATTTATTTAATATAAAAACTTATTTATACTTTATTTGACTTTAATGTTGCAAAAAGGCAATTTTCAGGGTGAAAAATTTGTTACTTTAAACTGTTAAACTTTGTTACTTTTTGAAAACCATAGGACCGAAACATATCAAATAGACAACATTTGTTAATTGTTTTTTAAAAAAAAAAGCTATTTGGACAATAAAGTTTATTCCTAAATTTTCAATCAACCTATTAATTAAATATATTTTCACTTTAATAATAACTTTATACATACAACACTGTTATATGAATATGCACTGTGGTCAACAGTGAGGAACATTGATGTCAAACTGATGATACGTAAAGACCTAGTGATAAAACTGAAGATAAGTAAAGACCTTTGAGTTTAGTCCTAAATTAGGACTTTATTTAGAGCTAAACCTCTTTGAATAAAATGTTGATCATCATCCTTATCAGTACAATAATCTTATTCAATTATTTCTAATTCATCCTTATCAGTACAATAATTTTATTCAATTATTATCTGATACTCTCGATGATCTCGTAAAAAACTGAACTCACTATAAGATAAACAGCATGTTTAACCTTATTCGTCGGATCCAAATATATTGATCATATAAATCATACGAGAAATACGAACGATCAATATGCTCTTTGGCGTTTTTTAAAACACTTATCTCTAAGAAACGCGTCTGCAGTAATCAAAGCTTCATAAACATTGCAAACGGCAATAAATTCAACGCGGTTTCGTAACTATAATTGACGCAAAACGACGCTACTTAATAAAGTTGTATTCCTTGAAAAAACAGGTTTTTTTTTAAAAAAAAATTGAATAAAATTATGTACATATTGTATATATTATCAGAAGAGCAAAAATAAAAGTTAACTACTTTAACATTAAATTTTTGTGTAATAAATATTAAAACACTTATGATTTATGTATATTTATTTATAATCATGGCTTCCTGTTTTTTTCTTTTTCTTTTTTTGCATCATCTTATAGGAGTGTTTATCCCCAAAAATGAGGTAAGGCCTGAAAAAAATAATCTTTATGTGAGCAATACTTTTTATTTTGATTTTTATTAAATTTACTTATAAAGATTTCAGGATTTCACCAAAGATTTTTATTTTTTGGTTTTGTAACATCATATCTCAATACACAACCTTTTTGATATTTTTTAAAATCTAATTATTAAAGTGCTCCAAGAAACCCTAACGACCTTAAATAACCTTCAAGCAGCATTAGCATTAATATTGAATTAGAAAATGTAAATGGTTGGTTCAGGTCAAATTAATTTTTTCTAAATGTTGAAAAAACACAAGAAGACACAATCCTGAAATCTTTATAAGTAAATTTAATAAAAATCAAAATGAAAAGTATTTCTTAAGAATAAATCAAAGTAACACATATAAATTACCTAAAAAAATAAACAAATACATAAAATATAGTAAAACTTAGAGAGAATCTAAACTATGGAACTCTTTTCTGAAAGGCAATACAAATATGGCAAAATCATTAAATTCATTTCAGTATCAAACAAAAACGTTGAATCTTACGGAATAATTTTTTCTTTAATTTTTTTTAATTTTGCATTTTAGAATATTATATGTAATCTTTATATATTTGTATTTAAATATCTTCTTTTATGACCTTTTGTGACTATTAGTATTTGATTATTATAATTTTAAAGTAACTATTGAATAATTTTATTTATGCAGTTGAAAAACTGAAAAAAAGATAAAGCAGTAATTATCATAATGAAAAAAAACTGGACATAACTGGAAACGGTTAGTATAGTTCAGTCAATTTAGGTTATTACCGGAAAAACTTCTAAATAAGTTGAAATTTGGCTCTTTTTTACTCTCGTAATAATATATAAAAACATCAAAAAAAACCACAGCCTTTAGCCTTTAGGGAAAGTGGGTTAATGACATTTTTCCATAATGTTTAATTTCACTTTATGTTTTAACGTCAGAAATAATTTATACAAATATCGCATTAAAGGTTAAAATTTAAAACTATTAATGAAAAATTATTTTGATTTTAAATTTTGACAAATTTAATATAGCGAAATAATAATTTAAAATTAAAGTTACAATTACAAAATATAAAATAAAAATTACTTTTAAAATACTGCTAACTCATAGAAAGGAGGTATGATTTGTGGAATTGATGTTCAGAAAAACAACAATTTGAGTAAATCAAATCTAAAAGTGATTCGAATATTTTCGAAAGTTCATTAATTTATTTTTTTTAAAGCAAAAAACTATAATAAAAAAAGCAATTCTGTGTTCACGTATTTAAAGCAAGTTAAAAACATGGATTAAAAGCAAGTTAAAGACATGGATTAAAAGCAAGTTAAAAACATGGATTAAAAGCAAGTTAAAAACATGGATTAAAAGCAAGTTAAAAACATGGATTAAAAGCAAGTTAAAAACATGGATTAAAAGCAAGTTAAAAACATGGATTAAAAGCAAGTTAAAAACATGGATTAAAAGCAAGTTAAAACCAAGAAACACCTAAGGTAATTAAGACAAAATTTCAATTTAAAAATTTTATATTGACACTTTCTCTTGATTGTTCTGTTCTTTAGAAGTTAAATAATTACTTTTTCTGGAAACAATGGATGAAGATAAAAAAGAAACAATGGATGAAGATAAAAAAGAAACAATGGATGAAGATAAAAAAGAAACAATGGATGAAGATGAAAAAGAATGCATTATCTTTAAGGAAATAGTATTAAACTCAACGGCTCTTGGTACAAAGGAATCCATCAGGAGCTGAGGACGATTAACAAGAGGAAATGGTATGAAAGAGAGCCCAAGGCACTTGTAAGTATTAAGTGTACTTCATACTGCAGCTATCAACGATGCAATAAATTTCTTTTCGAAATCCACAATAATAACTAGCGAGCAACATTTAAATCTTGGTCGTTCACTAATAAAACAAGATTAGAGTGATTGAAAAAAGTTTTATGACTCGCTTTCAAATAGAAATCCGTTTTTTTTTCAATGATAAAAAGTTAGACTTATTGTCATCTTGTTTTATTTCAATACTAGGTTAAGATGCGGTAAATTGCAAGCAAGCAAAAGGAGTTGGGTCGAAAGCATGAATGAATAACTTTAAGTTCACTAGAAATAAAATCAAGAGAAAATTTCAAATTAAACTATTGAATTCTTTAACAAATACAATTAAAATTAGCCACAAGAAGGTTTATGTGAATTCAATAACTTTGTTCACAAGACTCGCAGCAGTTACTAAAAGGGACAACGATGAGGGGAAACATTTCAGATTTGAGTTAACATCAGAGCCAAAGTCACTGCTTTAAGAAATGATGATGAGAAAGCCAGACAAACCTTCTTTGATAAAAGCTGTGCTGAAAGATGCAGTAGCCAATGAAATCAATATTATAGATGAAAACATCATATACTTGGCGGTGCATTTCTACACTGCGTTGGTTGGCTCAAAGGCTCCACCTTTAAAGACATTTTCAACAATTATTTGAAACATATTTGCAAATAATTCGGATCGGTACATATAGTGTTCGATGGATATGAAATTCAATAACTAAAAATGCCGAACATGCACGGTCGTTCATACCCACTTAATAAACAACAAGTTATCGTACGCAAGCGCAGTTCGATTATAAAAATTTTCGGACTTTCAAAATAGCCTTCGCTACGAAATTAATTTTTAGTTGACGACCAATTTTTTATTACTCAAAGCGTTTTTTATCATTATCTAGTTTTTAGGCTATCAGTAGTGTTTTAGTAACTTAATTTAGTTATAAAGTAAGAAAAAAAAATAGAGAACATAATTTTATGAATGATGCAGATTTACTTAAAAAAAAATCTTTCTTTGATTTGTTTATAAATTTGTAAGGCTTTTTACTTTTTTTTTGAGCGGTAAAATTTAAAACTTTTTATAATTTTATTTATATGAATCTTTTATCTTTTTATTACTTTTAACTGATCTTAGCACTCAATTTTTTTTCTTGTTTAAAAATCACATCTCACCATTGCCATAAAGTGACACCATTTTGGTTAATGATCTATGGAATGATTTTGTAAAATAAATGATGTCTTTATGTAAAAAAAGTTAACTATGTTAAATAGCATCTTTAATTTTTTATGCAGTTTATTACTGATTTATTATATTAATTTAGTTAATGAGTATAAACACTATTTAATAGATAAAGTTAAAGCTTGTTGATTATTCAGTACGCTTACCTAAAAACATTTCTTTTTATTAGGTTGAGATCCATAACAAGAATTTTAATATTCTTTGTAGGGTATGTAGATATTTGGCTCAGAAAATAAATTACGCTGTTGGAACAAACCAAAACAAAAATAAGAAAGTGTCATACTGTCAGATGAGATGAGAAAATGTTCATCCGAATAAATTTTGCTATGTTATAATACCATAAACAATATTATCAGAAGACTGAGATCGACAACACTTTATTTAATTATTATTTCAAAACCTCATTATGATGAATGCTATTGTTGTCAGCAGGTATAAAAACTTAGTAAAAGTCTAAAATTTGAAAATAATTTAAACAAAATAAAAAACCTATTTTTCAATGATTTTGTTCTTTAAAAAAAGCATGGTGAAAGCACACGACTCAGAAATAGAAGAAATAAAAAATGAATTTAATCCTCATTTACAACTTTGTCAGTGTAATTTATGTGGTAAAATACCAAAACAATCAGTAACTCTAAAAAATTGTAACTCTAATTTTATTTTTTCTGCCTAGTAGAAAATTTAAAGGTAAACAAACTCATTCATTGAGTTTTATGTTCAAAATATAAAGAGCTTATATTATCTAAAAATTTGGTGACCAAAACAAACTCTTTTTTAAATATTTTAACTGTTGAGTGTAAGTGTAGAAAAAAGTTCAACGTAATGAAAGAATATGGTTTACATACTAATCTTTAGAGAGTATCTGTATCAATAAATCAATATTACAAACAGCCCCATTGTTATTGCTAACAATATCTTCATTTGCTTTTAATTTGGCTTTATTGTCATCATCTTTATTGGCTTCAGTATCATTGTCAACATCAACAACATCATACTTATTTAATAAGAATTCTGTGAAAATAAAAATTCTGCAATTTTTGTTTTCACAGTGGATAATGGTATTCCAAGAATAGTTGAAGATACTGCACTCTATGCTCTTAAGCAAAAGATAGCTAAAGATGAAGGACAAGTAGTTGAGATAAATAGTGGAGGATCTTGGGTAATAATGTTTTTTAATTTTAACTTTTAAATTTATCATAACTAAATTAGGTAGGTGTTATTTTTCATAGATCTTTTTTTTAACCAGTTTTGTTTTTACTTATTCCAAAAGCTTTTGTAAGCAGTAACCAAGCATCAAATACAACTATAAAAGTCAGAAATGTTTTTATCAAAAGACACATAAAAGTTATGTCTGGTACATCCAACGATGCAATTTTCTGTCTATAATTAAGGCTGCTAAATTCATTTTAAGCAGAGACAAAAGGTTAATATTGGATATTCTAAATACTGGAAGAGTGGTAGTTTGTGCAACCAACATCGTAGCAAATCAAATCAATATATTTTCACTTTAATAATAACTGTATATATATACAATCGTGCGGGACATTTACAAACAGTTATAAACTGATGACGTGTAAAGACCTATGATGATATAAATTATAGCATAATAATGATAATGATAATAATTAATAATAACAATAATATTAATAAATAGTACTAATAATATTAAATACAGTAATATAATCTGTATATTTGTTTTACTATATATTGATATATATTTTACTATATATTTATATATATATTAGTGATAAACATTAATAATAATGCAAAATAAAAAATATAAAAATCATAATAATATCAATAACAAAAAATAGAGCAGGTAAAAAGAAGGAAAGAAAATGGAGAGAAGTTAAACGACTTAGAAAGAAAAGTCAAAGAAGGAGAAGTCCTAGGAGAGTTTTGTTATATACCAATTTTTTAAGCATAGTATTTTATAAGGAAATAAAAGTTTTGAATATGCATTAAACTATAATAAAAATAATTAAAAATAGAAAAAAAAAATTTTGTTATAAAGAATTAAGTGGGGCGATTGCATAGAAAATAGTTGTGACTAAATGAACATTTATATATTTTTATGTTTTATTTTTAGAATTTTATAGTTTTAGTTTTATTTTATGAGTGTTATATTTTTATTTCTATTTTTTGGTTTTATATTGTTATTGTTATTTTTTATTTTTATTTATGAGTTTTATACTTTTAATATATTAAAAATTTAGTTATAGAGAATAGCTAGGGGGTGATTGCATTACTGATAGTTCATTGATTATTTTTATTGAGGATAAACTTTTTTACATAGGTTATGAAGGCATTTCTGTTTGTCATTTTGGAGAATATTTTTTTAGTTTCAACAGGAAGAAAATTCCAACAGTGAAATGATTGATACTTGATTGACTTTATGCCATACTTATGTGTTTATTTTAAAGGCATAGAGAGACTACAATAAGATACAGATCTAAATTTATAGCTATGAATATCATTTGTGAATTAAAAGTAGCTAGTGAAGCAGCTGGACGTATTATTGTGGACAATGTACCATACAAGAACACAGTTAGATAAGTAGATAAGTTCGTCAAGCTTTAAAATTTTAGAAAGATTATTTAGTATGTCAGAACTAAAACTGTTAGGTTGAAAGTGAATTATTTTTAAAGGTTTATTTTGTCCCCATATCTGACAACCATAGCGTAGATGGGAGTTTAAAATAGCATGCCAAATATTCACAAGGGTCTCGTAATTCACAAAATGCCTTATTTTGATAAGCATTCCATTTGCTCGACTTAGTTTGTTTGATATAAATTTAATTTATTGAATGAACAAAAGATTTTCATTTATGCAATGAAAGCGAATCTGTGTATATTCTAATGAAAGCGAATCTGTGCATATTTTCATCGATTGCAATGAAAGCGAATCTGTGCATATTTTATTTGAATATCTAATATTTCTCTGTTGAAAAAGAAGTGTCAATTTGTCAATTAAAATATTTCTATTGACCTGGTTTTACTTGTTATAAAATATATGGAACAAAAGAAGTCTCCTCAAGAAACAAATTACAAACGGCAGTTTTCATAACCACAAACATAATTTGTACAAACAAATAAAACATTTTTGGTATAAAATAATTTTTGAGTTATGGCCGATACATAAATATCACCTTTGTTATTTCAGTTATTGTTGTCTTTTTCTAACACACGCACAGATTAAATATTGACTGCTCATATACAACATTCAAAATGTTGTATATAAACAGTACCGTGTCCCAGCCCCTTCTTTTTGATAATGACCAATCATTAGAGCACTAAAGTTTTTAAAAAATTTCTATTTGGTATTATTAAAAAACTGCTTAAATTCGCTCGTTGCCCCACCCTCCGATTGAGGTGTGTGAAGTAACCTAGCCACGGTCTTTATATGTATCTAGATGTATAAATACTCAAATAATTTAAAGAAAACGTTTTTAAAAACTAAAACGACAATTCCAAAGTACGAATATCTTACAATTTGAATGTTAGCAAAAGTAAAAAACAAATTACTTTGTTTGTGCTTATCATTTGCAAGTAAGGCCTCCAAGTCTTTATGTATTATATATATGCCCCACCCCTCAAAAAGTAGTTTATTTTCTTATATATTTTCCCAAATACACGTATCCGACTATAAAATACTTAAGAGCCATGTTCGTAGCATATCGAGGGCTTGGAGCCAGAACGAAATATGTACACTTTTTAACATTTTGAGAAAAAGCTAGTTGAAATCTTCAATCATAAATCTAAAGTCTAAGTCTTCACAAAATTTTATATTTTTTTGACATAATATTATCATGTAATAATTAGAATTAGATTTTTGATGTATGATTTAAAATCACTTTTTCTCAAATTGTTGAAAAGTGTACATACGCCGTTCAAAGGCTCCAAGCCTTCGATATATTAAAAAACCACGGATTTTGCTTTTATGAAATTTCGAGTTCGTAAATATTAGGTGAATAAAGAAATGTCATAACATTGAAATGCGGCTTTTTAAATTTATTGCTAAATGCATATTGAATTGATCATTCTATCATTTTATTTAATACATGCCTAACTAGAAACCGATATTGATCTGGCAGAGGCGTAACTTAGGCGAGGTCCCCTCAAATTAAGAGGGCTGTAAACATTGCAGGGTCATAAAAACATAACACTAAGAGATTTAAGCATGAAACTTGAAATTTGTTGATAAATATGAATTTAGATGAAAATAGTAAAGAAAATATTTTATAAACTCGTTGCTCTCACGTTAAGGGCTGGGTGGGCCCAAAAATTAGGGTTTTTTTGTTCCCAAGCTCCAATCACCCCAATTCTTTGCAAAACATTCTATTTTGATATAAGCATAAACATTCAAAAGTTTGGAGTTTGCACAATGCCTGTAAGTGTCAAAACCCAAACATCTAAAAATCCAGTGTAAACCACTGACACATAATACTTTATGTTAATTGTAATAATATTATGCCAAGTATATAAAGTATTAAAGTTATCTTTATGCCGCATAATAATGCGCGAGTTCTCAAACCATCGTTTAAACAAACGCTGAAACACATTGCCAAAATTTATAATCAAAATAGTTTTTAATTAATGTGATATTAGTATAAACCTATTTTCTGGCGTTAAAAAAAAAAAAGTGAAACTCAGCATTATAGGAAAATGTCAATAACTCATTTTTCCCAAGGGTTATCAACGGGTTTTTTGGTGTTACTATATGATATTACGAGTGTGCCAAATTTCAGCTTATTTAGTGTTTTTTCAGGGTAATGGGGTTATTTTGCTAAAATGACTGGACTACTACCAGCAGACAACCAACGAAATGGGGATTTATTCAGTTCCAGAACTTTTTCACTAAATTTTGTTTTAAAAATTTATTTTCGTCATTTTTGTTTACTTTATACCTAAACGTTATACCTAAACTGTTTTGATTACTTGGTACCTATACTTGTTTAGTTTGTACCCAAACTTTATTTAATGTATACAAGAGCTTTGTTACTAAATCGTTTTTTATCACTTTGGTTTTGTAAATTTATTTTTATGGACATCTTTATTTATTTATGGACGTCTTTAAACGGAAAGGAACCAAGCACCATTTTTAGTTATTGGTGCTATCTTTTGAATTTTTTATTACTTTATAAATTTGACAATTCTTTTCAACAATTTTCAAATTTATATTATATAAATATTATTATTTATAGTAATAAAAACATGCTTTAACTATAGTGCTGTAATAAGTTGAAAGAAATAAAAAAAAGTGAAATGTTGTATCCAGTATACTGTAATAAACAGAAAAAAAAATCATTTTATAAACACTTTTAGTAAAAGTTTTAGAAAAATATTTTTTATAAAAAATATATACAATGAAGTATAAGTGAAAAGAAAAAAACTTTAGATATAAAAAATTAAACAACTATTATATTCAATAATATAATATCCATGCTTTCAAATGTTTTATGGATGCAAAATAAGATTGCATAAAATTTTTTAACAAATTTTAAACATAACAAAAAAACAAAAACACTCATTACAAGTGTTTTTCAAGTTTCTTCAGCAAAATAAACTTAAAACTATATATGGGGTGGGATAAAAAATAAACTTAAAACTATATATGGGGTGGGATAAAAAATAAACTTAAAACTATATATGGGGTGGGATAGAAAATAAACAAGCAAGTAAACTATGTTAAAATGACAAAAATATTTTCCGGTTTATTTGTTATTTTTTTGTTTGTTATGCGATGACGTTTAATAAAAAATTTTATATTAGCAATATTGTGTATCTATCGGAGGCTTGTAATCAATTTTATGGCTTCGATTTTACTTTATTTTCACTTTTATATACTATATTCTTTTATCGTTTTTGCACATATATTTTTTATTAAAATTTTAACTACAAATAGTATTCGTAGTACTATTTCAAATGATTCCATTTGGGTATTACATTCGCGCGAAGAAATTAATGTGAGAACGCGGGTGAAATTCGTAGCGCTAAACTTAAAAATTAGATAATACCAAAAAAACAAACAAGTAGTAATACCAAAAAAAACCAAGTAGTAATACCAAAAAAAAAAACAAGTAGTAAAGATTATTATTATATGTTATTGTTAGTTTTCATTTTTTTTATCTTTAATTTTTATTAATACTATTACTTTTTATTTACACTGTTACTATTTTTCATTTATAAACTCTCTGAATCTTTTTTTAGTATTTTGTTATACATGAGTATGCATAATATAATATAAATATATTCAAAGCAGAAATATAAAATGACGTCAAACAACATTTCTATAACTTTCTAAGCTGATTCTGAATTTGTTTTTGTTGACAAGTTTTTCTTGGTACACAATTGAAAAAAAATTTATTAAAGTTAAAAAAAAAATTATTACTATTTGAAAATTAACTATTCTTTAATCGAATAGTGCCGGTTTTTGTATTTCGTATAACGAATAGTACTATTCGTTTAATTTTTTCTTTTAAATTGCAACAAATTTTTTTTCAATTATGTACCTGGAAAACTTGTTGCTTAAACTTGTACTATTATTTTTTTAACCGCAAAAATTAAATTTATGCGTAAAAAGTTGCGTTAAATTGTATTTAAAAAAAACAACCGTCTTTTTAAAATTTTTTGCTTTCACCTATTTTTAAGTTTTTTTGTTGAGTTGTTATATGAAAATATGAAAGTCATCCCACCCCATTCGCCATCCTGCCCCGTTTTACCCCTATGCTATCTGCTTAAGGAATAGTACTAATCGAATAATGAATAGCACTATTTGCTTAACGATTAGAACTACTCGTTAAGCGAATAGTTATATAGTAGTATAAATAGTAATATAAAACGAATTCGTTTATTGTAACTTTGAGTACTTACTTTTTTGAAGCTGATTTTTTCTAAGTTCAAACTGGCGTTTTCTAACATAAACAAATATTACAGATCAGTCAATAATAACTTGATATATCAGTCGTCACATAGTAACTAATAGCTGGCTAAAGTTTTAAAGACCAACTTATTGTGCATTTTATTCTTAATCACTGTTTTAAATTTAGTTTATATATTTAAGACTCATAGTTGCAATAATTATTCAAATTTCGTGTTTGATTTCATATTTTATTAAAAACTTTGTTTTTAAAACGGAGGAGATCATGATTAAAAATTTTTTTCTACGGAAGAACAAGTTAATAGGTTATAAAAGAAGCTTTTAAATTTTTTGTAATTTATTTAAACAGTCAAAACCATGTTTAAACTTGAACGCATTTAGAAGGTTTTCTACTCCAAGCTTTTCTAAACTGTATGATATTAAAATTTCATTTCACTCTCGTATTAACAAATATTTATATTGTTAAAAATTTTATTCACAATTTTTTTTAATTTTTATAAGATTTTATTAAAAATTTTTTTAAAGTTTTACTTCTGACTTGATTTTCTATGGAAACACTGTTGTTAAGTTGAAATAATACATTTTTAATTAAATTTACACATATTTCCGTTGTTTTTATATATATATATATAAAAGCCTCATATTTTCTAATAAAATTTTTATTTAAATTAGATAATAAATAAATTAAAAGTTTTATACTATATCATATGGATTATACTAGGGTGGCCCATAAGATTCGTTACAATTTAATTAATAAATAAACTTTTTGTTAATATATATATATTTTTTTCTTGGAGATTTTATGATGGAAAGACTCTGTGCAGAATAGCATACCAAACTTATTCAACTTTATTTTTAAAGCCATCTGATTATTCGGAGACAAAGACCGCATAGAATTTTTTTTTCATTATTTTTATGCACCTATCAAAATGTTTGTGATATTTCGCATACTTGAAGATCTCGCTCGATTTAAAATGACCCGAATGATGTTTGGGTGCATGCGAGTATTGAAGAAAATTCCGAAACTTCTGCCAGGTTACCTCAACAGATACACGTTGTTATTTCAATGCTGATATTTTGAATATATAGTTAGTTAATAGTCGCGAAGTCATATGGTATGACGTCAAATGGTATGACGTCGTTTCTTCGTCTGTTTTGACTAATTATAAAAACAAGGCCAAAAGTAGCAAGGCCAAGACCATGCGTTACAAGCCCAAGGTCAAAATCAAGACCGAAAGTTACAAGGCCAAGGACAAGACCAAGTCCAAGAGTTTTAAGGTCAAGGGCAAGATTAAGAGTTTCAAGGACAAGGCCAACGCAAACATTTTCAAGACCAAAGACTTCAATTTTTGCCTTGTGTTAAGGCCAGTTATTAACAAAACTGTTTGTACTAAGTGCTGTGACAATAAAACCTTATTTTGTAAAAGTAGACCAGGGTTATGCGCAGAATTCAACAAAATTAATAAGAAAATATGTATTTTTTTTTAAGGCCAAGGCCAAAATAATCAAGGCCAAGGCAAAAAATTTTAAGGCCAAGGTTAGCAGTTTCAAGGCCAACAGTTTCAAGGCCAACAGTTTCAAGGCCAAGACCAAGGCTGAGGCCAAAGCCAAGGACTAACAATTCTGGTTTAAAATAAAAAACAGATAAATAAAGTTTTACCTCAACATTTTTTAGTAAAATAATTTTTTCTGAAAAATTGCTTTAAGAACAAAACAATTAACATACGCACTTTTTCCACATACGTAGCTCTACGTAAGAAAATTATAAGAGATTTATAATTAGGATTTTTCTTCCTCCTCAACGCATATCATTGATAATCAGTGGCTGAGTGTGTTGTCGTTGGTGTCGTTTCGCGGGGTTTAAGAACTTAGGTTATAAATTTTAAATAAAGTTTAAAACCTTAGCGTAACAAATTTTGAATTTTTATATTGCTATATCCTTATTTTTTATAGCAAAAAATAAGAATATAGCAAAATAGATTTCTAGTTGGTGAAATAAAATTTTAAAGTTTTCTTATTTTATAGATATATTAAACACGATTGTTCCATACTCAACCTAACTCAACCTATGCTAAAGACGTTTTTTTACACTTACAGACGTAAGTAACGCTATACAAATGTGCGAGTTGAGAGTTGTGAACTGTTTTAAGTTCTTATACAAATGTGCGAGTTGAGAGTTGTGAACTGTTTTAAGTTCTTATACAAATGTGCGAGTTGAGAGTTGTGAACTGTTTTAAGTTCTTATAGCAGTGTATGTAGTGTAAATAGTCACGTGTACGTGTGTGTGTCTACTGTGGAAGCATGTTTTGATAGAAGGAGTTATCAATGCAGTGTACGTGTGTGTGTCTACTGTGAAAGCATGTTTTGATAGAAGGAGTTATCAATGCAGTGTACGTGTGTGTGTCTACTGTGGAAGCATGTTTTGATAGAAGGAGCTATCAATGCAGTGTACGTGTGTGTGTCTACTGTGGAAGCATGTTTTGATAGAAGGAGTTATCAATGCAGTGTACGTGTGTGTGTCTACTGTGGAAGCATGTTTTGATAGAAGGAGTTATCAATGCAGTGTACGTGTGTGTGTCTACTGTGGAAGCATGTTTTGATAGAAGGAGTTATCAATGCAGTGTACGTGTGTGTGTCTACTGTGGAAGCATGTTTTGATAGAAGGAGTTATCAATGCAGTGTACGTGTGTGTGTCTACTGTGGAAGCATGTTTTGATAGAAGGAGTTATCAATGCAGTGTACGTGTGTGTGTCTACTGTGGAAGCATGTTTTGATAGAAGGAGTTATTAGTACAAAATTAGCTGAAAATCATTAAAACTGGTACATATTCAACTATTCAAAAATTCATCAAACCACTATTCAAAAACTCATCTGAATCATCATTATTCTTATGACAACTAAAGATATTGATAATCACTTTAAAAAATGAACCACCGCCATCCAATGAAATTCTTATAAAGGCTGAAGTTGGGTCTAAACCACGTAATTTTTACAAGTCTCAAAATCTGATGTATTTTGAACATATACAAGATCTCATAAAATTACATGGCCTATACTGTCAACAAACTCACACTTCTGTACATAGTATTAATTAGAAATATAATCTTCTAATTCAGAAAGACGACCAAAAATATTAGGCTCTATGGAAAGTTTACTTCCTAAACCTTTTAGTAGCAACCATCTCTTTTGCTTTTCTATTTGACAGCTCTAGTACAACTTGTAATTGCTTAATTATTTCAAGCGAAAGCTACTGTATAGAACTTCTTTTTGCTTTATTTTCTGGTGTGTCAATTATGACTTTAACAGGATATTCTCTTGTAGATAAACAAAAAGTAGATCAATCAATCAAATTTTCTGCAGTCATTTTACTTTTTATGATTCCAGAAGCAACCTAAATATAATTTGGACTAAAATATAACTTTTGTAGGTAATATTTATGTACTATCACAAAAAACTTTTTTTTTAACTTGTTCAGCTTGAAGAGAACCTAATAGGAATGCCAATGAAATAATATTAGTCACTGCACTGGTGGGTTTACAGTTGTGAGGATAACCAGGTGCACGATATGTATATCAAAAAGAACATAAGCTTGATTCAGATTTAGGTAAATTGATTGTCTTATCTTGAAGAGTGACATTGGCACTGGAAGAACTCCTCAAAAGAGTTTTCCACTCAACCTAGATAAAGGAACTTTTATAAAAAAGAAAGTAAGAATTAAAAAAACTTAGGACATAAAAATCGTTAATTATACCTTGGCTACATTAGCTCCCCATTCACCACGTGGCAAATCTCCCTTTTTAAGTCTATAAAGGTTTCTTCTGCACCTAGAACAAACAACTGATGGATAGCATTCGTTGTTCATCGAATATCCTAGAAAAATAAACAGCTGAATTTGTTCCTCTGAGTTTTTATTCATAATTTTTAATGATTTAGGTCTTTCGCCATACTTTTCCTAGCAGCAACAACAAGTAGAATTCATAGTTATTCAAAAAAAAAAAAATACTAATAGCAATTAGATTACGCGATTGAACCTTCCGAAATTTAAAACTATTTAACTACCGAACTGAACTATTTTCTCGTCTAAGAAATATATCAGTTTAGTTAAAATAGGAGGTAAATTATGTAAAATTTTATCTAATAACTGCATTAGTATTTGTTAAAATAAAAATTATAACATTAAATTTTTTTTCATTAAAGTTTTTATTATGTAATTATTAAAGATGTGTAAATTTGGATGCATTAAATTAAAAAATAAATGTTATGAAATAAATTATAAAACCTCCTTTATAAAATTTTTTTTAGCGGTTTCAGGGGATAAAAATTTTTTTTATTCAACTTTTTAAAATTGATATTCGGCGAAAAATAAAAAAATTTTATTACAATTTTAGAATATAGCTATATCTAAAGTTGTATGATAGCAACGCATTTTGATTTCAGAAATAACTTTTTTTGAAACAATATGGATTATACTATTTCATAGTAAGGATTTGGTTTGAGTGCCACGACCTAAATCTGGCGGTCACTGTGGTTCACCAAGGAGGAATAATAGCTTAGCCGGAGAGAGAACAAAGCCGAAAATGAATTAAAATCGCGTTACAGTCTTCGTAGTATAATTATTATTCCAGAAACAAATCAAAATGGCGCTTTTGCAAAAAAATGGAAAAGTTTAAAACGTAATCAATAAGCTTTGAGAGTTGTAATCAAAATGGATTTATAAAAGAAAAGTTTGTTAGATATGTTTTTAACAACTATTCGATCAATCAAGAAGTTAATTAAAACAAAAATCACGGTTAAGGCGAAGTAATTGTTTCTTGCTTACCTCAATTATAGGTATAAGTATCAAAATTTTAGACTCTCTACCTAAATCTCTACTACCTATTTGAACCTTATTTTTTGTTTGCCTGTTCAGCTATAGGTTAGTTACGTTCTTTAAAACTGTTATTTTGGCCAGGAACTTATTAAATCCCTCCAGGATTTTATTTTGTGTTGGAGTAGTTTTGTCGCATTTTATTTCGTGTTGGAGTATTTTTGTCGCATTTTATATTGTGTTGGAGTAGTTTTGTCGCATTTTATTTTGTGTTGGAGTATTTTTGTCGGATTTAAAAACAAATATAGAAATATAAAACTTCTTTTTGTAAATCTGGCAAAAATACTACCAAATTCTTATTTAGACATTTATTAGTTAAATTCTAATCTAGAAATTTATTATTAGTCGTTCAAAAGCACAACAAAAAAATAACAATAGGCTAACTCTAAATATTGTTTACGAATTTTTTAAACTTACATCTTTTATTTGCAATCGTTTATAACGTTTTGAAACAATATCATTGGATAATTTTTGCTAAACGTGGAATGTGTGGTTAACTTTTAGTTATGATAATAACGCAGTGTTTAATAGAAAATTATTTTACTAGAAAGACTCTTCCTTGAAAAATGACGTATACTCACTCCAGTCTATGATAACTCCTTGGGTTCACAGAGTCATGTTTGCTTTTGCATTTCTTACATTTTTTGATAAATTTTGATTAATTGAGCATACAATTGCACAAAAAGATTTAAAACTGTTACAATAGTATTAAATAAATATTTTCAAGAAATAGTAAGTACTTTATTTAATCTTTTTTAGAATTTGTTAGATTTTATCAGAACCTCTCAGAATATCTCATAAAATATATTCTATATATTTTTAATAATAGGACTCTTCCTAAAATGGTATTTCAGTTTTCATAATGTTGCGTAACAAAGTATCTACTGCCTCTAGTCTAAATTGAGGCACCATTGACACCTTATCACAGATAATCGCATCAATTTGCCGGAGAAAATTGGCTCGTTTAATTTGGCTTTTGAGCAGCGATATGCAATTAGCTGCCGGTTGAGGCACTGGCAAGTTGAATGCAGAATGCACTGTTTATCCAAGTGGCAGTAAGGTAGCAAGAATACCTGACCACGAAACGGTTAAAATCTTTTTGCTTTGTCCAGCGAAAATTTGGGTAATCGTTGTGTATAGGTATGTCCGAACCGCCTGGTCCATTGATAAAGAAGCATCGTTCGTCACCATTAATGCATGCAAAAACAGCATCTGCAGCTGCTTTTTGTTCTTTATTTAGAGTTGAGTACAGTTCGGTAGCCTTTTGCTTACAGTCTGCAATGTTTATTGTGGTTTCATGAGGCGTTGCAAAAAATGTTTTAGCCCTGGTATAATGGTGGTGATATCTTGTCCACAATTGGAGACAATTCGTCCAATACCAGCACATGCATATGCTTCGCTTTCCTGTTCTGAAATTGTTCGATGTCTGTAAATGTCCAACATTGCAGTCTTGAATTCTTCCCAAAGCGCTGGGGCGTCATTGGTTTCGCCGAGATAAATTATGTAAGCGAATAACGGTCGCATTTCTGATGACATTTGAAGAAAAGATGCTTCTTGTAAACTGTGGCAATATTAATTATTGACTTTCAGGTATCCAACTGCCCGTGCTGCATCTTTAAACGTTTGGATAGGTTATTCCAATGACTGTTTGTAAATCCTTGAGTGATGTAGCTCCGCGAGTGTATAGTAGCATGACCGTAATCAATCGTAGCATGACGTTCAATCGCGTAATCTAATTGCTATAAGTATTTTTTTTTTTTGAATAACTATGAATTCTACTTGTTGTTGCTGCTAGGAAAAGTATGGCGAAAGACCTAAATCATTAAAAAATATGAATAAAAATGGTAATGGCGCTATTCTTCTCTTGAACTGACCGCATAACGGGTGATGCGGAAGTTATCGGACAAATCCTAATTTCATTATTTGAGTATAATAATTAGTTTTTGTGGTTTAATGCGTAGGCATAAACGTTCTATAAAATATAAACTTTATTATTTGAAACACAATTATTTAAAATCAGGTTAAATGCAGCTGAACGTGAATCTTTTCGAAAGCGACTAAAAATGTTTTTTGTAAATAAACCTAATATAAAAATAAAAAAATCGTACATCATTTTGAAAAGGAAGGATTTGCTCGAAGTACAATATATGATAACCTAAAAAGACTTGAAACTGTTCAATCGTTTTCCGATAGAAAGCACCCTGGTCGTCCGACATCTTGGACTAGAGAAAAGAAAGCCGAATTAACGAGACTTGTCAACAATCGAAATGGGGTCAGTCAGAGAAAAATAGGTATTAAATTCGGTGTAAATCAATCAACAACTGGTCGTCAGTTAAAAAAAATGAATATTAAATATGGAAAACGTGAAAAGACTCCAAAATACACTATAGAACAACAAATAAAGACAAAGAAAGAAGCAGGAAACTAGTTAACCAACTCTATAACACAAAATCGCTTCTAGTCATCGATGACGAAAAATACTTTTGTTTTGCAGAGGACAACATGCCTGGAAATTCTGGATACTACACAAACAACAAAAACACATGCCCAGAAAGTGTTCGTTTTATAGGAAAAGAGAAATTTCCAAAAAAATTATTAATGTGGATAGCCATATCTGACCGTGGTATGTCTGAGCCATTGTTTCGCACTTCCAAGACTGTAGCGATCAATTCATCAATCTATATTAATGAATGTTTAGAAAAACGACTCCTTCCATTTATTCACAAGTATCATGGAGACTTTAACTATTTATTTTGGCTAGATTTAGCAAGTTCTCATTATTCTAAAGATTCTCTAAATTGGATAGACCAATTAGTCTGTTACGTTGGTAAAGAATCCAATCCCCCAAATGTGCCTCAAGCACGACCAATTGAACATTTTTGGGGACATTTGGCACAGAAGGTTTACGAGGGAGATTGGTAAGCTTCAACAGAGTAAGTTTTGATTGATCGCATTAAACTAAAACTACAAGAAATTGATTTAAACTTTTTACAGTCGCATATGAAAGACGTCAGAGCAAAATTGAGATCAATTGCAGATGGTGATGTTTTTTCATATAAAAAATAATATATTTTTATTAAAATATAAATGCTTTTTAAAAATTTAAAAAAAATATAATAGTAGTTTGTTTTTTTATTTATCAATAAGTTATTGACGTTTTTATTTTGTCCGATAACTTCCGCATCAGCCGTTACATACGTCCGATTTCTTTTCTGTCTTATTTTCATGGTGTCCATTCCATCGATTTCTATTGAAAACAAAATGCTCTGGTATTTCGTGTTACATAAACTGTCGCGAATCGATGGTGTGCTTGTTTGAAATTCTGGTAGAGGTACGGCTAGGCGATAAATAGTGTGATCGCATTTCCATGCCGAAGTCGAATATTCACCACGCAGCTTCTGGCGGACCAACATATCGTGCATCCAAATGGGCCAAAATTTCATCATATACAGGTTGTTGCTGTTGCTTTTGTTGAATATTTATCGCTGCTTTGTCAGGTCCCTTGTAGATATACTTGTATAGGTACTAAATTGATGTGATGGTGGGGCAATTTTTGATTTTGATGTGACAGTTGAGTAATTCCATGTCAAAACAACCAGGCCATGCAACCCTATGTTCTTGGATTTTCTTTATATTTTTACAATAGTTAGCACATTATAAAATAAGATAAATCCCAAAATTTCAAGGTCTAACTCCCAACGGTTTGTGAGTAATGGTTGTTTTAATTTTAGCAACTATTATTGATTTGGTCATTTTCCGCCATTTTTAAATTTACATTTCTCCTTATAAAACCAAATCTTTAAACGTGTGAATTCTAAAAATAAGTGACTTAGTTAATCTCTAGGTGAGGAATTTAAATATACAAATACAAAACTCAATTTATTATTAAAAAGTACATAAATATCAATTATAAATGTTAAAATAATAGACACCTGCCACTGTAAAATTTTTTAGGTGTGCGGTAAATTTTTTAAGCTTAAAATTTCAAATAAGATCATTGTATGTTTGAAGAATATTGTGTGAAAAAATCATTTATGCCAAATGCATAATTTTGTAAATATTTTACTATTGTACTAAAAATGTATATATAATTGCAGGGGCGGACCACGATTTTTTGGTGTTTGAGTTAAATAACTTCCAGGTAAGTTCTATACTCCAAACCTTTGAATGTTCATACTTATGTCATTTAAAGATGTTTTGCGAAAAATTGCGCTGCAAAGAGCCTGGGAACAAAAATACCCTAAAAACTAGAAATCATCCGCCCAAACGTGAGGGGAATTGATTTTTCCAAACAGAAAAATTACTTGCTTTAATAAAACTAATAATTGTACATATTTTTAAAATTTTGTCAAAAAATCATTTGGCATTCAAAATGTATAACCATGTAAAGTTTACAACCCATCAAAACGAGGGGGTTATTCAATTAGATATAATTTCTTAACAAATCATTATTTTTCAATGAAATTTTCTTACCTTAAAGAAATTTCTACCTAGTTTAGGATATTAGAATTCATATTTCAAAAAATAAATTTCCCCACGTTTTAGATTTCTAATTTTTAGGGTATTTTTGTTCCCAGGTTCTTTGTAGCGCAAATTTTTGCAAAACATCTTTAAATGACATAAGTATAAACATTCAAAGGTTTGGAGTATAGAACTTAACTGGAAGTTATTTAAAATACAACCAGAAATTCTCTGATTTTTTTTTCAATTTTCGCCAAAG
The DNA here is from genome assembly GCF_038396675.1 of Hydra vulgaris. Classification (NCBI taxonomy): domain Eukaryota; kingdom Metazoa; phylum Cnidaria; class Hydrozoa; order Anthoathecata; family Hydridae; genus Hydra; species Hydra vulgaris. Next base: position 49,327,964 of record NC_088929.1, read on the forward strand.
TACTTTAGGAAAAAATGATAATTCCTATCTAAATCGTAAGTTTTTAAATCTTAAGGTTTTTCACTTAAGGTTCTTAAGTTGTGAAAGTTTTTTTAATGTATTTTTTTATTTCCTTTTTGTTCCCTTGGTTCCTTGTCTTTTCCAATTATCAAAGTTTAATTGCTGAATTCAGATATATTCATCTAATTTAAATGTTGCAATTAATTCTACATAAATAATGTAATTAATACTTGTGCATTTTTAAATTTGCAAGTATAACATTTTTTAATTCATTATCAAAATGATTTCACATGATATTGGTAAAGTTTTGAAGTCAGAATGCCATAAAACCTCATATACTAAAAATAAAGAGATTTTTTTATTACATGACCTAGACACTGATACTCGTCAAAACATTTTATGGAGATCTGAGTTGTGTGCTTGTGAAGAACTATTCAGCATTTGAAATCACCATTTTCACTACTTTGGAAAAAGATTTGAAAAGAAAAATGGCAATTGTTGTAATGTTTATAAAGTGCATAAAAAAAAAAATAATAGTAAAAGGTAATTTGATTTCAAATATATTTTATGTAATTATATTGAAGAAACACTTCTTTAATTTTCAAATTATATTACTTTTCTGATGTATGTGGAGGACAGTATAAAAATTATAAAAATTGTCTAAATCTATGCCATCGTTCAGAAGATTTTTTATTGGATGCTGAATGGAAATTTTTTGCAACCAGTCATGGCAAATCTTCTTGTGATGCAATAGGTGGTACAGTAAAACGAACAACAGCAAGAGAACGTCCGAAGAAAAATCAAATACTAGCAATTAATGCAATGTTTGAATTTTGCACTCAAAAAATGCTCACAATAAAGTTCTTTAAAATTGATAAAGGAACTATGGTTAATGTTAGAGCTACATAAAATAAACGATTTGAAAAGGGAAAAACAATACCAGGAAGTCGAGGAATTCACCATTGCATACTAGTTTCGAAAACATCTATGTTATTTAAAAAAACTAGTAACAATATACATCCAAAATCTATTAATATAACTAAAAAATTAAGTTACCAAAATTTAAGTTTAATAAATTTTGAGCTAATCCAGAAATACAAATATTACGCATGTACATATGACTCATTTTGGTGGATTGCAGTAGTCGAAGAAAAAGATGAAGAATATAATGATTTAAAAATAAAGTTTATGCATTCACACGGTTCATCTGAACAGTTTTTCTGGCCGAAAAGGGATCATAATTGTTGAATACCAATCACCAATTTAACAACATTAAAAAATGCACCAAAAATAATATCAGACAAATGTGAACTTTCAAAAAAAGATTTTAACAAAATTAATAAGTATGTATTTGAAAATCACCAATTTTTAATGGATATATTATAAAAAGTTGTATATCAATTCAAGTATGCATCATTTTTATTTATTTTGAATACTACGAAAAGCGAAATATGCAATATTTGCATTTTTTGTAATATTTTTTATTTAATTTTTAAACTATGTATTTGGCAGAAATGATTTTTTCACACAATGTTCTTCAAACATATAATGATCTAATTTGAAATTTTAAGCATAAAAAATTTATCGCACACCTAAAAATTTTACCGGAGCAGGTGTCTATTGTTTTAACATTTATAATTGATATTTAGGTACTTTTTAGTTATAAAATGGGTTTTTTATTTATATATTCAAATTCCTCACCTAGAAATTAAATAAGTGACTTATTTTTAGAACTCACATGTTTATAGACTTGGTTTTATAAGGAGAAATGTAAATTTAAAAATGGCGGAAAATGACCAAAACAATAATAGTAACCAAAATTAAAACAACCATTACTCACGAACCGTTGGGAGTTAGACCTTGAAATTTTGGGATTTATCTTATTTTATAATGTACTAACTATGGTAAAAATAAAAAAAAAATCCAAGGACATAGGGTTGCATTTTTAAAAAAAATTGGTTGTTTTGACGTGGAATTACTCAGTTGTAATTTGCCTGTAAGTATTTATTGTATGGGCATCACCCATTGATTATCGGCTCGTCCATATTTTTTGTCAATATAGCAACCTGCATCCCTTCTATGGTATTCTGGATAGCCATCAGTATCCAGAGAAGTCATATTCTTGAATGTATCAATGTATTAGGGAATCGTTTTGAGCATACGCCATCGATCATGCATAATGCATTAGTATTAGTTGTACCGCCGATTCCGTGCATCATCAAAGTCGCTACAATTTCGTGCAAACGGTTTTCTGACTCTGGATCTCAGATTTCAGCACTGATAATACGATTGGCGTCTTTCGGCGTTTTCTTATTTTGTTGCTGGCATCCATAATGAATAATAAATGACAGCGAGGTAAGCAGCAAATAACACCCATGTATGCGATGACGCGGCCAAGAATTTCGTCTTTTAAAATTTCAGCCAGTACTATTTTTAATTTGATATGGAATACTCTACATCTGGTCTGTCCGATGGCGCTTGGTGTGGCGAAAGATTTTCTGTAATTTCTGTCCATTTCGGATTGCACGTAATCGTAATAAATAAATATGGTTTTCCATATTTTTCCACAATAGCCATTATGTCTTGATAAGATTGTATCATTGCTCTTGGACTTCCTGGAAACGTTAAAGGTAATATAATCTTCCTTCCGACTTGGGTGTCAGTAGCGTCATCCGTTGCTAAATGATCCGCTAGCACGCGATAATGTTCGACTCGCAATTCGGTTTGATGTGGTTGATTGTAATTTAGGTGATTTTGTTCTAATCTAACGTATGCGTCTACAATGTACTGCTGAAAGAGTTTGCCAGCGCGTAAAAGTGGGTTGTACTGATTTGGTCAAATCGCCAGTCGATAACTATTCCATTTGCGTTTTGCGAGTAGGGATGACTCTTTTACTTACTTTTTTTTTACTTACACGAGTAAATTTTTATCAAAAGGTAAATTACATAAGTAGTTTTAAACGTTTTATGTAAATTTACATTTCCGTATAAGTAATTAGTTTTTTTGAAACGACTTTTACTTTATAATGTAAGTTTTTTTACTTTCAAAAATAAGTTATGTAAAAAAAGATTACATCAAAAGTAATTTACTTTTACATGTAAAAGTAAGTCACATGAAAAAGCTATTTTACTTTTACATTTAAAACTTAATTACTTTTGAAAATTACATAGCATGATATAAAAGTTTCTCAAACTGTAATTTACATTTACCATTAAGATAACTAATTTAAAAAAATTATGTTAAAAAATAACTTGCATATGAAAGTAAATTACATAAAGGTAATATGGCTACCAAATGTAAACTAAATTTACTAATAAAATAATATTTTTTAGGAATTTCTTATTTTAAAAGTAATAACAAATCTTTATTAAAAATAAATTGTATAAAATAAAATTTAAATTACATAAGCTTACATTTTATACAATTTAAAGTAAATTAAATGTAATTTATATAAAGTAAGTAAATTTACTTATATTTTACAATAACTTTGACAGTATCTTGTACAAAAGTAATGCAAAAAAGTAAAACTTTAAGTCACTGACATTCCCAGCGGGCACACGACGTTGGAATAACGTTGAAATAACGTTGATCAACGTCGATCAACGTCAGTCAACGTTATTTCAACGTTATTCCAACGTCGTGTGCCCGCTGGGATTTAGTTTGTTGCAGCATTTGATTCGCGCGGTTTTAGGTATTTCTTACCTGTAAAGTTTGAAAATATCAATATTAGGTTTCTGCCCATGATTAAAACCCGCTCTAGTTCAAGTCCCTCTCTAGTTCCAGACCCTTTTATTTTTTATTCACCTGGTCAGGAATATCCTTTGACTCTAAAAGTCTTGGTTTAACCAACTACGGTACTTTTAGATGGGCATAAAAAATTTAGAACTTTTCTCGTAAATTAAATGTTTTTCTATAACAAAATGGATATATAAGTGTTATAAAATCATCACTCTCACACTAATGGCATGAAAGTTAACATTTTAAGGGTATAATGTTAACAGACTCCGATTATCGCAATACTTTTGAAAAGCTTTACAGAAACATGAATATATAAATGTTTGGAGTTTGCGTTTAAAGTTCAAAAACAAAAAAGCTTGCTGCGGGCCTGATTTTAAATATGTGATTGGAATCTGGTTGTATAAATATTGTGATTTACACTTTTGTTAAATTTTTTACTTTAAATTTTTGAAAATTTAAAGTAAAAAAAGTGATAAAAATTTACTGAAAAAAAAGAACTTGATGTTATTATGATAAGATAACATCAAGATACTTTTCTTCACAATTGACCATATAATTTTAAATTTAAAAGTATGCTTTTTTTGAACCACCCTACTAAATTCGCTATATTTTTTTGAACCACCCTACTAAATTCGCAATATTAAATAAATTAAAATAAGCAGATGTTCTCGTTATGAAAAGTTATAAATTTTATTTAAGTTTGTTACTTTTGCTTTTTTAAATTTAATTTTTTTTTATTAAATTAATCATGCTTTTATTTACACAGTTATTTAAAAGTTTTTTTTTTAAAAGACTCTCTGGTTTGTTGTTCTTGCTTTGGAAATGGCTCTGCATTTTCCAATTTTATTCTAAGTTTTGTATTTTGGCTTCTTTTATTCTGCGTGCTTGTTGTTAAAACCCAATCTAACCAAAATGAATGTTATTTCTGGAAACGACTAACAAGAATAATTGTTAGATAATAGAATAATAATGGAATAATTGTTGTCTGGAATAGACTAATTGAAATCAGTTCATTCCAGATAACATTTTTATGAATACCTATTAATAAATAAATCACAACAACAACAAAATTAGTTTTCATTTCTGTTAGAATGGTTGTTATGACCAGGGCTGACCAGGGCTGACCAAGGCTGACCAGGGCTGACCAGGGCTAACCAGGGCTGACCATGGCTGACCAGGACCGTCCTGAACAGGGGTTGAAAGGGATTCCCCCTTCCCCCCATTCATATATATACATATATATATGCATTTGATTTAACACATTAGTACATTTAGCATTTCAGTTGGTAAGTTTTGAAGTATAGTTGGCAAATGTCAAATATCGAGGACCCTTTTTTTGTGTGTATGTGTGGCTCTAGTTGGCATAAATACATACAACCCCCCCTACCCAATGATTGACCTCTTAGGGACAGCCCTAAAACAACCACGCTAAATAAGAGAAGCAAAAAGCAGCAGCATAGCTGCAAATATGTTCGGCTAAATTTTTTTCAGGGTAACTAACCGTCCGACAAAAAGAATAGTACTAAAACAAATAAATTTAAAAAAAAAAAATGCTTTTTCATAAGCTTTTTTGCAAAAAATCTTTCTTTCTAGAAAGTTATAAACCCTAACTTTAAAGAAAAACAAAATATCAGAGAAAAAAATTAAGGGTATGACCCCCTTGCCCAGGAAACAAATTTAACATGCATATTATTCGGACTAAATCCTGTCAAGATAAAGTAAAATCAAAGCAAAGTCTGAAAGATAAAGTAAAATCGAAAAAAAAAAGAGATTCAAAAAAGTGGAGTTATCCAGCTTGCTCTGAAAACAATTTTAAGATGTACTTTTATTAAATTTACACAAATGCTAGTAGTTTCAGAGCTCATTAATAATAATTATGCTGTATTATTAATAATTATGCTGTATTATTAATAGTTATGCTGTATTATTAATAATTATGCTGTATTATTAATAATTATGCTGTATTATTAATAATTATGCTGTATTATTTATAATTATGCTGTATTATTAATAATTATGCTGTATTATTAATAGTTATGCTGTATTATTAATAGTTATGCTGTATTATTAATAATTATGCTGTATTATTAATAATTATGCTGTATTATTAATAATTATGCTGTATTAATAATATTTATGCTGTATTAATAATAATTATGCTGTATTATTAATAATTATGCTGTGTTATTAATCATTTTGCTGTATTATTAATAATTATGCTGTATTATTAATAATTATGCTGTATTATTAATAATTATGCTGTATTATTAATAATTATGCTGTATTATTAATAATTATGCTGTATTATTAATAACATTAATAATACAGCATAATTGGGAATTTTATAATAATTTTTATATCTTATATTGACATTTTTTGGCATTATTTTTTCAAAACCATGTTGATAGGTTTTAGTTCTTTATTTATTTTTCATTTTGATATGATATTTTAGATTTCTAACATGTAAATTAGAGCTTTTTTTTATTAAAATAAATAAACATAAAAATTTATAAATAAACATAAATATTTAGGTTCACAATTGTTTTTCTATAACAAAGAACACTGAATTAGATGGCGAAACCTAACTAGGTAATGTTTAAAAAATTTACTTAAATGTAGCAATTTTTTTCTATGGTTTGACACAAATTTTTTATTTGACAGATTTGCAGATAATATAAATGTAAAAATAAATATAAGTAAATATAAGGTAAATATTTAAATAAATATTCAGATGAAATTATTTTTTTGGTTGTTTTTGCATAAAACTTCTAATTTGTAATGGAAGACTTACAAAACTAACATTTCTAATAATTTCAACTAACTTTTCAGAGCTAGTCTGGAAGGAAGTAAAAAATAATTCGCAAGATTCCGGGACGACTGATAACCAATAAACATCTTGTGAAGTCAAACTAACGTTTGAAAAAAATTACAAGTTTATACTAAAGCAATATTTTGATCGAATAAGATTTTTTTTCTAATCATTCTTGTGCGGGTTGAACACCAACCAAACAAAAAGGAGGTTATTAGGGTGCCCACAACCTATAGTAGAAGATTGAACAGCTTTCCTTACCAACTTTTTTCAAATAGATTATATACGATAAAACGCAATAAAAGATTATACCTGATAAACACTCCTTTAATCATATAAATTATACGAGATAGTTTAAATGACTTATAATTTTTTGAAAACTGTTTTAGCAGTCGATGACCTTGCGGATACCAAAAATGTTATATTATGTCATATTACCATAACAAAATACTTGATTGAAAAGATAAATACAAAGATAAAAAACTGGAGAAAAAGGGCGCTCTAACAAACAGTGACTTAGTCAAGGTTTACACATACATGAATTACCCATAGCTTAGAAATTATGCCCCCTACCCCCGGCCGCCCGGCTGCCCCACAAAGTTTTATTATGGCCACTAACCTATTTCTGCTCAACAAAAAAAAAAAAGAAACAAAAAATCAATGATTATTTTGCTGCCCCTATTAGCACTCATGCGACAGAGAGCCTTACAGAGAGTCACTACACTACTGGTATACCCGCATGTTGACTGCATTTGCCCCTATTTATAATAGAACTACCCTTTATAATATACGTGAAAAAAAACCCTTTCCCGAAGCCCCACCACAAACACTGCATACATAAATTAGAGTATTACCTGAGGTATTACCCAGAAGTGCCCTCAAACAGGCAATTAATTTGACTTCGCTACCTTAAAATTTATGTTAAATCAACATGAAATGACTGTTTTTTGAGAAAGTAAATAATATAACTTACATTTTACTTACTTCCAAAGTATAAAAGTATAACAATTTTTTTAAATTACTTTTATGTAAGCTGTTATTGCTAACTAATTACTCGTAAAAGTAATTTGTTGTTATGATGTAGTTTTATTTTACTTTGAATAGTAAGTGTTATGTTTTTACATATAAAAAGTAAATTACATTTCGATGTAAATGTTTTACATAATTATAACCAAAATCACTTTTCAAAGTAAAATACTTTACACGACTTACCATTAAAAGTTACATTTACAAGTAAAAGTTTAAATTACATTTACAAGTAAAAGTTTAAAATTTACAAATAACTTTTACTTGTAAAAAGTAAAATACTTTTTCAAGTAACAGTTACTCATTTAAAAAACTTAACTTAAGTAATTAAGTTTCACACGTTATATAATTTATTTAAAAAAAAACAAATTACTTTTAACTGTAAGTGGATCGCAACGGGAATAGGTATCGTCAATAAATTGTTTTTGACTACTTTTGTAGTAAATTGCAAAGCTGTGGGTAGGTGGTAATTCGTCGTTTTCCAGCACAAATATCACTGCTACTTCGCTGTATTAAATGGCGTTGTCGATCATACTCGTAAGTTCATTCGTCTTTGTCTGGCGTTACTGATTGTTGCTATTGTCGATGTCGTTCGCAGTCTAGTGCAAGTCATTGTCCACGCTGTTCGGGTGTTTTTTTCTCGTTGATTCATCGTCTTTCATCGTATTTCCGAAGTTGATAAATAAATATAATTCATATCCATTATGTATTAGCGTAGCAAAAATAAAGAAATCTCTACAGAGAATATTAAATCGATTAAAATCTGAAGGCGCTTCTATATATCTTTTGGCTTTTCTAAAAAGTTCTAAGAGCCAAAAGTACTAAACTTCGAAAAGTTCTAGAAACTTCGAGAAGTTCTAGAAACTTCGAAAAAGTTCTAGAAAGTTCAAACGCGCTTACATTTTAAATTTGTCGCCTGTTGTCATGGTAGGACAGACGGACAGACGACTCAGAGATAAATAAAATTGTATAGGAAATCATTTATAGCTCATGATAATTTGATTGAACATCCATTTGATAGAACACCAAATGATAGAACATAGGTTAACTAATGATTAGAAAGTTTATTTAGTTCTTAATATTTTTGTTTTTGTTTTCTTAAAACATATTTTTAAAACATACGCGGATATTTGCTACATCGACTATCTTAAAGCCTGCTGCTACAAGAGAGTGCTGCTACATCGATTGAGGTTTTGGTTTGGGCAAGCAATCTATCGTTTATAAAAAAATTTGATTCAAGATTTTTAACTTTTTCTAGTCTGGTTTATTAGCGTTCTCTTTAAAACTACAGTTTTTGAAAGAAACTTTTCGACTACCATGTAAGACAATATATATATATATATATATATATATATATATATATATATATATATATATATATATATATATATATATATATATATATATGAAATATTTTCAAAAGTAACTATGATGGATTCAGAATTTTTGCGAATAAACAATTTTTAGGGATTATTACTCATGACAAGGGACGGATCCAGACCATTAAGGGGGGGGGGGCGATTTTTCAGCAACCCTACAAATCGTTTTTATATAATTTTTGTTTGAGTGTTACTTTTTTCTGTCACACTCTTATACTTATGCTTATATAAATTACTCTTTAATTTTTAATTTTAATCTTTAATTCTAAATAAACTACATTAACCGTTTGTTGTATTTGCTGTAATTCCTTGGTGCTTTAAGCTAACTTTATAATTTTGCTTCCATGAGTTCTTTAATATATAATAAGTAAACTCTGTAAATTTGAGTTTTATAGCATCTACCATTGTCTCAATATTTATCACAGCGCCTTTTGACTTTTTTAGGTTTCGGGACCCAAAACTTGAGTCTAAATGTAAAATTCTTTTTTTTAATTTTATGTTTTACGCAGTTTTTTAATATTGTATGAAAAAATCAATACTGTTTGGTTAAAAAAGAACGATTTTAGAATTTTGACCATACTACCATCTTAAGGATACTAAAAGTACGAATAAACTCAAAACCGCATCAGAACCACCACCGGAAGTTTAAGAAGAATACCGAAGAAATTTAAATTTAATTTAATTTAAAAACTTTATTTTTTGTTGATGGTTACAATAGTTTTAACAAGAATAAACTAATTAAAATCAACACATTCAACAATTATAGACAATACACACTCACATGAAAATCGTTAAAAATAACATTAAAAATATTCAAATTCAAATTACAACCGTTTCATTACAGAAAAATGAGTAAATACTGTATTATAATGTCAGGATAAATAAAAATAGTAATTAAAAACGACAGATTTTACAATAACAATTTTTTGCATACCAATTTTTTTAATATGTTTTTTGAACACCTTAGAACTTTTAGAGGACATGGTCTTGTTATCTAGAGTGTTCCATAACGAGATGGCTCTAAATATAGTAAAACATGTATCCTTATATTTGTAGCCATTTGAAGGTAGAATCATTTTTTTGCTACAACGAAGTTTAAAAGGAAGGTTTTTTGTATTGAATAAATCCTTCATAAATTGTGGATTTAGACAATTAATTGATTTAAAAACTTCTATCATAAGAAAGCGCAAATTTCTTAAGTGGATCCTCGGACTATTATCAAAGCTTAACAATTCATCAAGAGATTAGTCAAACCTTTTATGGACAATGCAAAGAGCTTTTTTATGAATTTTATTTATAAGGTTGTCATAGTATTTAGAACAAAACATCCATATTAGGGGACAATAAGAAAAATTTGACATTATGAAGGCGTTAAACAATAATGTAGCTTTATTACGGGATAAAAAACTTCTTATGCGTGAAAGAGCAAAACATTTACCATTAGCTTTACTGCATAAGTATTTAATGTGTTCTCCAAAATTTAGATTCTTATCAATTGTAACACCAAGTAGTTTCACCCTATCAGAGGCAAAAACAGTTATACTACCTTTTTTTAGGCATTGATTTTTTGTGTTTTTTAAACCAACTAAAAGTAATTGGAATTTATCAGGGTTGGCAACCATCGAGTTTAACTTAAAGCAGGCAGTGGTATTAGTTGCTTCTTTTTGCAATCAAAAAATAACCTTTTCTAAGCTGTAATCACAGGCATACAGCGTATTATCATCTGCAAAGTTGCACAATTCAGTATCTTAAATAAAGAAGAATATATCATTTATAAAGATATTAAAGAGGATGGGGCCAAGAATGGAACCTTGAGGCACTCCCGACAAAACATCAACCCAATTAGAAACAGAAGGTCCTATTCTTACCCTTTGTTTACGACCACTAATATACGATATGAGAAATTTAAGACTTTTATTAGAGAAACCATACGCCTCTAATTTAGCAATAAGTAGGTCATGCGGAATGAAATCATACGCTTTAGATAGATCCATTAATAATGTTCCAACAATACCTCCATTGTTAATGCATTCATGCCACTTATTAAGTAAAAAAATAAGTGTATGCTGAGTACTATAACCTCTACGAAAACCACACAAAAGTTTGTCAAATTTTGCCTCCATAAATAACAAAATCTGTTCATAAACGGTCATTTCAAAAACTTTGGAGAGAGCGGGTAGGATTCTTATAGGGCGATAGTTAGCCTTATCTGTTGGGTCATTTATTTTAAGACACGGTATAACATCCGCCATTTTTAGAAATGACGGGAATGTTCCATCTAAGATGCTATTATTGATACAATCTGTAAGACTATCCCTAAAGTATATCAAGTAAGATTTTAACATAAAAGTTGGTATTTCACCACTTGTTTTTTTTTTTTTTCATTCATAGACCCTATAATTTTTGTAATATCACCAGCTGTAATACAATGAAACTTGAAATTATGTGCATTCATTTTGAATTTATTTTTAATGTTTCTTATACTAGGATGGTCAACATACTTTTTTATAGCTGACTCAACTGGGTCTGAAGAGCAAGGAGAAAAAGACCATTTAATATGGTCGGCCATACTTGATGGCAATGCAACATTTATGAAATATTTATTAAAAATATTAGTCAACAAAGAACTGTCTGAGATAATGTTGCCATTTTCAGTCAAAGTGATACGCTAGTTAGAATTTGTAGATTTGTCCGAAAAGAAAGGCTTAGTTAGCTTAGAAATGTTTAAGAAAATTTTTAGAGTCGCAGAAAAAACCATAATTGAAATAGATGAAGTTTTACCTACAAAAAAATACAACGACAGACATGTCGTAAATAGTACAATGAAAAACATGTCGTGAAAATATACCTTCAGATACATTGTAAGAATATTACAGGCGATCAATCTACATCCTACTTGATGCGTTGATATTGAACCTAAATACACGTTTTTTTAATGAAAATGTATTCAATTCTATGCTTTGATGCCAAAAAATATTATTACACGAAATCATAAAGATATTGTTGAAACTCTTTCTACAATCAGTAATGTCTATGGGGTCATTCTTGGACTTAGTATCCAAAACTTACCTGCATCTGAATTTACATTGGAAGTTGAACTATGCTAGTGCAAATCTATAAAAATGAAAGATGAGGGAGGAGTCATATCACTACCTACTGATCTTTCTTTATTTTTGATTTGTGTGATCAGGTGCAATATCCAATCACTCACAAGTTGTTTTAAATTATCAATTCATTTCCTGTAAGTGTCGCCATTGCTGAACGTAGCTTCTCAACCTTGCGAAGAATTAAGAATTGACTGAGAACACAATATATATATATATATATATATATATATATATATATATATATATATATATATATATATATATATATATATATATATATATATATATATATATATATATATATATACATATATATATATATATATATATGTAGAGCTAAAAAACTATTGTAATGTATCAGAAAAATTAAACACGGTAATGTACGCTGATGATACAAGTTTAATTACGTCCCACAGTGATATTAGTCAGTAATATGCATACATTGGAACGCAAAAAAAACTGCGTTTTGCGTTTGCGTTCCAAAATAAAAAATCACATGCAAACTCAAACGAATTTGACGCAATTTATTGCGTTTACTTACGTAAACGAAAACGCAATTTACGCAAATAACTGCGTTTACGCACGCATTTAATACGCAACTTACGCATATAAAATGCGTTTATAAACGTAACTCAAACGCAACTTACGCGTATAAATGCGTTTACAAATGTAACTGAAAGGGAACATACACACACATATATATATATATATATATATATATATATATATATATATATATATATATATATATATATATATATATATATATATATATATATATATATATATATATATATATATGTTTTTCATTTTATATTTAAAAAAAGATCGCTTAAAACGGGCAATCAACCGCAAAAACACTATGTGATTGGTCAGCGCACGCGCACACTTTAAAAGTTGCTTAAAACAAAGAAAAACTCATTTTCCGCTCACAAATTGAACACAATAATACTCAGTTGTATACGGTACTATTATTTTATTCTAAACTATTTTTAGAAAAAAGTATAGCTTAATACCTTTAACTAGTAAGCTCATTTCCATTATTATAAAAATCTGGCTATATTCACTCAATTTAAAAACATAATACGCTCATTTTAAAATAATAATGAGAAATTAAATATCATTTTTAACAAATTTAATTAATAATAATTTTTTAAATTCGTTATAAAATGACCTAAAAACATGTTAAAAACGTAATAATTTGTTTTAAGGGATATGTCTAATGGCATTTCCTTATAGCATAAGGAAGTTCCTATAGGCATTTCCTTATGATATGCAGCTTATACATAAAAGTATAAAAAAAAATTAGTTTAGGAAACAAAACCAAGTTTTACTTAATCGTTTCATAAATTTCTAATTTCATATGACACATCAATCTCGCAAGAGTAAGATCTATCATGAGGATATCATAAAGTCTTGTTCAAAAAAACGACATGAAGAAGAAATATTGCAATCACAACAGTTGCAATTGCAACCTTATTTATCTCAAAGTTCGTCTGCATCTAAATCTGGAGAAGCAATTTCAAAAAGAAACATACACTACCCAACTTTTGGCAAAGGTCCGGTATGTTGTGATAAAACTAAAAAATTCATAATATATTTCTAGCCGCAGCTTATGTTGATGCTGGTTGTAGAATATTGCTAGAAGAGAATCTGCTCTATGAGCAAGACTAACCTTAAAAGCAATAGCAGAAAATAACTTATAAAAGAGATAAAAATATTACAGTAAGTCAAGAAAAAAGAAAAGCAGCTGAATCATTTACAACACTTCATTTAGTTTTAGGTAAATCTAATTCTAATAAAGAAATAGAGCAGTTTTTTTTAATGACCAAATTTAGATTTTTATTCAAAAATGTTTTTAATATAAATTTTATGGACGACTCTCACGACCGGAAGAATAAGAACATTTAAAAGAGAAATCAGCTTTTGAGGGAATTGAGGAATACCCCAAAGGGATTCAGAAATGAAAAGAATTGTCACTTCTATGGCTTCCACACATACAAGTGTAGAGAGGCCCTTTCTGCACTTGAGTTTATATCAAGCAATCTTGATATAACCACTAAGCCTGATATTTAATAAAATATTTTGTTGCTTTAATTTTTTTCTTCTGGAACCGTTCCGGAGCTGCTCTTGAACTGGAGCTAAAGCTAAAAACTTTATCGGAGCCGAAGCTTGGAGCTGGAACCAATTTTTTACCTCGGCTCCAAAGCCTCCAAACTCAACAATAAACACTAAAAGCATTAACAGAGAAACCATTTATGCGCAATATGGCACCGTTAAAACTCTAATATTTACAGTTTTTGATGGAATCAGTCTCTCTGAGTGCTACCACAGATTTCGAGAAAATCAACTACTAGTCGGCACTCAGAACCATTAAACTGAGTTTAAGAGCTGTACCCTCATTAGGAGAAAACAAAAAGAGTTGCGTAGTCACTATCAAATTGACACAAGCAAAAATTTGTGAGTCAAAAAGATTCAGCATTCATCGTCCTATTCAGGAAACAACGTAACACAAATTTACATCTTCGCCAGCCTAATAGATGAAGAGGAGGTTAGAGGCTAGTCGACATAGTTATTCAGTTTACCCCTAAAGTTTTTGTCTAAGAGGCCTTTATAAGACAGTAGCTAGATGGAATTGACTTCTGCCTAAGATTAGCATTTTTATCAAGATACCGCTTCTAGCATTTACTCAACCAAGAGCCCCAAGGTAGAGGATTTTTAGCTGCATGCATTTAAAATATAGCGAATATGATTATTTTTATCGAGAGACCACCCCTAGCCTTTACTCAACCAATAGCCCTATGGCAGGGAATTTTTAAGTTCGAGTTTATTTCTTCTAATCTTTTCCTAATAAAAACACACCCTACAAGGCAGCAGGGTATGGGTAGTACCAGCGTGATTTTGATGATCCTAAACCTGACCTGACATAGATTTTTCTCAGATCTTTACGGCTAAATATAACGGTAGCCTATAACTCAACCTTATTTTGAAATTTTGTAAAATGGGAGATTATGACGTTTTTGATTTTCAACCGACAATTTTTGATTTTTATATTTACACCTGACTAAAACGTTAATTAGTAGTACACTAATTTTTCGACCAACCAAATCGTTGACCTACTGTATTTTTGACCTACTGAGTTTTCAACCTATTCAACCTACTGTGTTTTCAATTTTATAATTACGCCTTTCCGGTATTGATTTGAATACAAGCCTAACTTGATCAGCCTTGGCGCAGTGGTTAAAGCGCTGTCTTCAGAATCGGGAGGTATAAGGTCAAATATTTAACAATATTTCTTATTTAAAAGAAAAATTTCACGCGTTTATTCTTTTGTGACAATAATTTAATATTGTAAATTATACTTACGTTGAAATTTTATAATGAATGCCTGATGAAAATCAATAAATATTTGTTTTACACAGAAGACAAATGCAGTCCTAGGACAAAAAGTTCTATAGAATTTCTATAGAATTTCTATAAACTTTTGAAACATATGGCCTATAGAAATTCTGTAGATTTCTATAGAATTTCTATAGAATGTTTATTGATTTCTATAGAAATTGCCATTTCAAGAAAAAAGTAACTTGAATAGAAATTACTTTTTTTTCTATAGAAAAATAAGAAGAAAAAAAAGTTTTATAGGAATATCTATAGAAATTAACAGAGATTCTATAGAAGTTCTAGAGAATTCTATAGAATTTTTATAGGCCATATATTTCAAAAGTTTATAGAAATTCTATAGAACTTTTTTTCCTGGGGTGGTTGTTTTGACTAGACGGAAACATCATAAATGAACGTTACATTTTACGCAAACGTCGCACATGAGCATTTGTGTGTATATGTGCAATGCCGCGCGCTGCGGTGACGCCTTTATCGAACGAAGTTTAGCAATCTACACCGATCGCATCGCACGAAGTCATGAGCGCGCTTTTATAACGTAGTAGAATAAGGTATTTTAATACGGCGCCTTTTTCACTTGGCGCCCTTGTGCGGGGCACAATATGAACAACCGTACGCGGCGGCCCTGGTCCTCTTCATACGCTTGCGTGATCAAATCTAATGTTTCCAACAGGTTTGTTATTCAATTTTTTTAAATTGTTTTCAATGAGAAACACCATCATACAATCTCTATCAATTCAATTAAATTGCTCCAAAATTTTACCAACGATTGATATTAATGAAACTGGTCTATAATTTGCTGAATCTAGTTTATTACCCTTTAATAACGGAACAACGTTTGCACATGACCATAATTTTGATGACTACTTTCTGTACTAAAAGATTTATGAAATATTAATGCTAAACAACTCGACAAAGATTCTGAACATTCCCTTAAAACTTTTGGGTGAATATTATCAGGACCTACTGATTTTTATATGTTTAAATTACTTAAATGTTTCTGAATAATAGGAATACTAAAATGTGGATCAGGACATTTTTTTAAAAGATTGTTCCCTAAAACTTCTTCTGATGAATAATCTTGTATAAAAACAGATGCAAAAAATTCATTAAGAGTGTTTACTATCACTTGATTATCAGTAGTTATAATACCGTTATGTAGCTTTATTGCTTTGATAGAGTCTTTAAATCTTGTTTTGTTATTTATATAAGCATAGACACTTTTAGGATTGTTTTTTGAATTAAGTGCCAAGTTTCTTTCAAAGTTGCGAATACTTTTTTTGACAATTTTTTTATATCTTTATTTAATTTTTTATACTTATTGACATCTAAAATACTTTTAAAACCTGAATTTCTGTTTCTAAACCAACTTTTTTGTTTTTCTTTACTCATACTTTTAAGTTCACTTGTCATCCTCAGTGAGTTGTTTTTGTGTTGAAAAGAGTTTTTATCTAAATTCATTGTTGAAATATATATTTTTCACACCCTATTTCATATTTTCTAAGCCATTTTTCGTAACATTCATTTACACCAAGCCCTTCAAGTTCTTGTACCCATGTTATTAAAATACAAATTTAGTGCTTCATAGTTTCCCTTTTTCCATAAAATCTTTTTTTCTTATTGTTTGTTGTGATATAATTATATTAGACCTATTTTCATACCCAAATCTAAATTTCAAAATATGATGACCATGATCGATGCCACCCAACGGTGGAAAATGCTCTTTTTTTAAATTTTAAAAATTAACTTTCAAATTATTTCTAACCGAAACATAATGCCGTGACAAGGAAATTGAAAACAACTCTTATTTTCAACTTAATAATTATAAAGTTTTTCATCAAATTAGAGACTCTAAAAAAATAGGTGGAGGATTGTGCATTTTTTCAACAACTTTTTAGATTTCAAACTACGCAAAAAATATTTTGTTGTTACGCATGATTTTGAATTGTTATCAATTGAAGTTATAAACAAAACTTGCTAGAACGCTGTAGTATACGTTATATCAGTGTTTCCCAACGTGGGACGTAGCAAATTTTCAGAGGGCAATTTAATTGTTTAGGGGCAATCGAAAAAAAAAAGGACTTTTTCAGTCTAAATTTAACCACATAGTCGAATCTCCTGGAAACGTCCATTATGAAGTTCATTATGCAAAATTTTTTCGCTGGAATGCATTTGAAAAACTAAGATTTGCTACGGCAAACCAGGATTCGGAAAACTAATTCGGAAAACTCGGATTTGATTGGGAAAGCTAATATGCGTTACCGTTAATTTGAAATAAAAGTAGTGCTGTGCTTATAACAGCAGTGCTGTGCCTACTAGAAATAAAAGCAGTTGTTCAAATTTATCGTTGTTTTCAAATTTTTAATACATTTTATAAAAAAATATAAGTGATATTTAAATATAATTGGTAAGTAAATATAATTGTAAATATATTTAATTAATTATTTAGAATTTAGATGCCTCATAGAAAGATAAAGAAATATGTAATTATTGTTACGAAAACGATTCCCTTCGGATAATCATTTCAAACGCTAGTTCAGAATAACGATTAGTGATTGCGGAGTAAGCAATTCCCTTTGGAGAAATGCACGAAAACTTATTGCGAAAGTATTTCCTTGAGAGACTAATTCCGCATGAGGAATTCTCATTTAAACAAGTCGAGAAGACTACACACAGTTTATATATAACTAGTTGTTTATAATTTAATATTCAAATATAGAAATAAGTATAATACAAAAACTAATATGGATTCTCTTTCAATAATAAATAAGAATACAAAACATTACAAAATATATATTTTTAATTTAATTTAATTGATTTTAAAATTCATTTTTTGGCCTATGAGTAGTACAAACAAGAAAAAAATTTGGCAGTACTCGGAAGAGTATTTAAAATATGGTTTCATACCTGCTGTCCATGATGCACTGATGATGATCTGGGAAAAATCATACAATAAGAGAGCAGTTAATCAAGCCTTCAATGTCAACATTTATCTTTGGTTTTATTGAATATTTTTCTTTGAAATTTTTTTCAGAGATAAAACTTAGTTAGATAAATGTGCTGAGTCAAAAATATATATACTATGGTATCCCATTTAAATTAATATTTGGGTCAATGGGCCATTTTTTAGGGATTTAAACTAAATTGTATATTTCAGAGAATTAAATAAAAATATCAGTTTTATTTTTGACTCAGCACACAGTTCATATAAGAAGCAAGGTTTTTGAAAAGTTTCACTTAATTTGGAAAACTCTGCAACTAGTTATCCTTGTTAGAAAATATACTATTTTTGAGTTAATTATGCGCATAATTAATGACGTAATATTAAAATTATAAATTTTTTGTGTTTTTTTGTCTTATTTGATTCCAATGCAATTGAAATGTTTAAATGTGGGGGAATAAAAGGGTTCATTTAAAGATTTTATTTAAATAGTGGGTAGCCACCTTAACCAATACAAAATCAAAAGTAGGACTTTAGGACCGATGATTTATATTTTATAAAGTCTTTAGGAAAACGTTTTACATTTTATATTGTAACGTTTTTTAATTTTTGTTGTTTTATATTTACGGTACAGACTAAGGGGCTTGGTAATAAGACCAATTATGTCTTCTTCTTGCCCCTGCTATTTGTAGTTATATTATGGCTAACGACATGAATAAATTTATATGCCAAAAAAAAAAAAAAAAAAAAAAAGCTTAGATGAATGCTTGGAAAACTTATTGATTGCTAATTTAAAAAAAAAAACCTTCGTAGTTTAAAAAAAACATCGTTAAAATCACAGACCAGATAATCGGTTGAAAATTAATTTATCTCAAAAATTGGCCCAGTTTCCCAATTTTTTTCTTAGGAGTTACCTAAAGAGTAAAGTGTGCGCCAATACTCCAAGCACCAACCAAGAGTATACAACCAATATCCGAAAAGAAGTTAATAGGTTAGAATACTAAATTCTAAGAAAAGCTATTGAAAATGCTGTATGACGTCAGGTCAAAACAAACAATGGGCATCATTTGGAAAACATTTTATCAAAATATGTAAACATATTTCCAAACTATAATCTAAGTTTAAATAAATGCTAACGCCACGCTACATAATGCCTCAGCGCAGCGATAATTTTTCATTTTAGGCAAATTTTTTATGTGAAAATTTTTTATCTGAAGCAAATCTAGTTTATAACTCGGTCTTTAAATCATTTTCTTAAGTTTATAACGCTAACTTTCCTCAATACAAAGTAAGACTAAAAAAGTTTAAAATCAAAAAGTGATAGAAATTAGACAACTTATTAAAATGATATGAAGCATTTAGAAAATCAAATAAAAATTAAAAAAAAAAAATACTACTCAAACTTACTAGATAAGTTTAAACATAACACAAAGCACAAATGACAAATTTCAAATGAAATACTGGCAATCATAAGATTAAAACATGGAACTTACCAAATGTTATTAAAAACAATGATGACTTTTTATATAATTCAAAAGATGTAGCAAATCAGATAAATAACTATTTTGTAACTGTTGGTCCAAACCAAATATTCCAATTATAACTAACGCAACAAACTATTTTAACCATCTCATATTTCTGCACTAATAATTTAATTAATAAACTATTGACTACAAATAACTTTCCATTAAAGAAAAAAGTTTCCATTAAAGAGTTTGAATGAGCTTATAAAATGCTAAAAACCAATAAAGCGAGATGTACGGATACAATAAATGGTAACATTATTATTGGATCTTACAAGATCATAATAATTAAACTATACCAGGTCTTTAGTTGTTCAATTAAAATTCCTTGTTCAAGGAATATTTGCTGACCAATTAAAGATCGCTAAAGTTAGACCGATATTTAAAGTGACGTTCAAAACATAAAAACCTATTCATTGTTTTTATATAAACAATGAATAGGTTTTTATGTTTTTATATAGATATGTTCAAAATATAAATTAGGTTGTTGCCACTGCTATTTATTTAAAAAATGGTTGCCGAACCAGCGCTAAATTTCTGTACCTACAAGTAGTATAAAAAGAGCGTTCCAAGCCAAAATTTTTTCAACTATATACCTATCCATATTCTCATATCATATTTCAACTATATCCCTAACTATAAACTCAAATCATATTTCAACTATAAACATATCTATATTCTCATAAGTCATTACAATCATTTCAACTGAGCCAAAATAATATATATAACAACCATAATATATTAATATATTGTGGTTACAAACTCTCTTACAAATTCTGAGCTATTTTTTGTAATTTTAAATCAATTTTTCAAGCTATAGTTTCATAACTGAAATCTCATTGAGGTCCTACGCATAAATGAAATCTAGCTCAAGCGTAATAGTAAATTACTCCTTTTAAATCAGAAAAACTTCCAGATTTCACAACTTGCTCATCACCAGAGTTTATTGTTACAACTAATCTTCTACCATTAGTAACGCTAGGCATGGAGTCATTTTTACCAAAATTTCTGTTAAATGAGATTGTAGTTGTAGAATCAATTTTTGGTTTTGATTGATACAATAGTCCAGATGATTTATTAGCAAATGAGGTAATATGAGAGCTATTCTGCGAATAAAGATAAAAATCTACTAAACCAGATGAGCAGTATATACATCTGCTATTATTGTCATATCCAGGAAATATTGTATATTTACTATAGTTATAGGGTGTCCAAGGTTGAATAACTGAGTTATTATTTACAGGAGAATTAATTGCGTCATACATGCGTACTCTTGATTCCCACTAACTTCCAGATTTACCGATAATATGCATTCTAATATATTTTAAGTAAACACCATTTCTATTACCTGCAGTGTTCAATAATATATATTCATTACCATAAGTTGTGTCCAAATACCTAAATGTGGATGAGTATAGTTTAAGATCTGAAATAAATGGGGGTGTTAATGAAATATTTGCTTGTTGTGTTGAACTTATTGTAATAAAAGGTTGCAACCAATATGTAAGTGGATTTTCAGTTTTATTGTATAATTCAATTTTTAGATTAGTTTTAAATGGTAAATCGAGTGTAAAGTATCCTCCTAATTCAATATTAGAATGCATATTACAACCTTGTAAAGAGTTAGTATAAAATGGTCCACCAAGTGGAGCAAATAATAAATCACAAGCTAAACCTATAGTATTTATTCCAATACTTCCTATGTAAAGTATATTATCTGCATATATCCTAATAAATACGTTACTTGATACACTTCCATAAGGATTTGTTCCTTTAAATTCTAACCATAGTTTTCTGAGAATACCAGGACCACTATTTTGAATAAAAATTGCTGTTCCATCAGTACCTGTATTTGGTTCAAGAGTCTGGGATTTTACTCCCATGCATGTTAAACTTGAATTTGGTACTATTTCTAAACTGCTAGGATTAGGTATTATTGTGTCAACATAATACTTTGTAGCAACATCATTTAGATTTGTAGGTTCTGCTACATTCATTAATTTATGGTTATGTATCCATAAGAATAATAGTATTTAATAAGTAGTATTTCGATATTTTGCAATCTCTTGATCTTTTGTAATTGTCAATGTTAAAATTTTTAAAGATATTATATCTGGAAAAGCCTCATCAAGTAGATACTCTATATCCATTTTTATATGACAAGATTTTATTTTTTTTTAATTTTTCAGAATTTTTATTTATGTAAGATAACAATTCAATCGCATTTGGATTTTTAGATAACATAAACCAATTTACCTTACCTAAATTATCTTTTAATAGTTCAATTGCATTTGGATTAGAAGATAAACTGTTCCAATTTATTTTTTCATAATTATCTTTTAACAATTTAACAGCATTTGGATTATATGATAACTCTGTCCAATCTACTTTATCTAAATTATTATTTAATAATTCAATCACATTAGGATTTGAAGATAACCAATACCAATCTACTTTATCTAAATTATGTTTTGATAATTCAATCGCATTAGGATTTAAAGATAAAGCATACATATTTAAAGATAAAGATAATCTACATTATCTAAATTATTTTTTAATATTTCAATAGCATTTGGATTTCTGGATAGATGTGACTACTTTATCTAAATTATTTTTTAATAATTCAATTGCATTTGGATTTGCAGATAAATTATTAGATCCCATTTTTTATATATCAAGATTTTTTTTTAGTTTTTCTGAATTTAATATTTCAATCTTATAAGCATTATCAATCTTCCCATCACGTAATTCAAGATATCTATATCCATGCCCAGTCATAGTCATAGCACTATATAAGGATTTATATACTGTCTCTTCTCCTGTTTCCATGTTTGTTAATTTAATAGTGACTGGTTTTTTCTTTATTGTTCTTAATCTTTCATGTTTTGGATCTATTTCTTTTTTCTCTTCTTTTACTGGATGTATTCTAGGTCTTCCAACTGGTCTTTTCTCATCAGTTGCTTCTGTTGCTTTTGACATGATTGATTCTTTATCTATCAACCCATTATCTACAGCAGTCATTTACAATGTGACATAATTTTTAGATGTTTGTGAAATATTATTTTCTTTTAACAACTTCTGCAAGTTTTACCTTGTATAATACATTTTTATTATATAAAGATAAAATTTTTTTTAAATAAATTCAAAAAAAAAGTTAATAAACAACGTTCAATTGTTTCCATCTGATTGAAAGTGTAAAAACTTATCAGATATTACAACAGCGAACGCTTCAGTATCTGCTGGAACAGCTTCATTAAATGTTTCTTTAATTTGAACATCTTCTACTGATGATTTTAATTTTTCTGATTGTCTACTAACATCAAAAACCATAAGTGGGTATAAATCTTTATAGTCTGAAGGAGTTATGTTGCTTTGTGTTATCAAATCGTTCATTCCATATAATTTTTCACTAAATACAGATGCATCTCTATAAGCTCTTAAAAATTGATGATTTGGAAATGATAAGTTATAGTCAACAGCTGGATATCTTTCTTGATTAAGCATAATGTACATATTTTTCAAGTCACAATGATCAAATATCGAAGAATTAACTTCTTGATTTCCATCCTTATTTGTTCGGAATTCAACAATGATGTATCTTGGTTTTTCTGGAGATGTCTTTACGCTAAGTCTCCAAGAAAACGTTGTAGATTGTGGAACAGTTATAGTATCACACTGCTTTGCGCGAAAAGTTACTAGAAGTGTCACTTTTGATTCAATACTTTTATAAAGATTAACTCTCTCTAAATCTGATGGAACCACATGTAGCATGAACAATGATATTTTATCAAGATTAACTTTTCTTGAAGCTGCAAGAGCGTTTCTAAAAATTGCATCGGTATCACCTTTTCTAACAAGAGTTAGTGTATGTTTAAATCCGTAAATAACTTTGTTGTAATCATCGCAGAATCCAAAAATGTGTCTTAAAGGTATACAAAATGAAAACCTTCCCTTTGTAGTGGTTTTCTGAATTATAAATGTTTGTCTTAATGTAAACCCTGTGTTATCAATTGTTGTTGTTGAAGAATCTTTGTACAACATTTGATTTAATCCTTGTGCTAATTGAAAGTCATTTGGGTATTTAAGCATTCCTAATATTGTTGTTGCTTGACCTGGATAATAAACTGACTCTTTTTCTTGGTTTGATAATTGATATGATATTTGACTAAATAAGTGCATAATACCATTATTTGTGAGTGACACTACATCTGCATTACATAAGCTGTCCCATCAAGTTTAAGAAGTCTTCCTTTAAACAAGAGATAAGCCTCAGATGGAAGTGTGAACAAATCTTGTTGCTCAATGTTAATTCTTATTTCTCCAGCGCTTTTTAGATTTGTGCGAACTACTGGTTCGTATTCATGGAATTCAAATCTTTCAATTCCATCGTCCACAGTTGGAATTTCTGTACAATTTAATACATCAGAAGTTGCCATTTTTTATATATAGATTTTTTTTTTTTAAATGGAAAATAAATATAAAAAAATTAAGCCAATCGAAGGCCGCGGCCTTTTTTTTACTAGATCTTCTATCTTATAGCTGTTGATTTTATCATCATTATATTATTTATATTTGGTGTAACTTCATCAGCTCTTTTATTTAGATTTGAGATTATGTCATTAATTTTATTAATAATGATTGTATTTGGTTGTGAAACTTTACAAGATGTTTTTTTAATTAATTATTTTCCTTTTCAACTGCGACATCTTTAGCAGCTTCTATTGCTGATGTTGAAAGTTCTTCCCTGCTAATTTACAGCAATTATTGCAGTTTCCTAAACCAGCTAACCTCTTCAACATAGCTGACGACACTCTTGTTACATTTGATGATGCTGCTCGTTTAAATAAATTTATTAAACTGTCAAATATACCACTTCCTCCAACAACTCGCTTCTTAACATATCTCTTATTTTTAACATATAACATTTTTATGTATGCAATTTTTTTTATTTTTTTTTACTCATATTATCATATTCATATTATCATATTAATATTACCATATTGCTAGATTATTTTGTATTGCTTTATACTGATCACTATTCATAACACCTTGTCTTAACAATTCATCACAAATTGCAACAGCTTCATTTCTTGATCCAGTATTACCTGCTCTCGATGCAGCTATACGTAATTCAAGCCTATCAAATAGTGCAATAGGATCGCTAGGAAGAATTATTGGTCCTATTCCTGTTCCCTTTGATTCAAGTTTTCTAATTCTCTTTAAATTGGGGCTATTATTTCTTTGTATTTTTCACTCCGAGATGACTTTGGTTTTCCTTAATTGCATCTGTTTGTATTATTATATCTCGATAATTGTGAAGATCATCTATATTATATATTTCCTTATTAGGATTAGACTTTGTTAGTAATTCCCAAAGACCAGGAGTACCAATGCATTTTATTCCGTTTATATCTATATCATCATTATTAAATAATATTGGGACTTTTCCTATAAAAAATTTACCCTCTTTAGAATGTATTCCAAATGTAGTGTCTGTAGATTTTTTACTATAAGTATACATCTTAAGATAGTCTGTTGCAATTTTTCCCAACTTTAAAATTTTTTTCTCATCAGAAGGCATTATTTCTTTAGATTCATAAGTAAGTATTTTAGGATATGCATTTGAAAAGGTAAGAGCAAATTGATTAGCTTGATCTTGCAATTTAGATATATCCTCCTTTATTCCAGATTGACTATCAATTAATGGCTTGTACAATTTTGACAAGTCTATCTGCAAATTAGAATCTCCAATCTTTTCACTAATCTAAGTTCATGTTTTAATGAAAATAATGCAACACCTTTTCTTACAAATATGCCAAACTTTAAAACAACATTTTGCTGTGATAAAAATTTTATATTAATGTCTTGTTGCGCAAATACATCATATCTTCCATTTATTAATATTGCAGGATGCTGTAAATTTTTATGGGGTTTAAAAACTATTGGAAATGGTTCGGGATTTTTATATTTGTTTATAAATTTATGCACTGGCATGTTATTTGACATTTTATTATTTATAAATTTTATATTGAGTTTTTGCAAAATCATATTCAAAAATGGAATATTAGCAAATGGAGAATTTGGTCCTAATAATAAACCTGAAACTGTGGGAGTATAACCATTTCCAGCACGCAAGTACAGACCATCACCTACAGAACTTCCTTTACTCCATGGTTTCAAATATAAACCAGAACCCCCACATGTTAATTTAACTCCTTGTCCATTCTTTTTCATGTACACAATACCATTTCCAGCAATTTTATTAATCAAAGTTGATCCAGCTGCTGGCCTACTCCTAAAAGCAGTCCTGTTGCAAGTGATGGTATAACTCTTGATGCTAAAGTATTAAGAAACGATAAAAGTGCACCAATAAATCCACCCTCTATTTTAGAATTGTGTACTAGTTGAGTTTTACTTAAATTAATTGATACACCAGTACCTTTTTCATATGCTTTTCTAATTTTATTCAATTGTGTTGTTGTTACAGCTAATACATGCTCACCATTTAAATCTGAATGCGATAACTTAATACTAGCTCCAATACCACATTCAATTGCATTTTTAATTTTTTCTATTTGACTTTGTGAAAGATTTACTTTAATATAAGTATATGTACTCATTTTGTTTTGTTTTTTATATGCATTATAAAAAAAATAGATTATTATTTTTCTCTTATATGAAATCTAATAGCTAATTTTTCTCCTCGTAAATTTGTCAGATTTCCATCTTGATCAACCAATTTAGTCTCCATCTTTGAAATTGTTTTTAGTGTTATTGGTAAGTAAATTAAGTTTAATGGTTCTTGAATAATTTTATATCCAGGACATACACTTGGGAAAAATGAATATATAACGTTTTCTGTTGTTCCATTTACATAGGATGATGCCATTATGTCATTTGTTACACTTATACTATTAATACTTAAAATGTTTACTATATTATCTGATTCATGAGACCCTGTTGAATATACTTGACTGTTAAAACCAAGAATAGATCTAATTTAGTTTATAGGTGTAAAATCAACTTTATAACCAGCTTCAATATTTAAAGTTGTTTTCAATGTGTTATTATCTGCTGAAAATATAATACTAGTTTCAACTCCATTAATAATTTTACTATTTTCAGTAATTTTTTCCACAATATACTTATTTATATCATCAATCTCATAACTACCTTCTAAAATGTTTATATCTATCCAAGTTGCTCCATTATCTGAACTATATCTAAAATTGTTATTTGAAGAATCAACATTTGGAAAACTGTAGAATGTATCAAGACCAACTAATGCCATTTCATAATCTTTTATCTTCACTTAGTTGTATAATAGAAGCAAACTTCTCTTTTATATGACAACTTTTATCATCAATATTATATACATTTTTTTATATACAAAAAAATTATTTTAAACTTTAGATGGAAAATAAAAATTATCTAATCCACTTCAATATTTTCCATTATCTTTTTTAGAAGATAAATCTATAACAACAAATCCATGAGGCTCTGACCAAGCTTTATTACAAAAACTTTTAAACTCATCTTTTGTCATATCACTTGAAACATGATCATAATAAATGTGATTTAAACTCTTTGAATCTTGAAGAAATAAACATATGAAATTTGAATTTTCTCGTATAGTTTGCCTAGGTAACTTAAAATAATTTTTTGCTAGATAAAAACAATTTATATTACTATGACTTCCTCTTGTATAATATTTTTCACACTTATCTTCATTTGTTAATTGTATATCATCAAATATCATTAAATTATTCCATCTACTATCAAGATCTTCAGGATCTAGTACATCATCAGCTGTTTCAAAAAACTTGCACTCCATATCTGCTTTATCTTTCAAATTTTTTGAAACTTTTTCAATTACAAAATCTGGATTTGCATTTGATTTTTGTATTTCATCGTAAAACCTAAATAGATTAAGAATAACTTCTTTTGGTAATTTTTTTTCAGAAGATCTTTTTAATAATTTGTATTCTAGTCGAAAAAGAGACTTTCCAAAAAATTGTAAATTATTATAATCTAACCAACCAGGTCTTAAAAGTAGGTTTAATCATAAATTAGTTTTTCCACAACACGACTTTCCAACAATAATTCCTCTTATACTTTTTGGTAACATTTTACTATTATTTCGTTTATTTTCATTTTCATTCAATGACAAACGTTCAATGTCCATTTTTATATACAAGATTTTAATTTTTTATATATAAAAATTTCTATATATATAAAAATGTACTGCGTTAAATGTAGAAACAAAACAAATACACTAAACTTGCAAAATGTTGTGAGTAAAAACAATAGAAATATGCAACGCGGAATTTGGGCTGTTTGTGGAAAATTAAAAACTCAATTTGTATCATCAAAAAAAGGAAGAGATTTGGTGAGTTCGTTTAATTCAGCAACACGTAAAATAAAACTACCATGGTCGAATAATACCATTTACCTGGAATGAACTTTGCAGGTCCTGGCACTAATTTAGATGAACGATTAAGTTCTACTGACGCGTATAAAGAATGGAGTAAACCTATTGATAGAGTTGATAATGCAGCTTACCATCACAATCTTGCTTATAAATATTTCGATGATACCGCAAAAAGAAATTTAGCTGATAAAATTATGATCGAAGAAATGGATTCTATAAAAAATCCAACAATACGTGAAAGAATTGAACGAGGTATTATAAAATCTATTATATCATCTAAAGCAAAGTTTGGATTAGGTCTTTCAGACCCATATGAATTAGGTGTTGAAACTACTTAAAAAAACTACAAATTATCGGTAAAAAAGAAGAGGATAAAGAAGTAAATCTTATGGATCCAAAGGATTTAATTCTTATGGATCCGAAATGGACTGACAAACATGCAAACGAACTTCATAGACCAGTTGTAAAACATTTCAGAAAAAGAAAAGTGATTGTAAATGGAATCAATGAAATATGAGCTGCTGATTTAGTTGACATGCAATCTTCCTTCAAATTCAATGATGGTATAAAATACTTATCAATGGTGATAGATGTTTTTTCAAAGTATGGATGGATTGTTCCATTGAAGAGTAAAATTGAAGTTGATGTTGCTAATGCTTTAAATAAAATCTTTAAAAAATTCATCGAATTTACATGGATCTGAAAGACCTAAAAGTTCTTCGAATTTCCAAGAAAGAAAGTGTCAAAAAATATGGGTAGATAAAGGCTTAGAATTTTATAATAAGCATGTTAAAGCGCTAGGTGTTGAGTTATACTCAACTGAAAATGAAGAAAAAAGTTGTGTAGTTGAACGTTGAAATAGAACAATGAAAGATAAAATGTTTAAGTAATTTTTAGCTAATTCTACTAAAAAATATATCGACGTTTTAGATGAAATGGTAAATAAATACAACAACACAAAGCATTCTTCAATTAAAATGATACCAGTTAAGGCTAGCGATAATAAGAATGAAAATATTGTTTGGTTCAATCTAAATGGAAATGTACGATCAGAGTCTGTAAGACCAAAGTTTTCAATTGGTGATAGAATTAGGATAACTAAAAAGAAAGGAACGTTTGAAAAAGGATACACACCGAGATGGACTGAAGAAGTTTTTACAGTGTCACAGATTCAGTTCACAGATCCACCAACGTATAAAATAACTGACGATAATAATCAAGAAATACAAGGTACTTTTTACGAACAAGAAATGCAAAAAACTGATCAAAGCATATTTAGGATTGAAAAAGTTATTCGCAAACTTAAAAACAAATCATTAGTAAAGTGGTATGGGTATCCTGATTCGTTCAACTCATGAGTTGATAATAAAGAATTGGTAAGTCTGATTTAAAAGGAGTAATTTACTATTACGCTTGAGCTAGATTTCATTTATGCGTAAGACCTCAATGAGATTTCAATTACGAAATTATAGCTTGAAAAATTGATTTAAAATTACAAAAAATAGCTCAGAGTTTGTAAGAGAGTTTGTAACCACAATATATTAATGTACTATGGTTGTTATATATATTATTTTGGCTCAGTTGAAATGATTGAAATGACTTATGAGAATATAGATATGTTTATAGCTGAAATATGATTTGAGTTTATAGTTAGGGATATAGTTGAAATATGATATGAGAATATGGATAGGTATATGGTTGAAAAAATTTTGGCTTGGAATGCCCTTTTTATACTACTACGCATATGGTTGTAAAATGGAATTAAACTCTGTAGTATCCACAATATTTTTAAGTTTCCTGATTACCCCGTCCGTATTTCAAGACTTTTCTCCCTGTTTTTAAGTATGCTTTAAAAAAGAAAAGGCATGTATGCTGGCAGATACTTAACAGCTATGCCATGAGAGGTTAGTGTTTGCCTAACAGAAAGACTCCAGTGGAGTTTACACCTGTCCATAACATGCACCGGCGCTTTCACATATACATTCCTAATCGCTAGTGCCAAGATTGTAGTAATGAAAATACAAATTAAATCTGCATTCAAATCTTCAGTTTTTATTTTAAAAGTCAGCACATCATTGTTGAAACAGTAAAAATCAAACTAACATTCTTGCCACGATTTGCTAACGATTGTATAATTGTTGGCGCACCACTTAGCAAATAATCATATGTGCTGTTGGTGTACACATTAAAAACAGTTTTATTTAAATAAATAAGTTTTTCCTTCAAAATTCTGTTAATTTTGCTTGCAAATTAATTAGATAAATAATAATTTAATTAATCAATAAATTTGATAATAAAACTAAACACAGAACTTATAGTAAATTAAGTAAGAAAAAGATAATTTAAGGTCTATTTAAGTTTGTATATTAAATAAACCATCATCAAATGTAAAAATTCTTCTTCTTAAGTATTCTTAAACTCCTCTACCAGGAAATCAGAACAATTTGTTTTGAAAAAACTTTTTTTAAACTTTTTTAAAACGCGTATAAGAATGAATAAATACGCATCTAAGAAAAAAGAAACACGCTTATAATAATGAATAACCCTTTAAATACCAGTCAATATGGGTTTAAAAAAAAAAAATTTAACTAAACACGCAATACTTCACCTGACTAGAAGTATTGAGGTTTCATTTGAGATATCACAATTTAATTTTAGAGTTTTCATTAATATATCAAAAGCCTTTCATACGATCATGAGATCTTAGATGATGAGATTTTAAACAAAAACTTAAAAACTACGGAACCCGTGGAAATTTTCTAAAATTACTAAAAAGTTATTTTAGCAATTGTAAGCATTTTGTTCAAATTGATGTATCCTCCTCTAAAAAGTTACTAAAAAAAAATGTGAAAAAAAAAGTTACTAGATAAAAAATGTGAGAGGCACTAGTAGACCTAGGACCTCTTATTTTTCTCATTTATGTTAATGATCTTCATAATGCCTCAAATTTAATGACAGTAATGTTTGCTGGCGACACCAACCTTTTTCTGTCTTGTAATCTTAAAACATTTTTATAACGTGTACATAATTAGCATAATTAACATGTATATAGAGCTAATTAAATTTTCTAACTAGTTTAAGCCAAATAAACTATCAATAAAAATAAAAAAAACTAAATAGACTTTATTTCATCCAAAATCCAAAAAGTATATTTTACCGAATAATATGCCTTAAATATTGACAATATTCAAATAAAGCAATCAAAAGTTATTTTCCTTGGTGTTTTTATTGATAAAAATCTTACATAGAAAGATCAAACCAAAATTTTGTGCAACAAAAAAAGTTTCAAAAAAAGTTGGAGTATTGCATAAAGCAAGAAATTTTCTAAATAAACAGGCATTAATTCAACTTTATCTCTCACTAATTCAATGCCGTATAAATTCTGCATATGTTGCATTGGGTAGTGCTAACAGCAAATAGATTCTCATTGTCGGCAACAGAAGCATCTAGCTTATGCCTTATAAACTTTAAAGATTGTTATACTAATGCCAGTTTTATTAGATATGAATGTTCTTAATACATATCAACTAAATATTTTAAATGTTCTGTGGTTTTTGTACAGATGTATAATAAAATTTACGCCAAACCTTTCAAAAAAAAAGTACTAACTAATAGCAATTGAAAATCGTTTCTTAGTTTATTATTTATAAAGCACAAGATATTGAAAAAAGATTCAAAACTACATATAATTGTATCTGATTTATAGTTTTTTTTTCAATAAGCTTTGCAGACATAACTGATATTTGTTGCTGAATAATGTTTTTCTTATGATCTATTTCTATGACATTTTAAAAATGTAGCATTTTCTCAAACTTTGACAATTAGTCAACAATATTTATGTAATTTTTACACAAACTTTTTATAAAACATTTTATTCCACAATGAAATGTTTCAAAATATAAATTCTCAAAAATTTCAACAAGAAATACCTTCATAACACGTAATAGATTGAACATTTATTATTTTTTCAGTCATATGTCTTAAAATAAAACATTTTAAAAATCAATATGTCGCTGTATCAGCCAATAAAAAAGTGCTAAGCTCATCAGTTCTAACATTTTTAACAACGCTTAAAGATTTCTGTGTTGTGCGATGACGTGGTAATGGTGTAGGTATTTGACTTGAAGGTATTCCTGGCCATACAGATGGTGGCATTTTCGGTCTTTGTTTTCCTTGAACAGTAACTTTTTCGAAAACTGTTGTCCAATGTAATTGGTAAATAACAGTTTCATCTGAAACTAAAAGATTAGAATTTAAAATACTTTTTATCCAAATATTTGTTTGTTCTTTATCTTTAGGAAAAAGATAAACTGGTATTTTTTCAAAGCTTTTATTGTTTTTGGTACTTTGATAATTAGTTTTGCAGCCATATACACAACACTTTTTGGCATTTATAAAGTATAATTATTTAAAAGAATATAAAAGTATGCAAACCATAACATAAGATTTTCAAACACTTTTTGTCAAATATAATAGATCACTACCCATTTATATTTGAATAATATGGCTGATGATTACCGAATAGCATGAAACTTTAATTTCCATTATAAAGTTGTATTATTTCATTTAAAATGTTTTAATATTACTTGATCTATTTTTTTAAAAAGATTTATTACTCCTTCTGTTGAGCACTCTTCTCAAGTCGTTAAAAATGGAGAAAATTAACTTCAATTATTCAATAAAAAATATACCTATACCATCAAATAAAGAATATAAATTGCGATTGCTTGAAAAAACTGAGATATTGATTAAAAGGACGCGACGGAAGGCATTTTTCTTCATAAATCACCAGTCTAACGGTATGAATGATATTAATAATAATAGTAATAATAAAACTATTCTGAAGAATCATGACGTTTTTAACAAAATCAATATAAACAGTTCTTCCAATTGTTTCATTACATTAAAAGAACATAAACCTAATTTTTTAAATAATCCTAATGTTCGTCTAATTAAGCCAGCTAAGAATGAAGTTGGTAGAATAAGTAAACATATTTTATCAGATATTAACACCAACCTAAGAAATATTTTGCAATTAAATCAGTGGAATAGTACACAAAATGTAATAAATTGGTTCAAAAACATCAATGACAAAACTTTTTTATAACTTCCTTTTTTTCGACATCATTGACTTTTACCCTTCTATTAATGAAAAGCTATTTATTGACTCCATAAACTTTGCAGAACAATACGTTTCCATTGATTCTGATCATAAATCTTTAATTCTTCACGCGCGTAAGTCTTTATTATTTACCAATGATAAAGTTTGGATTAAAAAATCGAGCGGTTTGTTTGATGTTACTATGGGCGCATTTGACGGCGCGGAAGTGTGCAAGTTAGTTGGTATTTTTCTTCTCTACCAGATTTCGCAATTTTATAAAAAATCTGATTTTGGATTTATATAGAGACGGTGGCTTAGCCGTGTTTAAAAACGCAAGCGGTTCAAAAATGGAAAAATTAAGAAGCATTTTACTCAAATATTTAAACGAAATAACCTCTGTATTTCCATTCGATCTAATATGAAAATTGTTAATTACCTTGATGTTACATTTAATCTTAATAACTACACTTTTTAACCTAACCATAAACCTGATAGTGCGTTAAATTTTATCCATGCTAGTTCCAACCATCCACCAACCATTTTAAAATAATTACCAACCTCAATTGAACATAGATTATCTTCCAATTCTTCAAGCGAAAAAATTTTCCAAAAGACTGCTCCTATTAATAAAGATGCATTAGAAAAGTCTGGATTTCACACCAATCTCCAATATCATTCAAATCTAAATCCTTCTAATACTAATAAACTAATAAACGAAAAAGAAATATAATATGGTTTAATCCTCCTTTCAGTAAAAACTTGGTGAAAAAAATTGGACGCCTTTTAAACTTGATTGACTTGCATTTTTTATTACATAATAAGCTCCACAAAATTTTCAACAGAAGCAAAATAAAAATTAGTTACAGTTGCATGCCAAATATTCTATCAATTATTAATTCACACAACCAACAAATTTTGCGCAACATACTCACCGCTAATGATATAAATTGGAACTGCATTAAGAAAACTGCAAACCTGGTAAATAACCTATGTCTATCAAAAACTGTTGTACATAAAGCAACTTTAGCATCACCTAATCCCAGTCTTACGGAAAAATCTTACATCAGTATTAGTGGAAACGCATTGAAGCTCAGATTTGCAAACCACCTTAAATCATTTAGTGTAACCCATATATAGGAATGATACAGAACTTTCCCAGGAGATCTGGAAAAATAAAGACGCAGGTAACATGCCTATAATTAAGTGGAACATAATTAAAATATGCCAATCTTATAATCCATCTACAAAAAAGTGTAACCTTTGCATCAATGAAAAATATTTTATTATGTCTTTTGATAGTTGATTACTACTTAACAAAAAAAGTGAATTGGTTTCTGCTTGTAGGCATAGGAAAAATTTTTTACTATCTAACTTTGATTCCGACGATTAGCAAATATCGGATCGCGTATACTTGACGTCAGATGCCATTGCAACGCTAAACTTGTATTTTTTATAACAGTTTTTATTTTACATTTGAATAATATGGCAGATGATTGCCAAATGGCATGAAACTTTAAGTTCCATTATAAAATCTCAATATTAAAAAGATATTTCAAATAGAGCGATATACATATATATTAACAAAGAAAAATCAACTTTTCTATGGTACTTTAAGGTTCATGCCTATACGGCAGTCATCAATCATTGAATACTAGTAACTCTTAACATTGTATATTTTCAGTGTTTTAAAATTATTTACAAAAATTTATAATTTAAAAAACATTAAGAATACAAAGTTATTAGAAATATAAGAGAATAAACAAGATTAATTTGAAAAAGTTAAAAATTCTCTGGGAAATTTTCAATGTGAGCTTTTCATCTTTGCAATTTTTTAGAATATTAAATAGGCCCCCAGTCACGGCTTTCGGTTGCGCGATAAATTTCGGGAAGCTATGCGAAATTAAAAACAACAACAAACTCTTCATGGTTAAAAATAATTAGAGTTGGAGTCACCTATTCCCGACATCAAGGAAAAATATCTTCTTAAAATTAAATTTTAATTCAATAAAGTTCTACTGATTTGTACACTGTAGCAGCTTAGAAACAAATCTTTTTATTTTAAAAGCCCAGAATTCATACAACAGGGAAACATAGAAGTTTAAAAAAGATTTTAAAATCATTGTATAAAAAAATAATGTTTTTACTTGCAACGTAATAAGTAAAAAAAGTAGAAAAACTTTTCAAAAAAAAAAAAAAAAATGAAATCTATAAAAATGTATCAAATCAACAATGTATCGTAGCAACAATGTACCATAGCAACAAAAACTTTTACTACATGATTGGCATTTAATATGGATAGAATAAATAAGAAACTTGTTTTAGACGCTCAGAGGTTCCTGAAGTTGAAGGCGAAGGCAAATTGCTTCGCTATTTAATAGGGCATTCTTGAGTTTGCAAAGAAAAGCAACAAAATTAGTCAAACAATTTAAAAAGATTTTAGATGAAAAAAAACTATAAGAAATGGGTTGAAACAACATTTGAGAAAAAAAGAGCAAGAGGATATCTTACACAATAATATTTAAGCAATTTAATTTAAGCAAAATATAGACCAAATTAGTTGCTACAAAAATTCACAATCAACATCATTCTTGACTTGTTCAGGCCAAGCTTCTTCGGTATGGGGCAACAAATTCAGGTTAGAAAAAGAATACGTACCATACGTACAATCATGTTTACCTAGATAAAGTTATACGATGCATTGGATTCCCCGATTTATTTATTTTTAAATATTTTATTATATCTAGAAAAATTGTAATTGTTACAGAAATTAATATTACTATTACTATAACATGTTTTCTTTTACAAGAAATTTAGATAAAACATAATCATTTATTTTACAATTGAGTTTAGTTGAACAGAATCAACCATTCTATTGGAAAAAGGAAACTTCAGATTAAAGAGGTAAAATAAAAAAATAAAAAAAAGCGAAAATTTAATTTTAGGTGAGAAATTTTCCTTTTAATATTTAACTGATAATTATTTATTTTATGATTTAGAAAACTTAGATTAAATTTAATATCAAGAGAAAACCATTATTTAAGAAGTGATTGACTGTGTTACTTACAAAGCTTAGCCAATCAGGGATTTGAATCTAGATTTTTTTGAATCTATCAGATTAACTAAATGGTTGCATCTGATTATATCTATTTAAAAATAAAATTAATATAAATGTTACCAAGCTTTAACAAAGTTCATCTATTTGCTTTTTAAATAGACATATGGAAGTTGTCAATCTTCCTTAATGATAATAATAAAGTGTACTAACGTAAAAATAATAAAGTGTGCAAACGTAAAAAAAAAGTCTATAGACCGTATATTAGTATTTTAGTATATTATATAACGTATAAGTACGCCTCTGGAACTTTATATTAGTACATTTGGTAAAGTTATATTAGTGATTTATTTTATTCTTAATCATATATGCACAACTATTTTTTAGAAGAACAGTACTAGTCCAATATTTTCATTTCAAGATAATCAATGTTTAAGTTTTAAACAATTATAGTCTATAAACTATTTACTTTGGATGCCATTTATCTTAGATACTAGTATTACTTTTGTAGTGCATAGAGAGATCGATATATGTTAAATGAAATTACGAAAAAAAGTGCAAATAGCAAAATATGGACTAGTATTGTTCTTCTTCTCACCAATTCAATTATACCCTTTACAATATAAACATTTATTTTCTTCTACAATAAAAACATCTATATACATTTTAAAATAAATAGATACCTAAAATATAAAACCATTAAAGGTATCATAAATTAAATACTTTACATACATCAGAAGTAAAACTCACAATAAAACATAACAAGTTAAAATGTTGCCTAACAACTGAAAATGGTTTAGAAAATCAAAAAAACAGGGAGAATATTTTTTGTAGAAAAAATAGTTATTTTAAAAGATTGTTTGAAAGTAGATTAGACAAATTAAGACAAAAAAATTAAATTACACCTAAGGTCCACGATAAAATATGCAAAATTAAGTATGTTATTATTTTTGCAAATATGTTTTTTTAGAATGCCATTTACATTATATTTGTTTTTGGGTTTAGTTTTATAAAGGTAAACAAAAACATTGGGGGACATATTTTCGATTGCAGATAAAACACAAAGCATTAAATACAAGTAATTGCTGAATATTTAAAGCTTTCATTGCTTTAAAAAGCGGTTCAGAGTTAGAAAAAGAATTTTTAAAATTTATTATGCAAGCGGCCTATTTCTGATGCTGATAATAAGATTTCAGTTTATCATTATGTGTATTTTCCCATACAATATTTGCATAACTTATATGACAATGAATAAATGAATAGTATAATTGCGTTAGTTGATTTTTGTTTAAAATACCTCTAGATTTGTGTAGAATTCCAATGCTTTTTGCAACTTTATTAAAAATTTCATTGATGTCTTTAAGAGGGATTTTCTTCAACAAAAACTCCTAATAATTTTGACATTTTTTCTCTTTTTAGGATGGTGTTGTTAATAAAGAGATCATGCATATTTATATCGTTTTTTATAGTTAGATAGAAAAGTATTCATTTTGTTTTATCGATATTTAAAGACAGCCAGTATTTTTAAACAAAAGTGAAATTTTTTTCAAGTTCTCGATTGTTCAAAAGCATACTCAAATTTTTATGGGACTGAAACAAGTTTTGTAAAGATCTTTGTAAAGATCATTTATCTGCAAATCTGATAAAAACCGATAAAGAAAAAGCAAAAAACAAAACAATGTCAAAGTCAGAAATGTTTCATCAATTTTAATTTTAATGTAGTGCTTTAAAAAAAATTTTGTTAAATTTATAATTTTTAATTTTTATTTATTTACACAGTTCATTTTATTATTTATTCGCTGTAACTCAAACTCCACATTCCTACAACGTACCACACACATTCCTACAACGTCGCATTACTTACGGTCTTATAACATAAAAATTTCATCTTTAATCTGGTTTTTCTATATTTATATTTAATCTTTTATCGTAGTTCAAAAACCAGCTGGAGTTCCACCTTTACGAAAGTCAGATTCGGCAAATAATGCTTCTTGATCTTGATTATTTTGCAAACAAATTTTACCTAATAATGTATTTTCAATATTTCCCTTCTTACAAATAGATTTCCATTGACTGTCTACTCGTGCTATGGCTTGAACAACTGCATGACTTTCATCAGTTACGCGTACCTAAAAAAGTTTTCTTATAAAATCTAAACAACGTTGTAGTTTTACATTATGATACTACTATTACTTAGCTATATTTAAGTTTATTAAAAAAAAGAACTAAAAAAACACGACTCCTCGACTGTAGTTGTCTCCATTACCTTGGGGAGGTAAATTAAAAAGTGAAGTAAAAACATACGTCGTGTCCTCTCTTCTTTAACTCTTCTAATACTTTTTCTGGCATTCTTGGTTCTACGTACACAACACTTGGTACAAGTTGGGAGTGAACCCTTGGTTGCTGAACTGCGTCTCTCATGCTCATGCCAAACCAGAGGTGGTTCATAATAACCTTAGTGAGAAAAAAAAACGTTAAATAAACTTAAAAAAATAAAATATGAAGTTTTAATAAATGCAAACCAACAATGGACTTAAAATTGTATTAAAGTAACCAATAACAGTAAAGCATCAAAAAGTCTGGTGCCAAGTCACGTGCTTTCCTAATATCTGGAAAGTACTTATTCTGGTTTATTTTAAATAACGGATTAAAGATATTGAAATAACTTTTGTTAATAAACTTTGAACATAAAAATTAGATGATAAATATTTATTTGGTAAATATCAAGTCATTAAGAAAAAACCAATAAAGAGCAAATATTAAACTTTAAATAAATGAAACACCAGTTGATAAAAAAAAATCAAAATAAGCAACCTTTAAACAACAAAAATAACCTTTAAAAAAATAACTCTAAATACGTAAAAAAAACTACCCATTAAAATATTAACCAATTTGCATTACTTACTTGAGCAACTGCAGTTGTTATAATTGATCCTCCGGATCCTCCTGTTACTAATCTAACATTCTTATGACTATCCAATAAGATTACAGGGACTGAGCTTGACATTGGACGTTTGTCTGGTTTTATGAAGTTTTCTTCTGAAGGGGGTAACCCAAACTCGTTTGATATTCCTGGAGTACTAAAGTCATCCATTTCATTGTTGTAAATAAAACCAAGCTTACACGAACGAAACTTTGCTCCAAGACTTTAACGATAAAAAAAATTTATGTAGAAAAGATTTTTAGTTTTATTCAAGTTTTTTTTTGTGTTTTTACACATAAAAAAAAACACTTAAATGTTAGAAAGAGTTAGTTTAAAAACATGTGCTTGTCTGGTAAGTGAGATAGTATTATAGATACTATCTCACTTACCAGATTTATTATCTGGTAAGTGAGATAGTAGTACTAGATAAGATAGTAGCAGTAGGTGAGATAACAGAACTAGGTGAGATAGTAGCAATAGATGAGATAGTAGTTGTAGGTGGTATAGTAGTACAAGATGAGATAGTAGCAGTAGATGAGATAATAGTAGAGAAAATTGTTCGCGGCGAATCGGAATAGTAGAACCATGAATTTATTAATAATTTATTACACGAATTTTTTAAATCTCAATAAGAAATGAGCTCTACTAAAAACAAAAGCTGACTTATTTAGACCTGATAATAAAAATATGATGAAAAATAAGTTATACAGTTATGTTATTTAGGTTATTCAGTTATGTTATTTAAAGATTAGTTTAAAATCTGCAAAACCTAGTCCCAAAATTCTCAGGATAAATGATTTTAAAATGAGACTAAATAATTAGTTAGCATAAAAAGTTACAATTTGTGGATATATGACTGTGTTATTCTCAGATTTTATTATGGCATCATTTAATCCTTATGTGATGCAATTTATTCAATTTTTACTTGATTATCTTATAATTTGTCTTCTTTGATGTTAAATGATGTAAAAAAGTTGGCGTAGCGTTGGGCTAACTTATATGGTCTAAATTAGCGTCTGATACTCCCTGAACAGAGATTTTTACAGTGAAAAAACAAAGTTGAAATTAAAAATCTATAAAGTTATTAGAGAATCAATCTACCTAATTAGCTTGAAATTATTAACGTTAAATAATTATTTCTGTTGTTGTTCTATTTAATTAGAATTGCATTTTATTCTTTCCCGCTAATTTCTTAAAAAAAAAAACACATTATTAGATCTGTGGAAACCGGTTCAATTTTAAATAAAGTATCAAACCTCGCAATCACGGACAAAGAGTAAGTGTTTTAGAAAAAAGTTTTTTATAAAAATGTAAAGAATGCGATTAGAAAAAAAGTATCAAGAGATTTACCTCAAGCAAAATATAAAATATTTTTATCTATTAAAAAGCTTTTATTTGCGCTTCTTAGTAATCTTAACTTATCACCAGTCTCTTATCTCTTATCATCAGCCTCTTATGTCTTATTACTCACTACTTTCTCATTTTTTATCAACACTCTCTTATCTCTTGTCACCACTCTCTACACATATTTCTTTTTTCAAAGTGATATATATTAAATTCTGAATTTTAGTGGAATGTTAGACATGTATGTCATTTAGTCTGTCTGAGTTTTAGGGTAATGTTAGTGTTCAAAGTGATATCATTCTTTAAAAAGTAAAAAAATAAAGTGAAATACAAACAGAAAAAAAGTGCCTGTAGCCAATTAATTTGCTCGCCTGACAATTAGTTGGACAGATAGACAAATTAGTTTCCTTGTGTATTAGTTAAAAATAATTTAATTTAAATTTTATGTTAACTCAAGTTAATTTACAAATAATTTTAAATGTTATCTTTCATTTTGTGGATATTTTTAGAAAAATTTTAGATTAAAACTTTACGTTCGTAAACCTTTACAAAATGTACTTAAACAAAATACCTTTTTTTGAAAAGAAAAAAATTGTTTAAAAAGAATTATTAAAATTTTGGAAGCGACACAAAAAACATTTTGTTTTTAAAGTCTAAAATAGGAAAAACTGTATAACTAGAAAAAGGAAAGAACGGAATAAAGGAAAATTTTTATTCAGTTCTTTCCTTTTTGGCGGCCAAAGCAGATCTTTTTATTTTTTATTTTTGGCGGCCAAAGCAGATCTTTTTATTTTTTATTTTTGGCGGCCAAAGCAGATCTTTTTATTTTTTATTTTTATTGTGGTTATTGTGGTGCACGCAGCAGTTCTTACGGTTTATCACAGAGCACCGCGGAAAAGCATTTAACTAAGAAGTTCACGCCTCCTTCGTTACCAATGTCGCATATTAGGCTAGAGCCGGCGAAAAATCTCATGGTTCTGAGCCAGAACCATAATCACTGCGCCACGGCTGCACTTCTCTTTTCCAGAATTTCTGACAAACATTTCATCTTCTTGAATAAAAAAGTTGTAAAGTTTTGATAAGTTCAGTTAAAAAATATTAAAATGTTTTTTAAGATTTTACATCATTTTTATGTTTATTACTATTATCTAGAGGACTTCATGCACCTATGCACTTCATAAAACTCATGTATCACCTACAAACATGCTATCACCTATTATTAACAATGTTTTGAGCTGACAAACGAAACTCATGTACCACCTACAAACATGCTATCACCTATTAATAATTATGTAATATAATTTGAGCTGACAAACTAAACTCAAGTAACGTTTTAATTTTTAATTTGGAGGAGGCTTTAGACTTTAAATCGCTATAATTTTTAAACAGTAAAAGAATATTGTGTGAAACTTGAAGTTTAAAAATGAACATAAAATTAATTGAGCATAGTTAAAAAAAAAAATTATAAGCTCTAACAGTACACCATGTCATACAATGTATGCTATAACAAAGATAACAGTAATTAGATACCTACTAACGTCATGATGATGACCTATCTACTAAAAATTGGTGCTGTTCTGAAAATTTTAAACAGTCACTTCATTTTAATTTTATTTTAGTCGTAACTTGACAAATGCACGAGTAAAATAATTTTAATTTTATTTTAGTCGTAGCTTGACAAATGCACGAGTAAAATAATTTTAATTTTATTTTAGTCGTAGCTTGACAAATGCACGAGTAAAATAATTTTCAAATACTCCAAAGTCATTAGGAATTTTAAGTCATTATGAATTTAGTAAATATGAGTATAATTATATATGAACTAATTGAAAATAAGTTAATTTAAATAACATTTTAAATTAATAAAAAAAATTTATTAGAAAAAACAATAATAAAAAAAAGTATATAAATAAATAATAATAAAATAAAAAAAGTAAACTCGTGTGTATTATGAACAAGATTATATCTAAATTTATAACAATGAGGCTGGATGATATGACCATGTCTTCTGCCAGCTCTAGCCGGAACTTTTCAAAACTTAATATTATTATGTTGTAAAACATTGTAAAGCTTATTTCAAAGGACGAAATAAATAAAATAAATAAAAAATTATTTTTTATTTTTATTAAGAAAATTATAAATGTAATTATAAATATAATTATTATAGTAATAAATAGAAAAAAAACTTACTATCCGTTAATTGTACTCATTACAGTCACAGCGTCTCCGTTTGGTCCGACCACAACCAAATGAGTTGTTCCAGTTGTAACTTTCTGAAAATGCTTTCCACCGTAGTGAGAAATGTTATACGTACGACTGTCGTTTATTTGGTTACGTATTTTTTTAGCAAGATTTTCGTCAAGTAAGTTTTGAACAACTTTCATTGTATTTTTTTCAACATCAGGATCGGCTAACTCAGTTCTTCTTGCATATGCAAAGTTAAATGCTTCTATCATTCTATGGTAAACAATTTCAGGTTGTTGTTTTTCAAACTCTTCGGTCATATTGTAACCTAGAAACCAAATAGCAATAAAATTTTTAATGTTTCAAATAAATAAGTATTTTTTTTTACTTTTTTACCCACATATTCAAACGACGCCAGATATTTAAACGAGATCAGTTAATAATAAAAAACAGTTATTAAAACGACAAACTACCTTTAAGTATATTTAATATTAAAGCTAGTATTGGTCCACTTGCGGGAGGAGGTGCAGTTAGTAAGCTGAAATTTCCGAGAGTGCTCTGTAATGGCGTTCGAATAATTGGTGTGTATCCATGTAAATCTTTCTCGGTTATTATACCACCCTTCTTTTTTACATCTTTTACAAACTGTTTTGCAAGTTTTCCTTTGTAAAACACATCAGCATTTCCATGTGAAGCGATTTTCTCTAATGTTTTAGCTAGAGCTACATTTTTAACCAGATTACCTTTTGAAAGAAGTTTTCCTTTGCGGACGAACAACTTTCTAAATTATATACTTTAAATTGTATCAGTTACTTCAAAAAAGATAAATAATTTTTAACAAAAAAGTATACATAGTAAATAAATAAAAATTCACAAAACATTAAAATTTTTGGTATTTTATTATAAAAATTGCTGTTTTTAAATATTACAACTATTTACGTAAAACATTCTACCGTTACGTAAAACATTCTACCGTTAGCATCGTAAAAGTTAACGAGTAAAATAGTCATAACATTTTTAAGTAAAGTTTTTAGAACTTTTTTTCCTTGTTTAAATATGAATCTTTCTCAAAATTGCATTTACTAACGTCTTTATTTATTTTTTCATATATATATATATATATATATATATATATATATATATATATATATATATATATATATATATATATATATATATATATATATATATATATATATATATATATATATATATATATATATATATATATATATATATATATATATATATATATATATATATATATATATATATATAAATATATATATATATATATATATATATATATATATATATATATATATATATATATATATATATATATATATATACATAATGATAAAAGTTATAAAACGAAAAAGTTTAAAGTGTAATATAATAAAAGTATAATAAAAATATGTAAGTTGATAAAAAATAAAATTAAAAAAAAATGTAAAAGTGTTTGACGAACCTTAAGCAAGGTTCGTCAAATACATCTTTTTTCCATTTATTTAATGCGATTTGGAGGGAATCAGTTATATGAAAACCTTCTTTAGCAAGTTTGATTGCTGGTTCAAAAAGATCTTTCCAAGGCAATTTTCCAAATTTTTCGTGAGCTAGCTGCATACCCCGAAGCTCACCCGGTACCGCAACAGCTAAACCACCTAAAAATTAAATAAAATATAGACAAGTAAATAACTCATAGATAAGTAGATAACACGTAGATAAGTAGATAACATGTAGCTAAGTAGATAACATGTAGCTAAGTAGATAACACGTAGATAAGATGTAGATAAGTAGATAGCGTGTAGTTAAGTAGGCAACTTAAAAACATTA
Organism: Hydra vulgaris; assembly: GCF_038396675.1. NCBI lineage: Eukaryota > Metazoa > Cnidaria > Hydrozoa > Anthoathecata > Hydridae > Hydra > Hydra vulgaris. The sequence continues at coordinate 49,372,757 of NC_088929.1, forward strand.
TTGCAACCATTATTACATTCTTTTAAATTATTGATTGAATTATAAAAAATAAAAGATGAGCATTTTAAATAAAAGTAAGAAATAATTAAATAAGCATTTATTTGTTAATCCAACATACATTAACAGGCTTTGAATAATTAAAAATTGCAAAAAAGTTGTAAAGTCAAGAAACGTGAGTTTAAATTTCGTAACTATACTTAAAGTACCTAAAGTTAAGTACAGTACCTCTAATTCCTTTGTTAGCGTCACCACCAAAAAGATTTTCATGGGCTTTACTTGGAGCAGTTTCTCTAAAGTCAATTACTGTTGCTTTCTTTAATTCTCTTATGTATACCATCATAAATCCTCCTCCGCCTATCCCAGTACTATGGCTGTTAATAACTCCTGAATAAAAAAGATATATATATATATATATATATATATATATAACATATATATATATATATATATATATATATATATATATATATATATATATATATATATATATATATATATATATATATATATATATATATATATATATATGCTAGTGTAGGCATGTAAAAATAATGCATTAACTTGCCTAAACAAAGTAATGCTGCAATAGCTGCGTCTACAGCAGAGCCACCTTTAACTAACATTTTTTTCCCAACCAAGCTACACTCTGTGTTGTCTGTAGCTACAGCTGCTTTTTGGAAGATCTCGTCTTTTGTGTGTACATTTTGTGTAACCATTCTGTGTTGTGTAAAGTTACATAACAAAATTTTGAACTTTAAATTTATTATAAAGGTAACATAAAATTATTTTAATTATTCAAAAACATACCCTCCCATGAGAATTCTTTTTACTGCTTGCCTTTTATGCAAGTGCACGTGTTGGTTGTTAATTTTATTGTGTCTGTATAATAGTGCCATTGAACCCAGCATAAGACAAATAACACAAACGATAATTGGTTGCAAAAGACGGGAATCTGGCATTTTGACGACTTATAGTGATGAAATTAAATAGTCTGAGATTAATAATGATTAAACCATAATAAAGTCTAACAATTTTTTATTCTTAAATTTAATTCAGAAAAAGCATCATTTTAATGCTATTTATAAAGTTATATATTTTAATAATAAAAGTATTTAAAATAAAAAAACTTTTATAAAAAAAAGATTTTGATTTAACAAATGCGAATAAAGTTTTAAAACTATCAAAATCATTCAGAATAACTTTCTGTTCATATGAATGCACACTAAAATGCAATTTTAGCAACATAAAAGGCAAGCATAGCAACGCAAAATGGCGTTAAAAATTTTACACTCTACTTCACATCAGCTTAGTTTTATTATTTCCAATGCTACTTAAGATATCTAATATCTTGGTGTTGCTTTACGGGCACTAAAGAAAAAAAATACGTGTAACGCATAAGCTAAAAGAAAAATAAAATGTCAAAAAACTTTAATCAACCAAACAAAAAAAAATACTTATTTAGCAAATTAAAAAAAAAAAGTTATTGTCTACCAGGCCTGTTACGTGTTACCAGGGCTGGATTAACCATTAGGCAAACAAGGCATTTGCCTTGGGCACCAAGCGTTTGGGGGAACCACAAGTCCTCAAGAAATGTTTTTTTTAACAAATTTAAGTCCAGAAACAACTGAAAATAGAACAAGCGCTATGAAAATGAAGAAATACATTATAATAAAAATCCGCATTCAAGTTTGGTAAAATCTTGAATGCTTAAAAATTAAGCTATAAATGAGCCGGTTTTTTCTATTTAGCTTTTTTTTGAACTAATTATTTTTTTCGCGCTTTAATGACTTTTTTTTTGCGCTTTAACAACTTCACTTGAGGATATTTTTTTATTAACAACGTGAAACTGTTATTAAAGCTGTATCGTGATTTGTTTTATCATTTTTATTGATTCTGATATTAAGGAATTATTTATTGGAGCTTACACCTTAAGTTTGTTGTTTTTTAGCCTTATTTTGCATAATTTTTTAATTTTTATGTAAATTACATTTTCGTTTTATATCATTTAATCATTTTTATTTGCATCTTTTTGCATACTTTTTTCAATTTCAGATCCCAAAATGAAACGTGTTCAGTTAAGTGGTGCACAAAGGAGAAAACTAGCTAAAGAAAAAGAGCACACTATTTCTGTTGTGAAAGCTACGAGCAGAAAATTAACAAGTTATTTAGTTTTAGATCAGCAACAGGCAAAAAAAGGGATTTTACTGACACTATTGGCCCTCTTGATAGGTCTACTATAGGCTGTTCTGCAAATCCAGACACTGCAATAGAGCTTGATAATGAAATTTGTTGTAAGTGTAACCCTCTTCAATCTGCTGAAGATGATGATAAAAATGCAGATGATAAAGATGAAAATGATAAAATTAATCAAGCAATAGATCCAGGACTGTGGATTGACTTTTCCGCCTATGATATGGCTTACTGGGTTGACTGTGGGCCTACTAACTGTCAGCATCATTTTGGTCCCTTTAATAAATCTTGCCGTATTTATGCTGGAGGAAAAAAAACAAGCTTTGTTCCCAAAAATAATAGTGAGCAGTACAGGAGAGAGTGGTTATTGTATTCACCATCCACGGGATCTGTGTACTACTTTGTTTGTAAACTTTTTGCATCTACTGGTTTCAAAAATTTTGCTGATAAAAATGGGTTCAGTGACTGGAAAAATAACATTTATGTTGATAATCACGAACAAAGCGCTACTCATAAAAACTGAATGTTAGTATACCTAACTCGTCGACAAGGCTGCGGTGTACTACAAAAGCTAGAAGAGCAAATAAATGAAGAGTATAATTACTGGGAACATGGTCTGGCTTTCAGAAGAACAAATGAAAAATTTGGATCTTTACAAAATGGAAGTTATTTAGGGCTGCTAGAGTTGGTCAGTCAGTTTGATCCATTTTTAGCGTCACACTTTGCGAAATATGGAAATTCTGGAAAGAGAAATTCTTCTTATTTATCCAAAACTATATGTGAAGAATTTATTGAAATTATGCCCAAAAAAGTCTGTGAAGTAATTGTAGATGAAGTAAAGGCTTCCGGTTATTTCAGCTTGTCAGTAGACTCAACACCCGATATTTCACATATAGATCAGCTAAGCGTTGTTCTTCGATATGTAGCAGATGGGGAGCCCATTGAACGCTTTTTGACTTTCTTGGAGTTGCAAAATCACACTGGTAAAGGTATGGCTAAGCAAGTGCTGCAGTACTTACGTGAAGTCTGCAGTATTGATTATTCGAAATGCAGAGGTCAATCCTACGATAATGCAGCTAATATGTCCGGGTGCTACAAGGGCATGCAAAAAAAAATTCTAGAGGAAAATGAGTTTGCTATATACATACCCTGTGCTGCCCATTCACTAAATCTTGTAGGCAGAAGTGCCATTGACTCCTGTTTAGAGGCAGTAAACTTCCATACAGTGCAACTGATCTATACTTTTTTTTCAGCTTCAACCAACAGATGGAAGATTCAGAAAGGATGCCTTGTGAATGAAACGCTGGTGAAGTCTCTTTCCGATACCAGATGGGATGCACATGCTGTTGCAACTGAAGCTATCCTAAAGTCTCATCCTCAGATTTTAAAATCGTTAGAATGTATACAAGAAGATCAGACACAGAAAGGAGACACCAGAGGAGAAGCAGAAAACTTTGCAAAGAAGATGCAAGAATTAGAATTTGCTTTCATGCTTGTTTTTTGGAAAGAGATATTACAGCATTTTCACAGGGTTAGTCAGGCTCTCCAAAAAGAGCATGTGAACTTAAAAACGTGTGCTGATTTGTATACTTCACTTGCAGATCACTTGCATAAATCTAGGAATGAATTTGAAAGATTTGAAGAAGCTGCAAAAATAATGACACCAGGTGTAGATTATAAGTCAACTTTGACCCGTAATCGTAAACGAAAGACAGTGTTCAATGATGGTGATGCCCCTGAAGTATCTCTGAATGCCAGAGGCAAATTTCTTATGTCTGCATTCTACGCCATTGTTGACAAACTTGAGACAGAATTGAGTAGACGAAGACAAGTATATAATGATGTAGCAGTTCGCTTTTTTGGTCGATGGATCATTATCACAAACATCTCAGTGTTGTGAAGAACTAATAAATGCTTATCCTGAAGATCTGAACAATAATTTATATACTGAACTACAACAGTTTCATTCATATATTCGATAAAAGTTTCCAGCTGCATCAAAATCAGAAAACAACACGTTCAATCATGGAGAATTATACCAAGTAATAGTTAGAGACATAATTGAGTGTGCCTTTCCAAATGTTGAAATCGCCTTCCGCATATTTTTAACATTAATGGTTACTAACTGTTCAACTGAGCGTTCTTTTTCTCAGTTGAAACGTACAAAAAATCCAAATAAATCAACAATGAAACAAGAAAGGCTCAATTCCTTATCTCTGTTTATGATTAAGGCATATATGTTGCGCAAAATTACCTGACGATATACTCTAAGACTTTGGTAGATGTAAATCTAGAAGAAAAAACTTTAAAATGTTAATGACAATATCTTTTTGATTTTTTCATCTAATAAAAAATACAGTTTGTCTATTATTGTTTCAAAATTTATTAACTACTAATTTTAATACAGAAATACTATATTGTAGGTTTTATATGAGTGATAGTAGTACAAACTACAAACATATTTGTTAACAACTGTTTTCTTTGAATAACATTGAACATACCAGCGGTCACAGTCAGCGAAAAATCAGGGGTCCCGGGCAGAAGAGGGCACCGATGTGGGTTTAAGCTTTGGGCACTAAAAAGGCTTTATCCGGCCCTGCGTGTCGCGGTGGTTAGGGATGTGACTCAGAAACAAGGGGTCCATGGTGTTAATACGACAACTTTGTTTACTTTTATTTTGACTCTGTTTATTAAATTCTATTTACAACGTTCATACAGAAACAAAAATTCTGGAGGGCGTTATTATTTACAAAAAGAGCTTATGACTTGACTAATAAATTACATCAATTAAATAAAATAATATTATGACAAGAATTTTATAAACGTAACAATAAAGTTTTATAACGATCAGCCATTATCAAACATGATTCAATGCCGGCTCTGGTAAGGTAAGCAACATTATTAAGGAAGAAAACAGTTGCTTTGGAAGCAAGAGTTCCAGGGTTTACAGCGAGTTCTGAGCATGTTTCATGCCACCGGTAAAGAAGGAGGCATGAACTTCCTAGTTAAATACTTTTTCCGCGATACACTGTAACAAGACCGTTACGACTTCTTGGGGCGTCTGCAATAAGACTGTAACGACTTCTTGGAGCATCTTAAGAACTACAAAAAAAAAAAAAAAAAAAAAAAAATCTGTTATCTCTAAAACAACAAAACAATTTTTGCCAAAGATTATTAAAGTAGACTATAGTTTTTTTGCGATCAAAAAAACTTGTTACCAAACTTAATAAATATTTTGTATTTGTAGGACCAAACCCAGCTGAAAAAATAGCAAAAGTTGTTCCAATATTTAAAGAAGCACGGCGTTAATTTTTGGCAAAAAATCTTTCAGCGTGAATTGTTCGCGCGACTATTAAAACTAAATGTCGTGTAGACTGGAATATTTTTACATTTGGTTTAGTCTACACTAAAATATGCACCCAGGACCATGGCTTAATTGGTCAAAAGTTGAATGTTTCAATGTGTTAATATGTTGAAATAGGAGTTATATTTTTTGTTCATGGAAGAATATATTTATTTTTACACATTCTTCATATTATTTTAATGATAATAAATAAGTCTACAAAAAGATGCTCGATAAACCACTGTTACCTCTTCTATACACACAGTTTTACATTTTAAATTGATACTTGCATTATAATCTTTCTTATTAGCTGAAGATTTTGAAAGTTGATAATTCTATCTTGAGATATTTTTTTGTTTCAGCGTACAGTGTGAACAACAAACCTTAAACGATTTTTAGATCGCTCATCATTATCATCAAATCTCTTCAAATCTCATCAAATCTCTTCCGCATTTACTTTTGAACAGACGTGTTTTTATTGATCGAAGAAATTTTTTTTTTTTTTTTTTTTTTTTTTTTTATAATATAAACTTCTTAAACTTAGTCGAAGCATTTTATGTACATATTTTATCGAAAATGAGTTCAAAACAAATCACTGACGTCTCGATAAAATTAGTTAGGGAAATTTTTCAAGAAATGTTCCAAAAACAACAAAATGATATACTATCGTTAATAAGTGCAAATTTAAAACTGACTAATGATCGAATCGATGGATTGCTGAAAGAAATTAGTACATTAAAGGAAACTTGTGAAATGTTAAAAAAAGATAACGTAAACCGAAATGCTGATCAAAATAAAACTAACAAGCAGTTGATAAAGTTTGAAAAAACACAAAAAGACATTGAGGAAAGTCTAACGTTTTATCAAGATTGCAATGACAAAAAAATGAGCGAGTTGGAAAAAAAAAAGTCATCGAATGCAAATATAGGTGAGAATGAAAAAAATAAATTTAGACAGCTGGAAGATCGACAAAGGCGAAATAATCTTCGAATTGAAGGAGTTAAAGAAAATGACAACGAAAGTTGGGATGATACGGAAAAAATAATAATAAACATTTTTGAAAATAATCTCAATGTAAATGGGGTAATCATAGAAAGAGCGCATAGAACTGGCATTATTGAAAAAAAAAATCCAAGAACAATTATAATTAAGTTACTTAACCATAAAGACAAAGTAAAAATCCTAAAAAATGCCAATAAACTGAAAGGATCCGGAATTTATATCAACGAGGATTTTTCGCTGGAAACTTCCACAATAAGAAAGAAACTTCTTGAAGAAAGCAAATTGCACAGGATAAATGGTAAGTATTCCGTTGTTATATACGATAAGCTTATTGTTAGAGAATTTATAAAAAAAATAAATAATGATAAATGATTTTCTTACGTTTTTATATTACTTTTTGAATTTTAATATTGCTTTAAGTTATTTCTGATTTAAAATGGCTGATGAAACTGTTTTAACAAACATAAATTTTAATTCATTTGTATCAAAAAAGTCAATACTATTAAACAACTATTCGGATCCTGATATTAATTTTTATAATAATGATGAAATAATAAAAAATATTAACCCTTTATATTATGACCCAAATTCTAAAAAAATTGCTAATGGAATGGAGGATAACTATTTTTCAATGCTTCATATTAATATTAGAAGTATTCAAAAAAATTTTGAGTCATTAAAACAACTTTTATATAAAATTGGCATTAAATTTCAAATAATTTGTCTAAGTGAGACATGGTGTAAAGATAAAAACATTGAAAACAATTCTAATTTTCAATTACCTAATTATAAAGTAATTCATCAAGTTAGAGCATCTAATAAGGAAGGTGGGGGTTTTTGTATATACATAAAAAACTCAATATTATTCAAAGTTAAACCAATTTTAAGTTCAACTACTAACGATTACGAATCGTTATGTATTGAAACTATTAACAAAACCTCAAAAAATATCGTCATTCATGGTTTATACAGACCGCCTTCAGGAAGCATTAAGGTATTTGAAAACCACATTAAAAAAATAATTAAAAATAAATCGTCTATGAATAAAGCTGTATATTTTATTGGTGATATCAATCTCAATATATTAGATTATGAAAATAATATATATATTAAAAACTTTTTTAACACCATTTTTCAAAATAGCTATATTCCACTAATCAATAAACCAACGCGAATAACTAAGGAAAGTTCAACATCCCTTGATCAAATTATAACAAATGAATTTATAAATGAAAATATAAGAACAGGAATATTTACAACTGACGTGTCTGATCACTTTCCGATTTTTATCCTATCGCAAAAATGCATATATAATGCCCAAAATGAACGGGAAAAAATAATTAAAACACGTTTAATAACCGACACTTCTATTAGTCATTTTTATAAGCTTCTATCCTGTGTTAACTGGGACACCCTAAAACTAAATCTAAACGCCAATAAAGCGTATGATATTTTTCTAACAGAGTTTCTTAATCTTTATAACAAGGCATTCCCAGAAGTTACTAAAGTAATCAAAACAAAAACACTTTTAAACCCTTGGATCACGAAGGGCATTCTTAAATCTTCAAAAAAAAAACAACGCTTATATAACAAGTTTCTTAAAAAAAGAACTCTTAAAAATGAAACTACCTATAAAAACTATAAACGGCTATTTGAGTCAATTTTAAAACGCTCAAAGAAACGTTACTATTCTGAACAATTAATAAAGCACAAAAATGATTCTAAAAAAACTTGGCATATTATTAAGGAGGTAATTGGAAAAAAAAGCTTATACAGAAATTTACTTCCTCTAAATCTTAAATTTAATAACAAACAAATTGTAAATAAATCCTTAGTCGCTGAAACACTTAACCAGTTTTTTGTAAATATAGGTCCTACTTTATCATCTAATATAGCAACTACTCAATCACACTTTAGTTCGTACTTAACCTCAACCAACCTTAATGTTATGTCTAATTATAAACTTACAGAAAAAGAATTACTAGACGCAGTCTCTTTATTAAAACCCAATAAAAGTTTAGGATTTGATGATATAAGTAGTAATGTCATTATCAAATCAATAAAACAAATTACAATTCCATTACTACATATTTTTAATTTATCTCTAAAACAAGACGTTTTTCCAGATAACCAAAAAATTGCAAAAGTCATTCCAGTGTTAAAATCAGGTGATCCTTCCGATGTTACGAATTATAGACCAATCTCAATTCTTTCTTGTTTTTCTAAAATATTAGAGCGGGTTATGTATAATAGACTATATTCCTTTTTAAATGTTAATAATATTCTTTTTCATAAACAGTTTGGATTTAAATCTGGTCATTCAACTGATCATGCAATCACTCACCTTGTTCATGATATATTTAAAGGGTTTGATTAAGACAAGTATACCCTAGGTGTATTTATCGATTTAAGTAAAGCTTTTGACACTGTCAATCATCAAATCCTTCTATCCGAACTGAAAAGTTATGGTATAATAAATACTAATTTGTCCTGGTTTGATAGTTACTTGTCTAATAGAAAGCAGTTTATTTCATATGATAGCGGAAAAACGGAATATAAGTCAATCACCTGTGGTGTTCCTCAAGGATCAATTTTAGGACCACTTTTATTTCTCGTTTATATTAACGACTTATATAAATTTTCTAACATTTTAAACTTAATTTTGTTTGCAGATGATACAAACTTGTTTTATTCTAGTAAAGATATCAGTAAATTATTTCAAACAGTAAACAAAGAACTTGAAAAATTAACCCAATGGTTCAAATCAAACAAACTATCTTTGAACATCAATAAATCCAAATACACTTTGTTCCATCGTCTTCATAAAAAACAAGATATTCCATTAAAACTTCCTGATCTTTTTATTGATAACGCATTATTAAAAAGAGAGCAATCAATAAAATTTTTAGGTGTGGTTCTGGATGAAAATTTAACCTGGAGGGACCGCATAGGTCTAATTGAAAATAAAATATCAAAAAATATAGGTGTTTTGTATAAAGCCAAGCAGTTTTTAAATCTATCTTGTTTAAAAAACTTATATTTTTCTTTAATTCATTGCTACTTAAATTATGCAAACGTTGCTTGGTGCAGCACAAACGCAACAAAAGTGAAAAAACTGTTTAGTAAACAAAAACAGGCTATAAGGATAATTACAAACGTAGACCGTTTCTCTCACACTCAAACATTATTTAATAAACTTAATATTCTAAATGTATATAAACTAAACCTTTACCATATTCTTATCTTCATGTTTAAACTTGATAAAAAAATATCACCAATGTTATTTAATTCACTTTTTGAAAAAATAAACCACATATACCCTACCAGATTTTCAAAAAACAATCACATTCAATCCAAAACACATTATTCAGCAACCAAATTCTCAATTGCTAACCGAGGTCCTAAGCTGTGGAATACAATATTAAATAATGAGCTGAAATCTAATTATTCTTTAAACTAGTTTAAAACAAAACTTAAGCAATTACTGATGATACATGAAAATGAATTAAAGTTCTTCTAAAAAGCTTTTTAAACTAGCAAACAAAAACAAAAATTAACCTACTAATTACTCTTTAATATTATATTTAATATTCTAAACAATAGTCTGCTATTGTAAATGTATTTCTTATCTTATAAGTTTTGAATTTACAAACGATTTTTTTAAGTTTTATTATTTGAAATACTAATTACTAAAAATATTGTAAAATTTTATAATTTCAATTTTTATTAAAAAAAGTTATTGTAAATTCTTTTTGTAATATTAATACTTATATATCATCTTATTTTACTAATCAGTTCTTAAATATAAATACTCTTTGAATTACTAAATATTTTAAACGTTATATATTTTATTTTTTGCATTTTGTTAAAACATTTTATTTGATGAATATGCATTTTTTTGGGGGGGGCTTAATGATAAGATGAATTTTGTCTTCTTCAAGCCCCAGTCATGTAAATATTTGTTTTTATAAATTACGAGTGTAAATTATTTTCAATCGGCAAATACAATACTAAAAATAAAAAAAAATAAAAAATAAAAAAAAAAGATATCTTATTTTTTCTTGTAAAATTGACTTTTTTGATTTTCAAAAAGTCTTAAAACCTAAAATAATGAATTAACTTTAAAATCTCTAACTAAAAATGAACCTAACACACTAAGGACCGTTTGCAGAATTTTTTTATAAATGAAGTAAAAGATAAGTATGAGTTTATCTCTGATGTTTCTATGTCACTTTTTGACTAATTTCCAGAAAACTGGCAGTCATTTTTTAAAATTTATTTTATATTATTTGATTAAACAACAAACTATTTTTAAGAATTTATCTTGAATGTTAAAATGCAAATGTTACATAATTTTTTATTTATTTGTTGAGTAATAATAAATTTATATTTGTTTTACTCCCCTTCTTCGTGAATATCTTTACTCAATATATATATACATTTGCAAATACCCCCCGAGGGTATAATAAACATTATAAACGTTATTTCCAATGTAATATATGACGCACCCACAACGTTCCTTCTGTCGCAATACAATAGTAGTTTATATATAATGCAGATGTTTGCACTAATTACAGTTTATATATAATGCAATTATTTACACTAATTATAGCACCCCTTGATCTCTAGATCACAAAGTCTGCATACTTATTCGGAAACTTCCGAACTCGCGTCGATCTTCGGAAATTCAAGTTATCCGCGATGGGTTCTTTCAATTCTCTAATAGACAAGTCAGCTACAATGGGTGCAGGACGGACGTCCGACATGTGTCTCGGCAATCCATTGATTTCTACCGAAACTCCTTCATCTGAAACTCTTTCTCTGTTCCAGGAACAGAGGAAGAGTCTCAGATGAAGGAGTTTTGGTAGAAATCAATGGATTTTTTCAGGGAGCTATGTTGTACCAATATACCATTTTTAACGGATCTTTGCCACTTCTGGCTGCCATACGCTTGATTGTGCGATGATGACGTTCAAAGATTCCGTTTCCAGATGGCCTGTAAGTGCAACGAAACAGGATGGACACTCCCCATTCTGCGCATAAATTACCAACAAGTTTTGAGTAAAAAGTTTTGCTGTTGTCAAGTAAAACTTGCCACGGAAGTCCTCGTTCTCGGAATATTTCTTCTAAATGAAAGCACACTGTTGTTTCTTTCTTATTCTGTAGCTTTCTCCAAATTGCAAACTTGCTCCTTTTTCCACAGTCAATAATAGACAAATAAATCTCTGATTTGTAGTGGGTTATGTTAATAGCTAAACGATGTCAGCTCTTTAAAACTTCAAGATTTCCTTCTTCCCATCTAATTGGCGCAGGATCAACCAATAAACATCTTTCGCAACTTTTCACAACTGGTTCTCAACGTCTTTTCTACAAACTTTCTCCTTCAGATATGTCTGTTTCATCAAATAATGGGTTCGATTGACTCCAAAGTGATGTAGATTATGAAACGACTTCACATCAGGCGGTACAACATTTGCTGTCATTGCAGAATGGTTTGAATGCAGCCAGTTCTGTGGTAGCCTCGTAAGAGCATTGGCTTTATTTTCTGCTGACTTTACTAGGAAAAGTTTTAATTTTCTACCGCACTCCTGTACAAGGTCGTCAATTAACAACAACCGGCAACGGACAAGTGGTTCTCCAAGACCGTGTACTCGAACGAGTTTGTCACCGATAATTAAGAAGTTTAACCAACCGACAACAGTAGCCGAATCACACTTTATGGCAATGCATTCGAATCACCATTTTGTTGCTAGATTAATTCCTTTTATCACGGCTTCTAACTCTGCAAGATTAATGTGAGCCGTATCATCTTGTTTCCTCAGCTACAAACAGTCTTCTACTATTTCCCCAGCCACTTCCAAAACTATGCCAACAGCTCAACTGCTTGCATTGCACCACACAGTTGCTTCAGAAGTGTTTTTGACTTTCCATGACCTATGAACGGGATCTTCCTTTGTAAATCTTTCATTTAAACTGGTTACTAATTTGACAACACGCTCGTTCACCATAGAGTCTCATCCACAACTACTCGAAACCTTTTAGATAGCTGCACTAAGGGTGCAACCAATTCGCTATTGGAAAATGCCCGGTTAGCTGTCCGCACCAAGAAAAGATTTGGGGACGTGTCATTTTTCCTTCAGGAACTTTGGGTATATTGTCACGTTTCCAACGTACTTGATTGCATTGTTTGTACACTCGCAATCAAAGCACACGACGACCGACAAGTTTTTTTGGGAACTTAGAATCCAAGCCATATTTTTCCAAGAGTTCTTGAACTCTGCAACTTGACACTATGTTATTATTGACAATGATATCATTAATAAATGAATCCGTCCCAGACTCGACAAATTTATCTAAGGATTACACCTTTTTTAAGATTTTAGTCTTTTTCTGGGCGCCGCATTTAAACCAAAACTTGTTAGACAATCTTGTTAGACAGTAACGCTGCCCTTCATATTCCACAACTTGATATTTCCATAATGCTTCGTCGACACGAACCTGCTGGTACGCTTTCTTTAAATTGATTATCTCAAGATTTTCTCCAACTTTCTCCAGTTGCGAAGTTTGGTACTGCAAACATCGCCATCTATAGTATGACTGGATACAAATTGATTCAACTCCCGGTAGTCCATCACCGGACGTACTTTTAATTTATTTCGTTGAGTTACTGCCATTAATGGAATGATGCCATTACATCTCCTTTCAAATAGTTTCAGCTATCCCTGTGCTATCCATTCACTTATTTTGATTGCGTACTCACTTTTAACGTCCTCAGAGATATGATATTTGGAGTTTTGTTTTGTTAAAGTTAGTGGTTCCATCAGCCATTTCCAAGACAGGCTCCAACTGCAATTTTTGAATTATGCTACAAAGTCTTTATCAATCAGCTTTAGAATAGTAGGCGAGGATGCTTTATTCGTTTTTCTTGAGAAACTGCAGTAGCACCAATAGTTAGTTGTTCCACATTGAAGTTTATAGTTTCGCCGTCTCTCCCGAATTGGATACCTCCATGCAGTCGTATTGCGTCCATATCAAGTAGCATTTGATATTCGGGAACAATGTCTGCAACCAGGCATTCCAAATCGATAGTAGTATCATTTATAGAAAGATTAACAACAATCTGGTGTTTTATTTCAATTGAGTTTCCATTCATCACAACAACCTTTTCTCTTGCGTGTTTGACAATTTTTGCGTTTACAATATCCCGACTTAAAATTGATTTAGAGCATCCAGTATCCAACAATGCTTTCATTTTTCTTCCATTGACAAATACGCAGAGAGTTGGTGGTTTTAAATTTTGTGGGAAGCCGCACAAACAAAAACGGGTGGCTTTCCTTCTATATTTTTTTAGTTCGTACACTTTTTATAGCAGTGCAGGGCCAGGTGATTGTCCATTCCACACACAAAGCACCTCTTCTTCTCAATTTCTTTGCTACAGTTTCGACTGATATGTCCATCTCTGCATCAGTAGCAATTTATGGTCTTTTAGCCGCGTCCTTAAGGAACCTGTCTAGGACTGATGGCGACAGGATTCACGCAACTAACCAAACACGGTTCTTACGACGTAAGATTACTAAACTTCTTGATTTTTCAGCAATCTGGTACAGCGGCATTGTTGATATTAAGCATGCAATTTGCAGCTGTTTTCTTGCTTCGTCAGGTAACTCGATAATGAATGCGCACCTTATCCACTTTTCGCTTACGTGAGATGATATAAGCTTGCTCAGCCTCGTTAATTCTGCAAGATATACGTCAACGGACTTTTTTCTTTAAGACGGCGATTTACGAATTCTTCGTATGCTATTAGCGGAGAAGCAGAAAAGAAGTAGTCAGTGCATTTTTCACTTCATTGTAGTCTTCTTTTATCTCATCACTAAGACCTTGATAAACGGCAAACGCTCCGCCAGAAAGAAATAAGGGAAGCACCACATGCAACTCATCGACTTTTTTGAAGTTTTGCTACCAGTTCCAATTTCTGTATCTATTCTGAAAATTCACCCATTGTACTGCGACACCAAATCCGCGAACTTCATCAGGATGCTCGTTGCCGAAATAGCTTGTAATAATAAATCTACATTTGTTTTCCCCCCCTCCCCTTGTTCGTGAATATCTTTACTCAATATATATACATTTACAAATACCCCTCGAGGGTATAATAAACATTATAAACGTTATATACAATGTAATATATGACGCACCCACAACGTTCCTTCTGCCGCAACACAATAATAGTTAATATATAATACAGTTGTTTACACTATAATAATAATAATAAATATATAATAATAATAATAAATATATAATACAGTTGTTTACACTAATTACAGTTTATATATAATGCAATTATTTACACTAATTACTTGTCGCTTGACATTAAAAAATTTTCAGTTTATAAAATATATTTCATAAAAATAATATTTATTAGTAGGTATAAATATATATATATATATATATATATATATATATATATATATATATATAAAACAGTATAAAAAAAGGTTTACAAATATCTTAACTTGCAATATGTGACTGGCTACACATCAGTGTTGTCCGTGTTTAACCGATAAATGCATTCAGATCATTTTATGAAGTAAGTTTATGTTAATTCTACATAATTGTGTTATTAGGGTATTTATACACACTAAACATTACTTTTTATTCGGCTGCAGTAGGCAGGCTTTGTGAGAAAAAAAAATTCTTGAAAGTGTTTGAAGTTCCAAGTTTTATCAAATTTTCACAAATTTTCTATTTTTACAGATTTAAATGTTTTATATTAATAATTTTTCATACAAATGTTGGTGTATATCTTAAAAAACTGTGTTTCTCTCATTTATATTCATTGATATCCATTTATATGTTGCATGTTCAAAAGCAAAAACAATTTGTAGTTTTTTTTCAAAGTTGATAAACATCTGATACAAGGTATCAGATATACTTTGTATGAAGTTATAGTAATCTGATACAAGGTATCAGGTTATTAAAAGCCTTGATGTTTGTGTTAAGGTTATCAGAAGAACTCCGGATTTGTATGTCACAAAACGATTACTTCAAGATTGTGAATTTCAAAATAGGTATCACAGATGTAATGACTTGCAAGGCTGCTCAGTTTTATGGCTTTTTATTAAAAAACTTGTTCTGGTAAACATCAAAAAGAATATACAAGCAACAAATTTTATGGTTGCATTTTATTTATATCTTGATCTCATAAATCAAGATATAAATAAAATCCTTTTGCATTTTGATTATATCTTGATTTCATAAATTATATTTGTTCAAATTAATTAATATATTTTTTTAGACTTGGATTTTACTTATATCATTTCAAGTTATTTTTATATAACCTTCATAAAAAAGATAACATATTCAAAATATGAAAATAGTTTATCTCTATTAGTTTTTGTAAATATTACCTGTTATAAAAATATCAATAAGATGACACCTTCTTAATGTTATACTTTTTATTTTTTTTAACAAATTAAGGTGTAGATGTATATAGTAGTTCTATTGGTTTAAGGTTAAGTTATTATATTGGTTTAAGAATAAATTATTCTATTGGTTTAAGATTAAGTTATGTTTCGTTTTTTCAATATTTAATGAAAGTTTATTTGCTTCAAACCACTCATTAAGATATATTAATTCTGTGTTTACAATATAAAAAATATTTTTCAAATTTAAGTCAGAAAAGAAAACATTTGTGTCATCAGCAAAAATAATATAATTAAGTATTTTTGGAGACAAATAAATATCATTAATATAAATTAAAAACAGCTGGTATCCAAGTATTGATCCTTGGGGAACTCCGCAATTTATTGATTCAAATGGGGAACATGGGGAACTTTCCTGCAACGAAATCAAAAGAAACTTCAACCACAAACTAATTTAAAATAATTTTTATAGCAGCATTTTCTAAAAAGAATTTTTCCTTTATCTTATTTACTAATTAGATTACTTATATTTCATAATTTCTTTAAATTATTTTTGGAGATTGTTTAATTCTGGTGCTTTGCAAAATTTTAAGTATATAAAATTATTTTACATATAGATTTTTAGTTTTTTAATAATTAATTTTTATTCAGAAGTACAATTATAATTGGAGTGTCCAATTTTTGTAATATTTTTTCTGCAAATATCAATTTAATATTATGTTATCAATGTGAAAGTAAAATCTCAAGATATGATTAAAAAAATTGTAGGATGATTTACATAAACATACGCTTTGTTTTCTTATAAATAAAATTCAAGTTTAGCGCAAATTGTCTGTACCAATAGATACCACTCGCAGAAACTTTGTGATAACACGCGCAAGCTGGAGATTTGTGAACAAAAATTAAAGCCGTGAGGTTTAAAAGCTAACATAAGTAGCGAGCGTCCAACTTGTATCTTTTCTGTATTTTTAAAAGTTTTATAAAGAATTTTGTACAACTAAATACGAAATCACCTTTTTGCAATTTATTGTACTCTCCAACAACTTCTTGTTTATTAGATCGTGACGTTAGAATAATAGGGTTCTATCTCGGTTTTTTAACTTAGAGAGAATTTAACTTTCGATTTTTAATTACTTAATTATTTTGCAGCTGTTATTGTTTATATTGATAATATATATATATATATATATATTTTATGTTACTTATGTTTTATAAATAATCTTACGTTATTTATTTTATAATCTTTCAAATTGCTTTATAAATTATTTTTTAATTTCAACTTTATTAAATGATGTTAAAGCTAACAACAAAAAATTAAAAACATACGTTTTTAAATATTGTATAAATAAAAATAAAACTAATATACTAAAATTATATAACTTTTACCAAAAAAAATTATAATATAAATAAAAACTGAAAATTAGATTTTTTTACCATGAAAATTGGAAGACAGAACCTTATAATTCTCATCTACCGATTATTTTTTCATAAATTCTTCTTATTTTAAGCTTCAGTTAAAATTTATTTATATGGTATCTTTTTTATCATTTTAAAATAGAAGTATTATCGGCGGATCAAGGAGAAAATATTTATTAAACAGGATATGCTATAATAGAAAAAAGCAAAATTTCTAGTAAACAGGTATAAAAAATTTTTCTTCAGAAATAACAATTTTATCCTTTTATTGAAGTTGTAATTCATTTTGCTTCCTAAAAATTTAAGTTAAATATATTATCTATACATAAGAGATAAGAGGTTTTAATACAGAATCTTGAACATTTGTAGTGTTAATTGTTTACAGTTTGCTTAGGGCATTTCTCTTCATAACCCCCATAATGTTTATTTAATGGTTGAATTAAAATTTGATGATACATAATGTTTATTTAATGGTTAAATTAAATATTGAGGATGATGTTTATTTAATGGTTGATTCCTCAAAAAAGTATGATTTTATAAAAATCGGATAAAAATTATTTTAAAACTGGAAAACTGAGAATTTTCTATATTTTGTAATAAAAAAATAGTTAAACAACAAGAGTTTAGTTAAAACAAAAGTAGTGGGCAAAAACCATTAGACATAATCAAACGTCATTGTGGCTTTTTGTAAACTGAATCAAGAATTATCGTCATGGAA
This sequence comes from Hydra vulgaris, assembly GCF_038396675.1. Classification (NCBI taxonomy): domain Eukaryota; kingdom Metazoa; phylum Cnidaria; class Hydrozoa; order Anthoathecata; family Hydridae; genus Hydra; species Hydra vulgaris. Next base: position 49,390,851 of record NC_088929.1, read on the forward strand.
TATGGAAATGAAACCACCTATGATTAAAAAAAGCTTCAATATAAGGCTAAATAACCTGCCGGATATTTATCAAACCTTATTTTCCATGAAAATTACTGCTGACGAATTTGTCCGATAAAACATCAAAATACATTATGTGCAAGGTGAATCAAGGGAAAATATGAGTAGCTTTAATGGCTTATGACAAAAACGTTATTTCACTTCAAACAACGAGTTGCTTTTGCTATTTTAGTCGAACGAGGCAAAGGTATTGACTTATAAACAGAAACTAAAATATGTAAATTATGTTCAATATGGTATACTATATACCTTGATGATGGAAATTTTCATCGCAGTCTTGTTATTGCTAAAACTCATGGGGATAATGTGAAAATTAAAAAAAACAGAACGCATTGTATTCAAAAACGAACTTTAAAGAAGTATAAAGAAAAAGTAGAAAAGAATATTTAAGCGAAGGCAATTTAAATGAAAAGGGTATATCTTAACACATGCAAACTTCTACGCCATACAACGTCAACCCAATGCAAACGTCAACATCATGCAATCGTCAACATCATGCAAACACCAAAAGGTTTTTATAGTCAGAGGAGGGTTCACAACTTTTATGTCTAATCTTTATTTATTATTTATTTACACTGATCGTAAATAAATAAGAAGTTGATATTATACTTACAAAAAAAGATACACCAATAACGGAACTAAGTATGATTGTGCCGAGCTTAAGACGATAAAAAGTAATATCTACCATTATCAGCCGAATAGAAACAAAACCTTGCACTCTCTACCTAAAACCTAATCACCTAACCCACCTAATAACTATGGGTTATTGGGATTGATATTTTGCATGTGACATAGTTTTACATAATTTTACTAAATGGAATAAACATATGTTTTTTGTGTATTAACTCTTGAAATAGTGCAATCAACATGACTTTGTGCGCCTGCAATTTTGCTTGTTTTTCTAACTCTTTACTTTTAGTTCTTCATTAAGGCATGGCCAAGACAAGTGGGGGCTTGGGGGCTTTGTTTTTGTTACGCCTCTTATTAAACATAATTATAAGCAATTTGAAAATGTTTATAAAATCTTCTTTTTTAAATGTAAAGAAAAATATTTCGCAATTATTAACTAATTTAAACTAATTATAAACAAAAAAACATATTAATGCTTTCATTGATTTACTTTAGTGATATGTCTTAAAACGAAAATTATCTGGTGCAGAAAGAAAAGCGTCTTAAAGGGCTGTCCATTAATTACGTCAACAATTTTCTGGCAATTTTTATCTCTCCCTTTCCCTAATCAACAACTTGTCAAACTTTAGAAACAACCGCCAATAAAATACGTTAACAAATAATTACCTTTCTCCCCCCCTCACCACCCACCCCCCATTACAAAAAATTAACAAATTAAAAAAAAAATTAAAAAAACAAAAGCATTTTAATTAGTAGTAGTTTACAATTTAATGAAAAAGTGATTAAAAGTAAAATGTTTAGAAAAGAAAAGTTAATTCAACTTTTAACTTATGAACATTTTCTAAATATATATAACAATTGAAAATTATAAAGGCTTGCTCTGAACAAAAAGTTAATAGAAGTAAAAGTGATTGCTATATGCAACACTCTTGGTTTAAACTTCTTCTAGTGCATGATAGAAGGTAAAAAAAAAATGAAATTCCCGCAACCTATCGAAGACCTGTAAATCGTTATTATGTCAATAATAAAAAAATCGTTCCAGTTAACGAATTTAAAAAAACAAAGAGAAACATTAAAACTTTGATGAAAGAGAATATTCCTCAATGCTTTCCGAAATTCTTACAATGATAAAAAAATCGTAGCTATTGAAATTTATAACATATCTTCAAGATCGTCTTTCACATAACAACTTTTAAGTTGTTATATTACAATTAATAATTGCAAACTTAAAAAGTATATATATAATTAATCATCAGTAAATTATGAAATATATTATTTTTGTTTTCAATGGATAACGGTAGCATTTGGTAGTTTGGGATAACGGATAGCAATTAATAATGCTACCAAGGTAGTAACGAATGGGAGGGTACCTGTTTACCTTTCTACAGGCCCAGTCCTAGATAGGACATAACGGATCTGGCAAAATAATTAGGATACGGATCCGGATCCTACCCGGTTTTTTTTAAGATTTGGACCCGTACCCAACTCCAGATCCAATTTTAACTTAAAAACAAATAAAAAAACTATTTTACACGAGAAATTTTTATATTTAAAATATATATAACCACAGTTAACTTTGTAAAATAAATTCTTTGTAGCATTTCATATCAACAAATCTATTTTAATTTTAATTTTCATCACGTTCATTATTTTTGAAGTAACTTTTTAAAATGCATAAAGTATCAATAGTATTATCATTTAAGCTACTCCTAAGCTTGGTTACAAACAACCCCCAAGCACTAAAAGCTCGTTCACTCTCAACAGATGTTGGTTGAATCGTTTTTAACACTGAAATAAAATCTCCAAATTAAAAGTACGTTTTTTTGTTGACCCAAAGGCAGAAAAATCTTTATGTAGAGATTTTATACTAAGAATTTCATTATTTAATTCTTATTTTAGCTCAGCACTTTGTATAGCTTTTTCTAGCTGTGTTTTCATATCAAAACTTTCTTCTACTTCGATTTTAAAATTATTGTTAAAAGTATTTTCTTCACCAATCTTTGATTACTTGAGGTAAAAACTTTAGTAAAAGATTTTTAGCTAACGACATAGCTCGTACTTTTTTTGGCTTTACTCCAAAAGCATCTAAAGTACCAGATAATAGAAAACTAGTGGTTTTTTAAATATTCCATGAGGTGAATCAAATCAGGATTTTTTATGCTTAAAATCCTTGTTTTTAAAGCATCATATAAGTTTTTGCTTATGTCAGATTCATATGGTTGTAGTTGACTTAAAATAAAACAAAAAACTTTTTCGGCTTGAAGCAAATTTGAGTCTCGACGGCAAAGTGCTTCGGCTCCTTATTTTATAGGCTCTAAAGTTTTGACTAAATCTTAAAGAATTAGTAGCTCTGAATCTGATATTTTCATTGAAGACTGCACTTTGATAAGTGCCATTTTAATACATTTGCTTAACTTGACAAAGCATTCAACCATATCAAATGAGTTCCAACGTGTCTAAAATAAGTTTAAATTCATGTCCAAACTTTGATTTTACATATTTCTGCAACACACCATCATTTTTTAAACATTTTTATTATTGAGCAAACTTTTTTTAAAATAGAAAAATAACCTTTTAAAACAATAGCCTTTACTGAACTATTTTCAAATACAATGTAGCTCAGCTCTTCACCTTAATTAAGCTCTTTACTATCATCCTCACTGTGATCCTCTCTAATATTAATTCCAAAATTATCGTTTTGGTCTAAAACTTCAGTTGGTTTCACATAAAATACATCCTCTTACCGCAAGCAAAAAATATACTAAAAATAATATTTTAGTGCAATAACTAAATTATAAAGTACAATCTGATGATTGAAAAAAATACAGTAACATAAATATTATGCTGCTGTATGAAGTCTATTCATGATTTATTATAAGAAAAAATAAGTAAAATAATAGGCAACAAATAAATAAAAACAAAAAGTTTTAACGAAATATAGATAAAATTTAATTATTATTACTGTCAATTATTTTAACATATTGTAATATTCCTTTTAATACTAATATACATTTTCATTTTTTTAAATCATTTTATAACACATACAGAAGACAAATTCTCAAATTCTAAAGGGAAAATTAGGCTTTACATCACTTCTTCCAGGTTTTGAAATCAGTTTTTGTTTTCAGTTTTTGTTTTTTGAATTCAGTTTTGAAATCAGTTTTTCCATGTTTCGCTTGTCCAAAGGCATAGAAGTCATACTGAAAATTAATATTTGAAACATGTATAAAAAAAGTCATTACCGTTACCGCGGTATTACCGCAAACTTTTTTTTTTTTTTTTCGTAATTTATCTTCGTCACTACTTACTTTATATACAAATATCTTTAATACATTTATAAATTAGATAAGAATTAGAATAATGACAGGAGCAAGTTGAAGAATGTAGTCTTATCACCAGGCCTCATAATTGCATACTATTCAACACGCTTGCTTTTGTTTAGCGTATATTTTCTTTAGTACTGAAGAGTGTGTGCTTGCCCAAACGATATTGCTATAGTTGATATAACTGTGAATGAACAAATAATATATATTTTTCAAGTTACTTCTTTTATTATATCCCATTTTTTTCTACTATTTTCTATTGAATTTTCGAGCAGATTGGAGTAATAGTTTTTTTTAATTTGTTTTTTTAATTTTTCAAAAGAATTTTTGTATTTTTTATATTTAGTTTCATTATTTAAAGTTTTATTTTTTTTTTAATTATCGTAGAGCTTTTGCTTCTTTTTTGATGGTTTTTAAGCCCTTTTGTCATCCAAGGGTTACGCAGGTTTTTAGAATGAATTGTTTTTTTGGTCTTTGGGAATTTTCATTTGGGAATTTTGGGAGCTTTTTTATATTGTTTAAAAAATAAGCGTATGAAAAGGTCATACGCATTATATGCATCGTTGCACTCAGCTACGAGTTTCCAATTCGTTACGTGTATCAAATTGCAAAATTTTTTTATAGAATTGTTGTTTATTTGTCTGACCTAGGTGGTAAAGGAATTATTATATTCAATGGTTAAGCGATTAGTTATCAGAAAATTTAAAAAATGGTCACTTATATCGGATTTTATGATACCACTTTCGATTTTACAAATCATGTAGTTATTAGTTATTATATTGTCAATGATTGAACAAGTTAAAGGAGTTACACGCGTCGGTTTGTTTATTAGCGGTATAAAACTGTGCTGAAGAACTGTATTTACAAAGCGCCTGACGTTGGAATTGCAATTCGTATTTGAATGGTTTATGTTAAAGTCACCTGTTAAGTAAATGTTTTTACTTGTGTTAGGTAATAAGCGCTCCAGATGTTTTTGAAATAGTACGAAATTGCCATTGGGTGGTCTGTATAGAGCAATAATGAAAGTATTTTTAGCTTTGTGATCGATTATTTCAAAAGATAACGACTCGCTATCTGCATTATTTATGCTGAGGTTTTCTATCTTTTTGAAAATAAATAAATCTATAAAAAAAATACACACTCCTTCACCGATGCCCTTTTTCCTTGCTTGATGGATTGATTTCCCCGTTAAAGAAAAATTTGAGTTTAAATCATCTCCATTTTAAAACCAGGTTTCTGTTAGGCATTTCTGTTACACTAAATTTGTGGTTTAAATTTTCTAACATTATTTTCAAATTTTCAAAATTTTTATTCATACTCCGGATATTTAGGTTAAACAGCGAAAAGGAAGATGATGAAGAATTAAGAAGGCTAGAAGCCTAACTGACATTAAAATAATTAGTTTTGATTGAAAGTTTATCAAAAATGTTTACATCAGGATCAATGTCATTTGTTGAAAGTATATCATCTCTGTGAGACATATTTAAAATGTTTGATATATTGGTTTCTGCCATGTTAAATGTTAAAAATTATTTACTTACAGCTATTTATGAGGTTGATCATATTTTATTTTTTATTAGTTTTACTTATGAGTTTTTCGTTATTTTTAATAAAAGCATATTTTAGATTAATGATTTTGTCATACCTGACGGCAACATTCTCACCGATTTGACGTCTTTTTTTGACTTCAGTCAGCTATCTCTTTCTAATAATTACGGTATCGAGCGAAAATTCTTCGTTTATATACATGTTTGTTCCTTTTAATTTGTGCGATTCTTGAAATATTTTGGCTTTATCTTTGTGTCTGAGTAAATTAGTTAAAACTGTTCTTGAACGTCCATCCTTTCTCAATCCGGTTCGATAAGCTTGCTCAATTTCAACTCCATTCAATCCTAATTTATTAGATAAAAATGATTGAACTTTCTCTTTGGTTTTAATCCAGTTTTTTTTTTTGCACTTTCTGGTATTCCATCAATTCGCAGATTTTTTTTTTCGAAATCTATCTTCGATTTTTCTGTATTTTTCGTTTCTATTTTCCTTGTTTTCCTTTTCAAAGCGTTCGTTGTTTTCTTCGTAGACTTTAGCTATTTTTTTATTGAAAAGTTCTTCTTGAAAATTTAAAGATAATTTTACGTCTTCAACATCTTTTACTAAACCTTTGATTTGGTTAGCATTTTCTTTAAAATTTTATTCGACTTTATCAAGCCGCTCATTGATGATTTTCGTGTTTGCACTTAAAATTTCGACAAATTTTTTTTCTTGTTGTTTCAGCATCGCCTCTGTTTCTTTTCTAAATTCCAATAACATTTCCTGAAGCAATTTTTTAATTTCTGCAAGTTTAACTGCCATTTGTTATAATGTTTCAACGTACAAAAAGTTTTTTGTTGGTTTATTTTTTTAAATATTTTTAAGTAAAACAATTTTTTTTTTAAACAGATAAAAACGCGTCTGCTCTTCTTGAAGGCTTATTGAAAAAAAAACAAAAAAAAAACATTGTTCCCATTACCACGGTATTATCGCAAACATCGTCTCCATTACGGCGGTATTACCCTCGCTTATTTTAAAATTTCCCCCATTTCCGCGGTAACCGTCCCCATGTCACTTTCTACTACTAACAATATCATTATTAAATTTCAGTTTAAATGCACTAAACTTTTCACTTACTATCTTAACAGCTTTTTCAGATGGCATACTCCCAACAATACGCGTATTTATACAACGACGCGTTTTAACTGATGTATATTCATCAACAGTAAAACTAAATCTGAAATTGCTAGCTTTTATGTCTTTTAATTCAGCTGTTAATTGAGCTTTAATGTCTTTAACGTGATCCTGTACAATATTTATAATGGAAATTGAACTAGAAGGTATTTTGCTATTGGCAGGAGTGTTGGCGCACTGCCAACACTCCTGCCAACCGCAAACTGATCCGAGACCGAATTCGCCGAAATTTCCGCCGTTCAATGAGACAAATGGTCAGAGAAATCGGTATTGATGAGCACAGTGTCCATCATACTGTCAAAAAAGAACTTAAACTCAATTTTTTAAAGCTTCAAAAAGCCCAGCATCTAGATGACAAAAAATGCGAAATAAGAAAACAAAAATATCAAAGGTTGTTACGGGAGCGCGGTGCTTAATTTCAACGAAAAGTTCTTTTTTCAGACGAAATATTCTTCAGCATTTTGCAAGCCCACAATGTCCAAAATGATTGAGTGTTTGCTTCAGGGTTTTCTGAGGCTAACAAAATAGGTCGCATTGTTTCACGCACCCAGAAGTCAGCTGGAATGATGGTTTGGACCGGAGTGTCATTTTTGGGCTAAACAGAGCTTATTTTTGTTGAAAATGGAATCAAAATCAACTCCAACAACTATGTCATCAACATTCTTCAATCCGTAGTGTTGCCTCGGACCCTACAAACCTATCCGAACTAAAATTGGAACTTTCAAGAAGATTCTGCGCCAGCACATCGAGGAAGAACGACGCAAGAATTTTGTAAAAATAATTTTCCGGCATTTTGGTTGCCTCAGCAACGGCCGCCGTATTCGCCCGACTTGATATCACTCGACTAAGCCATCTCGGGGATTCTAGAGGCAAAGGTTTGTTCTAAACCACACAAGTCAGTGGAGTCGTTGCAGCGCAATTTGGTGAAAGCGTGGAGCAAAATCGACGAATTAAATGGTGCGCGCAGCAATCGATCAGTTTCCGCGGCGTCTCAGAGCTTGTATCAGAGAAAATGGAGGAATTTTTGAAAATAAACTTTTATAATTAAAATTTTATATATTTTTTAATGTTCTTAGGTTATTATATTTTTTTCGACTAATAAAATTGTAATACAATCTTTTATTAAAAAGCTTCCGAACTTTTCCCGCACCCTGTAAAAAGTAATTTTATATATAAAAAAACCGGGAACCGAATATCCGAACCAAATGATCTGGATCTCAAATAACTAGTTCGGGTACCCGGGTATTTGGTTCCGGATCTTGGATCTGACTATGCCATAGTCCTAAATAATGTTGAAGATTTATCATAGTTTATGTACAGTGTAGTGTCATAATCCGTGAATGAGTCAATCCTATTTACATTAACTTTAGACCTTATCCAATTTTTTGTTGAAAGCAAACTATTTCTAATGGAGTATAGTATAACAAAATAATGAATTTGATTATTTGTATAAACCAGGGGTTGGCAATTTTAAGACGGAAGAGCCAAAGTTTAAAATTTATAAAAATTTCAGCTTTCAAAGGGCAACATACTTTTTGTTTTAAATATTATAATAGTATTTGTGCATGGAGCTGGAGAGCCTCAATTTAAGATCGAAATTATAACATCAAATTCGGCTTGCGAGCAGCAGGTTGTCGAAGTCTGGTTTAAACGTTTAAATAACACAATGTAAACTATGTACTTACATAAATCTTTATTTGTTTTCACAGCAGACCAACAAACAAAAACTTTAAAAAAATAATAGTGTTAAGAGTATACATCTCGTGTTTGCTAATTTAGTTCTGATGTGTGTAGTAAACAATCGGGGTTGATATTTAACCCAGGTCGGGGCCGGGTTTGACAAAATATAGCCGGGGCCGGGTTTGTTACCGGAGCTGCATAAGCATTTAAAGTATATTTTTATCTTAAATCATCTTAAAGTATATTTTTCTTATTCTAAATTCATGTATATTTCGTATATAAACATCATTATGATCAACATGGTCATCATGTCCTTTTATTATTCTAAGAAGCTAATATAAAAAGATCGAGTCTGATGTTAAGCTCTGATATTATCAGTTTTTTAAATCTTGTATCTTATATCAGATGTTTGGTTCAAGAGACTTTTGGTTAGTCTTCAACCATGTGATTAACTAAAGTAAGTCTAACATTTAATCTTATTAATTATATAATATTTAATAATATTTAATTTTTAAAAAGTGCTAAATAAGTGGTTCCAATTATTCAAAACTCTAGAAAATACTTTGACCTCTCCAGCTATCCTAAGATTAGTCTTCACTCTGTTAATAGTTTCTTTATACAAAAGTTTTAAGATTATTAAATTATTTCTTACTAACTGCAGTCATAAAGTTATTCTTGAAGGCCTACACTCTTCATTATTTCAAGTAACTTTCTTTCAAGTACACTCTTCTTTGTTTTAAGTAACTTTAAGAGTACCACAAGGTATCTTGTGGTACCCTGTGGTATCTTAGCTCTTGTATTGTTTCTTATCTACAATATCAATCTTCATGAAAGTTTAACATCTAAAGTGGCTCTGTTTGTTGACGACTCAACTTTATAACTCTTATCTTGACAAAAAATCTTCACTTTTTGATTGCTTAGAACAAGCAGTTGACTTTTAATATGATCTCTCTTTAGTAACAGCCTAAGGATTGCTGTTTCTAATGGATTTAAATTCTGGACTTAAAATCTGCAATTTTTGTTAGCCAAAAAAACACATTTATTTACTGCAAAAAAATATTGCAATAATGTTGGTATACCTATATTGATGAATAACAACCCTCTTACTCTCAGATAAAGTCTAAAAGCACATTGTAAATGTAATGCGGTTGTGGAGTAGTGGTAGAACGCTCGCGCCATAAGCGAGAGGTACTGAGTTCGATCCCCACCAAGTCACTGGTAATACCGCGCTCAACGTGTTTTTCTGCGTAGCGGCCTTGGTTGTCAAGGTTTGCGTTTCGGAGTTATATAGTTGAGAGAGAGTTATAACCACAATTAAGTAGCCTCCTCGTCTGTAGTGGCGTTTTCAGCCTTGCACAGTGGACCAGTGACTGGACAAAAGTATAAAAACCAAAATCAAAATTTTGATGTTTAAATGGTTTCAAACCTCTATAAAGATATCATAAAACAATTTAAAACCGTTTATAAATACCAAAAATTTTAATGAATATACTAATACTGTGGTTGAAATAGACGCGAATGTAAATTAGAAAAAAAAAATTATAAAGAAAAAAATGTTGTTTAAAAAATCGATGGAAATAAATAAAATTTACACAAAATATTGCGCTTTTTAAAATATTATATTATAACTCTATATATTATCTAGATTTTAAAAGTTGTTAGACTAAAATTGGTAAGTAGTTAACATATTTATTGCAATTTTAAATATGCCTAATATGTTATATTTTAATGCCTAACTTTTGCTTTTAATTGACAATATATTTTTTTTATAGCTACATCTTGCTTTTATACTCAGATATTTTAAAGTTTATATATATTTGCTTTAATAATTTCATAAATCTGGCTGCCACTAGGCGCCACTTTGGTTTTCTTTTACGTTTGAACTCTTTTACCTAACAAAAAATCTGTAATTGCGCTCAAAATTTTTTATTTGCACAAAGTTTTAAAAAACGTGAAAAACATATAATACGGTCTTACTCATGCTAAACTCATATATATATATATATATATATATATATATATATATATATATATATATATATATATATATATATATATATATATATATATATATATATATATCACAAGATTCAAAATTCACTAACTTATTTGACTCAACAGTCTTTCGTTTATTTATTTTGATTATGGTATGAGATGGATTTAAAGTAAACTAACTGGTTCAAAGTTTATTAGAAAGAATTTAGCTTGGCTTGAAAATGATTTTAATACCACATTAAAGAAGAATAGTAAAAACAAACAACTCGGCAGACCTACAATATCATTTCAAGAATCATCATTTAAACAAAGAAAAGAAAAGTTGCAACTTAGTCATCTTCAAATTCTTGTGAGTTTGTTAAGCTTGTACTACTTGTAACATACATTGTCAAAGATTGTTGGTGATTGTGAATGCATGGGAACAAAGTAACCATACAAATTTTAAAAATTCTGTAGACGCTAGTAAAATCTGCTAATTTGAAAACTAATTAATTAAGCTAGAATACAATTTTTTTCTACAGGAAAACAACTTTATCTAGCAACGTGTTATAGCACGTGTAACAACACTAGTTAATCATATTAAACTTAAATAAGTTTTGCTTTTCACGAGCAAGGATCTCATAATAAAACACGTGCTAAATAGTGTACATAGCACAAATAAAACATATACAACTAATAAAAGTTAGTTGCTGCTAAGCAAAACTAGGTATCCATAGCAAATAAATAAAAAATATATTCACTTTTTTAAAAAGCACGACCTTATATTGGTACTTATGTAAAATTTGGTAAACATGGCACTCGTAAAAATATCTGCAAATACCAAAACTAGATTTTTGCTATCCGAAATTTAGTATCCATAGCAACGAATTAAAAAATAACACCTTCATAAGAAGCGCAGACATCATATTTTTACTCATCCTAATTTTAGTCAATATAGCCCTAATAAGCTTGAGCCACTCTCCCATTGTTGTAAGGTTGGATTTCTTTCTTTTTTCTACAAATACAATCATGGTCAATGCTCAAACAAGCTATCGTCTCTATTAAAATAAATCAAAACTCATTCTTGCTTGTTTCTTATTCAACAAGTGTGTAACACAAGGTTTAGTAATCGTGTAACACAAGGTTCAATAATCGTGTAATACAAGATTGAGTAAGTGTGTAACACAAGGTTGAGTGTGTAATACAAGACTACAAACACTGCCTAATCTTCTATTTGTTTAAGTAGCTAAATTTATTTAAAAAAGTATCATTGTTGACATCAACTTTTCTTGATCTTCCCCCTCCATCTCATCAAAAATTGTCAAATATTTCTAGACCCTCTCTACCCCTACTTTGTTGACGTAAATAATGGACGGCCCCTAAACAACTAAAAAATGATTGAAAGCGTTAAATACAAACTGCTCAATTACTTCTATCTATGCAAGAAGTGTTGTCTCATTAATTTCTCTTAGCACTGTCTCTACTGTTTAGAACACATTTTATGCTAGTCTTGCAATAAGCGCTACTACTGCATTTTCATCATTTTTGATTGATTGATTTTCATCTAGTACTAATTCAACTTCTAGTGGTTTTGAAAGTACTTATTTTTCGTGTTGATCCTGTCAGTACTTCTACTAATTTTTCTTCTGTTGGCTATGCATCTACTCCTATTTTCGGCATGAAGTAACAGTAGATGCAAACATTGTTTACTGGTACTTGTTTTCTTTAAGTTTCCGCATCATGTAAAAATTTGAAAATAATATTTTCAAATCAGGGGTGGATCTAGGGTAAGTCTGGTATGTCTGTAGATGTAACTAAACTAAAAGACAAAATTGAATTTTGAAAAAAAAAAAAGTTAATATAACACTTTAATACTAAAATGTTATATTACCTTTAAAAATACTTTTTTACTTAAACTTCTTTAAGTATCTTTTAGTGATTTTTATGCAACAGATTTACTGAATTCCTTGCTTTACCTTGTGAGCTTGATTTATGGAAGGTTTCTCGTTAAACTTAAAAGGTGATTTTTATACTACTGAGTTGTTAAAAGTGATAAATTTTCTTGTGAAAACATTAAAAATTTACTTGATACTTTACCATTAACTTCATGTGAATGTGTGCACATTTTCTTCACTTTGGAGCGTGAAATATTATATGCGAAGCACCATTGCAGGACAACCCAAATGGTTTAGCTTTGCAGGACAACCCAAATGGTTTAGCTTTGATAAATATTTGTACAGAGTTGGTTATAGAAATAAAAAAAAGCTCATTTATAAGTTTGCCACTAGTAATCGTATTTAAATTGTTTTAACTTTTAAACAAAGTTAAAATAAATATAAAATATGAGAAAAAAAAACCTTTTAAATTTTATGTGTAAAAAATAAAAATCATAGTATAAATTAGTCAGCTTTTTTTGTCACTAGTAAAAAAACGATTTTTACAGTTATGTAACCTTATAAAGCATTATTTGGGCTATTTTTATAGCCATGTATACTTATAAAATATTATTTGGCATTAAACAAGTTTTGGAATGCATTGTATTTTTATGTTGGGTTTAGATATATCATTGTTTGTGACACCAATTACACCAACTTAGTGTTATCATTCTTATATTAAATTATCACACATTAAAATGCTATATTGTAATTATTATATTGGTAAATGCTTTTGTTTTTTGAATTGATTGTTTTCAGATTTTATGTATTTATCAGTGAGGTTTTACAAAATTTTAAAGTTTACTTTTTCCTAAGAAAATGGCGCATATAAATATATATATATATATATATATATATATATATATATATATATATATATATATATATATATATATATATATATATATATATATATATATATATATATATATATATATATGTATATATATGTATATATATGTATGTATGTTAATCTATTTATAGTCTTTTCTCGCTTAAAAATTTGCAAGGATATCATTTGGGCACTTTACGATTGTAGTATATAAAATAGGAATTGGTGCTTTTGTATAAGTTAATTTACTAAACCAATTCGTTGTGTAAATTAACTTATACAAATATGTTTTAAATATTATTTGACTTGTGTTATCGTTTTTATAATATTTAATCGATTTGCATCCTATGTACGACGTACCTATGGTGGGGTTCACACATCTCCCATTTAAACGTTTGAATCTCAGTTTGTTTAGAGTTATTACCTTTTTTACTTGAAATGAGTTATAATGCGAGCAATACAGCTACAAATACATTTGACACCTCAAGTAAATTTATGAAGCATAAGAATAGGTAATACTACAGAATCTTAAAAGTTTTATTATTAAGAGATAAACTGTTTTTAATAGTTTATTATGCTACAATGTTTAAAACTTGGTTTTTAATTCGAAGATCCTGCATATAAAGCTGAAACAGATGTCATTGCAATACCGGGAGCAATCTTAATCAGAACTCTTACTAACAGTTGTTTATAATTTAAGAATATTGTGGGTTTATTGGGCTAACTAAATTTTTTTTGTATTTATTATGTTGAAGTCTCCCAGAATTTATTTACATATATAAGAAAAAGTAGAAAACATTTTGAGTTTCAGGATTCTGCTTATTGGCTGTTATAACGATTTAGAATTTTGTTTATTGGTAGTGCAGCCGTGACGCAGTGCTCAACTCTTTGCTCCCAGAAGTTCTGATGGTATCACAGAGTATCACGTAAGAACATTTAACTAGGAGGTTCACACTCTCTTCTTTACCAATGCAGCTTATACATTGGTAAAGAGTTACAAGTGGTTCTGAGCCAGAACAACTAATAAGAGTAATTCTAAAGTTTAAAAAGCTTTATTAGGCCTTTACTTTTCCTATTTGTGCAAATAATCTCTGGGACACGATGATTCAATACTTATTAAAACATGGACTTTTATTATGTGCATGCGTTAGCTACAAATAAATGAATATCATTATTTTGGTTAACCATGTTAAGCTTCCATTATATATCGTTTACCGGTTTGCTTGTTTGCCTGTGTTTTTTATTGTTGGTAAACTATTTCTTGTGAAATAAAGCAAAAGAGTTCATAATTGAACTTGATTAAGTATAAGATATAAGATATTTTGAAGTTGTAAGTTCGCTTTACTGTGATCAACAAAGCTTTGTTATTAGCAAATTTAACACATTCTATTAATTTATATTTTAGAAGAACTAAAATTTTTGTAACATTTTGGTAAGTTGTTAATAATACTCCTCCTTTTTATCTTTTCAAAAATAGTATTCTCTATTACTTGTCATTTTTTTATAAAAAGATCTAATGGTTTTGAATAGGGTAGTTTCGCAATAATAGATCCGCAAATAATGGCGAGTAATCATCAGCAAAAGTTATCAAGAGCACGTAGAATATGTAGAAATATTTTAGGAAAAGATAGTGTAAAAAGTGTCAGTAAAATTAATCAAATATATAGATATATGGAATAAATATATCAAAGATTGTCAGTGTATTTATTTGTAGAAAATGTGTATGAAGTGTTATACTAATCTTAGAAACATCAAAAATAGAGATAACAACGTTTTCAAAGCTCCAAATAATTGGGTAAAATGTCTAACAATTGAATGCAAACCTACTTGAAATTTTTTATTATTTAAGAAGATGAATGTCATTTAATTGATATAAACTTGCTCAAGAATTTGCATTAAAAAGTAAAATTATTGGTACAGCAGAATTTGACAAATGCATTTTCGAGCATGTCCAATCATGTTTTTTGATTAGTATTATTACAGATTATCTTAAAAAAAGTTGCTCTTCTGCAAGATACAGCTGGAATACAAGTTTTGCGTGAGCTAGAAAGTGCAGAAAATGGTTTTAAAAATATGTAAGCCAAGAATACTTTATTATGAATTGAGATAAAAAAAAGAAGGTATTGTATTGAAATTAAAATATTATTCATTAAATTTACTTGTAATTAAAATTAATACATAAAACTTGCTTTTAAATTTTGTACAAAATAGGATGATAAAGTTTAATAAAGAGGCTGAAGTTGTTTTTTAAGTTATGAATAACTTTATCTGTATATGTATGTATGTGTGTGTATATATATACAACAAAGTGTTTAATCAAATGTAAGAAAAATTTTTATTGTTGTATGTAATATTATATTTGAAGCCCAATTTTTATAATGCCTGGATTTATAAACTAATTTGACTTATTTCAATATTTTTTGATTTATAGCATCAATCATTGCTTGAATTATGCAATTCTATTCCTGAGCTAGTTATAGACCTTTATATTTATCTTTGAATTTATAGAATTTATCTAGAATAAATCTATAGAATAGAATAAATCTATAGAATTTATAGATACTGGTGTTTACTTAATATCTATCGATGTGAGATACTGGTGTTTACTTAATATCTATCGATGTGAGTCAGAAATTTAAAAAGTTTTTTTCATATCATTGTAAGCGTCACAATATTATAAATAGTTCATTCTATTTCTAAGAAAATGTTATTCAGGAACTTGGTAAATATTTAACTTTTTTGATTTTACTCTTGCAGTTCTGTGCAGTAGACTACTTATTTTTATAATTTGATATTGAGAATTATTTTGTCATCATGTATTGTATAAAGAAAGATCTTGTCAATTTTTAGATTTAGCAATCAAACAACTTATCGAATTTTATAGATTCACATGACCAGATGCTTCTCTAACACCAAAAATGCATTTACTTGAAAATCATGTATATCTGTTTAATGAATAATGGAGATTGGATACAGGTGTTAATGGTGAAAAATGGAGATTAAGAATAGATGTTAATGTTGAAAGCTTACATACCGAGTTCACCGATTTTAATAGATTATTCTGGCATATCGGTTGTAGTCAGCTTGAAAGCATTATTAAAAAATATTTTATAAAAAACCAACCTAAAGCAAAAGATATAGAGTAAAACCGGGTCAAACCGCACACATATCAATAAAAATTAAATAACTATTTTTTTTTATTTTTTATTTTTATTTTTTTTTAATTAGATAGGTTAAAAATTACATAAGATAATATGAGTATATGTTAAAAAAATAATAGCGAAGTTGTTGAAAATATTAAATGTAAAGAAAAATAATTGTGCGGTTTTATACGACATTCTGATAAAACCGTACATTTGAGAAAACATTGAAATTTTTAAATTTTAATTTTTTTTTATTATTCCTTTTTAACACAACTTATATATAAGAAACTATATTAAAGTTTTTACATTTTTTGCAACAACAAAAATTTAGTTCCAACTACATATTTCTTTGGTAAATATGTTTCTTTGCACAACCGTTCCCGACACATCGAATTCTCGCATTGCAATATTTCTGTATGTAACTCTACACTTTTTACATTCTGCAACTTTTATTCGTTTGGCTGCTTGTACTTGTTCTTTATTATTGTTTTTCTGAGGTTGCTCAGCATTGTTATGCCCAAGCATTTGAGTACTTGGCATAGAGAGTCTACGCTTTGCGTTAAGTATAGCAACTCTAACAGCTTCCTTTATTGCTTTTTCTTCATCTTTTTATATTTGAGGAACTCGATCGGCTTTTCTTCGGTAATACATTTTCCACCAAATTTTGACATCTTGCTCAGCAGTGTGAGCAACGGTGGAACTTTTTTTTTTATCTAATTCTTACATTTTGAGTCTTTGTAATACTTTGTAAGAATTTCTTTCCATACTTGTTTGACATGACAATAGACACCTCTATCCAATGGTTGTAGAATATGCGAAGAATGCTCTGGTAGACAAATCAAAATTATATTGTGTTTTTTGCACAGCAGTACCGTTTCCAATGTTATGTAGTTGTATGCCCATCTAATACTAAAATATGAATACCACCAATTTGCTCAGTTTCGGGTATAAATACTTCTTTCAACCATTCAATAAACGTATTGTGCTCCATCCAACCTGATTTTGAAATTGAATATATGGTACCAACTTTATCACCTCTTTCCCAGTCAGGACAAAAGTTTCTTTTGGCTTTGTATATCACAAATGGTGGTGCAAAATGCCCACCAGCATTGCAGCAATTGTTTACAGTATAATGAATTTTTTCATTGTTGCCAGTAAGTTTAAATGCACGTCTTGTTCTTTTTTGAAACACTACAGTTTGCCTTGATCACCCGAAAAACCTGTTTTATCACAACTCCAAATATGCCACCCAGAAGTTATACCAGTCCGTTGATATTGCTTGGCGACGCATTTAAAATAACGATCAATTATTTCTGGCGTACAAGAAGCGACTATTTTAGATGCTAAGTTATCCACTTTTCTTGATAAAATTTCTTCTGGCTATCTTTTCATAAAGGCGTAAAACCAGTCTTTACCAGGCTTGCCATTTTTTAATAAGTGCAATTGATCTTTGCGTTTAAGATAACCACATACATTTTCTAGGATTTCATATCGGGGTAAACCATAACCCCAGTCACCAAGTAATTGGAACGCATGCACCATAAATCTTTCTGTTTCATTTTAGAATACCGTCGTTATACCTGAGCCATGGAAGCCTTTGTTGTTGTTACTTTTGCGATCTTTGATCGTTGAGACTGGAACGCCATGTTTGAATGCAGCTTTTCTTAGTGATGTTTTACTTTCTTTCATATCAGTTAATGCGGCTAGTATATCGTCTTTCTTGTATGCTTTTGTTTTTTTAGTTGACATGTTAAAGTGAGTAAGTTAAATTGAATTGAGTGAGTGATGATTATATTGAGTAATAATATAATAATTGGTTTTTAATAAGTAAGAGATGATTATATTAACAAATAACGTTATAGTTCATTTTTAATTAAACTAAAAATAACACTAAGTTAATTAGATAAAGATAGGCGCTTAGTCACTTGTGAAAAACTAAACTTAGTAATTAATCGAGCGTGAGGTTTATCAGAAAATAGAGTTTTTTTTACTTTTTCGATTTTTTATTAACTTTTGGTTCTTGCTGCATAAAAATTATTCTATCAGAATTAAAATTAAATTTCCAACAAGATAGTGCTAAAATTATTTTTATATCAGTTTCGGTTCAAGCGCTATTTTGTTCGCAAAGGTTAAAAATATATAAAATTTTACTCCCCGTTAAAGCTGTATAAAAAAAGAAAAAATGGAGTTGAATCGGCATATAATTTTATCAATTCGAATAGAGGAGATAGTTCTGTATTTGAATCTCTTTTTATCTTTTTTCACAGCTATATCCGTTTAGTTTTTATTTGATAATTTCGATCAGAGTGCGGAATGGTGTGCGGTTTGGCGCGGTTTTACTCTTGATGTAAAAAAATTATAAAAATAAATTTGTAGAAATTTTTTACGTACTTTTTGTAAAAGAATTTTGAAATTAGATTTATTATAAATTTTTAAAAATATAAATAATAAACAAAATCTTAGTTACTTTTCTAACTTTTATTCTAAGACCTTTTTGATTTTAACCTTCAAGCAATGTAAATTTAAAATTAATGAGGGGACTTTTTAATATTATATCAAAATGTATTTATAACTTAAATGCTAAGTATATATTTTTATAATTTATAAGGAGTATGGCCTTTTATTTCAAAATCAAAATTTAATTTTTATATGATGCAGATGATCATTGCTAGAAATTTTTTTGTTTTGTCAGCTATTTTTTTGTTTAGTTTGGTATTTAAAATTTTAAACTGTTACAAACTAAGCTTAAAATGTTGCTAAAGCTAAATGTTTAAAAAAAAAAAAATTGTGTTTTATTATAAAATACCTCCGCTCTGCTCTAACCTATATATTATTAAATTGGTAACTACTACTATATTCAAAATTAAACAAAAAATATTATGAATCACATAATCACACAAAAAATATCCTGAAACTATTTGGCAACATTTTTGATGACCTGGCTTATTTATTAGCAATATGCCAATGTATTATTTATTAGCAATATGGCCAATTTATTAGCAATGCAGAGCTAACATAAAAATGCCATATCAGCAGCTTTTCTAGTTCTCAGTTCCTTTTTACTCACAGCTAAAACTGAATTTCATCTCTTTTTGAATAATTGATCTTTCTTATATAATTTCTGACCATCTTTGTTTACATTAAACACTATTAATAATCAGGTTAAGTCATAAAAATGAGAATTTTTATGGATTTATTACTAATATTGCTTTTCTAAATAACGAAAATAATTCTTAAGATTAATAATAAAACCATCAAACTGTAAACAGCATCACAAAATGGTAGCAATATAGTAAATTATATAAAAAACTTGTTGTCCCGGTACGCACCACAAAAGTAATTTTACTGAAATTAATACTATTTAAAAAGTTTAATTCCAGATATTTTTTTTAAACCAGATTCAAAAAAAATATAAAAAATACTCTCTGAATAATATAAACTTTTTATAAATAAAGCAAATTAGCAATAGTTCAAGATAAATCTTTTGTCGTTGCATCGCTTAAGAAAATACTCAAACTTTATTTTTTGCAAACTTATTGATACTTTTAATGTATTTTGGTATTTCTAAAATTTTTATTTTTCACAATAATAAAGCACAATAATTTAAAATATTTTATCAAAAATTATTGTTTAAAAAAATAATTTTTAGCTGAGATACAAAACTTCAGGCATTATTGTACCGTTATGCCCATTGTTTCGATATGCCCCGCCCTACCCTCGATTTAAAAAATGAGAGGTAAAAATGAATAACTTATACATTTTCCTTACAATATCTAGAATAAAAATGTATTTTGCCTTTTATCTAAAAAACTTTTATTTGCAAAATATTATACAGTAGTTTTCATAAATTTAGACGCACTCACTTTTTTTTACATATATGTAAGGAAATACTTAAAATAAAAATAAAATAAAAGTGCTACCGCTATGTTTGATATATAATTTAATAGAGGAAGTGAAACTCTATTATAGAGTAACTTAATTTTTTTTACACGATGCTTATTACTCATTCTTAACAATTAATTATTATTACTAATTCTTAATTAATTAACACAAAAAAAGTTAATTGATAAGCTTGATTTTATTTTATTCATAAATTTAGACGCACAATCAAAAAAGTCTCATATCTTTTTAATTGATAGTTAATTTGTAGTTTTTTTCCCATATTTCTCATTAATAGGCCTAAATTAATTGATTTTGTCAAAAAACCTTATATTAATATAACTTACCTGGAATTAGTTAATCATTATTTAATAAATAAACAAAAGTTAAGTTAGTTTTGCACTAAAAAGACGCGAAAAATGGGCAAAAGACGTATCACTTAAGGTGAAAGATGGCAAATTATTGTTCACATCAAAGAAGGAACCAAAAGTAATAGAGAAATTGCCAGGTTAATTGGAGTTTCTGAGAAATGTGTTCGGACAACGAAGAAAAACTTTCTTCACACTGGTGGTGCCAGCGAGTAAATGAGACCAGCTAGACCCTTGTCAACCACCAAAAAGGACAATAGTGCCCTTTTTAGAGCTGTCAGAGTTAATCCAAGAATTAATTACAAAGAATTGACCACAGAATGCAATACAACGCGAAATACATATATTTCTCAAAGCATAGTCCTCATCAATTACAAGATTGGAGTCTACTCTGCTTTGAAGAAACCGCTCCTGCGTCAATATGATAAACAAAGGAGACTAAAGTGGTGTCGTGAAAGAAGGTAATGGACAATAGAACAATGGAAAAACATTATGTGGAGTGATGAGAGTAACTTTGAGCTTATCAATTGAAATCTAACACAACAGTCAAAAGAATGGCTCACGAAAAGGATTACGCCAGGTACATTAGACCGACTGTACAAAGTGGAGGAGGCTCACTAGGAATCTGGTCATGCTTCAATTACAAAGGTGTTGGTATGTGCCAAACATACACCAAAAGAATCAACTCCAGAACATACGTAGAAGTACTGGAAAATAACCTAATTCCATCAATTGACCTGCTTATGCTCAATAATAAACCATAGAAACTTCAACAAGATGGCGCTACTGCACATACTGCGTACTATATAAAGGAGTGATTAAACGATAATAATATCAAGACAATACCGTAGCCTCCATACTCACCTGATTTGAACCCTATTGAAAACATTTGGGCTTGGATTGACCGTGAATTGGCAAAGGTTCAAATTTCCATACTTGGCCAGCTGAAGACGTTCTTTAAGAAACCTGGTATAGGGTCCCAGAAGAGATGTACTAAAATCTTGTTGAGTCTATGCCTAGAAGAGTTCTTAGTTGTATTAAAGCAAAAGGCGGATACACAAAATATTGATTGGTTCATAAATTACGCCTCCTAATGAATCGTACGTCTAAATTTATGAATAATTTTTTTTGTCTTATTTTTTTAAGACCATGTAGTTGTACCTAATTATTACTTAGTATTTGTATTTTTTTTTGTAAATTTTTTGTAAATTTAGTATTCTGTATGTATTTATCTAATAAATAGAAAAAAAACTAAACCGAAATCTTTTTTAGTTATTGTTTTATCGTTAAAAAAATAAAAATTTCTATTCTCAAATATAAGTTTGTCTAAATTTATGAAAACCACTGTATAAATAATTGAAGTGATGCTGTACTTTATTTTACCTATAAAGCAAATTATTTCAAACGAAAAATTTTCTTTCTTTACGACTTATGTTTTTTTTTTTTAATTTAATGAAGAGCTTATTAGTTATATAATTTAAAAACTTTTTTTCTTTTTTGATTGCGAAGACTAATTACATATTTAAAAAAGAAATCAACCACTTAAGTTTATTAGTTTTTACGGAAAGTTTCGGATTAAGTTTATTAGTTTTTACGGAAAACTGCTTCGCCGTTTTTTTGAAAAGCTAATTTAATGCTCACAATAAAACCTAGCTTGAATCACCGTGGGGGAGCGTCAAATATATTAATACTAATTTTTAATATGGTTTAAAACAAACAAACTTTCTATTAATTCTTCAAGAACAAATCTTTTTTTAATTCCATTCTTTAAATAAACTTGATTTTTGAAAACATATTAATTAGTTCCAAAAAAATGACCAAGTGTTTTGGTGAAAAATATTACCTGGAACAAACATATTGTCTATATGAACAATGAAAACATGAAAACAATATTAGAACTATATATAAGGCGACATGGCCGACGACACGGGTTTCGAAGTGGAGGGGCACAATCGTTAATTTCTAAAAAAGTACTCCATATCAAGAGTTTTCTAAAAAAAAAAGGTAGAGGAGCACGTGATCCCCCCTCCTTCCCAAGGGGTCGTCGGTCCTGATCGAAGGATTTTTTAAAACACTAGAAACACTCTACCAAAAACGGAAAAATAAATAAATAAAAACAATAATAAATTTTAATAATAAAAAAGAGCATGTAAAAAACACTTTTCGAAATATGAATTTATAGGAGAGAGTGGGGTAATGGCGAACGCGGGGTAACTCCGAACATGGTCAAAACAGCATTGTAAAAAAATAAATTCGACAATTTTTTTTTACCTGCTGAGAAGGGATACTATGCTCAGTTCCATTGCTTTTGAGGGTTTGTGACTGAGTAGTTAAACTAATTGATAAGCAATAAATATGATCAATTTTGTATAACTGGTGTCTTTAATTTGCATTCCCGCTTAGGTGTTCGCCAATACCCCACTCTCCCCTACATTATACGAGCTAAAAATGTAAAAAATTTATGTCCCGTAAGATAACTTCATCTTATGACTTTCAATTTTTCATAATCTCTATGAAAGAAAACCTAAGTTTATTTTGCTTACAGCAGACTCCTTAGTTTAACTTTTATACAAAACAAAACTGAAATATTAAACTAAACAGTAACACTAAAATTTCATATCTCCTAAAACGTTAGACTACGCTCTCATCATATCTAATACGTATTCTAATACCTTCTCAGTCTATCTGTTAAATAAAATCTTAGCAAAAAGTAGCAATACAAGACGAGTAAAAAAATAAGAATGAATGCTACCCAGCGGTTCTTGAGTTTTACTATAACACTGTTATTTTATGAATATTTTCAACAATTAACTTTTAAACGTAACCAGTTTTTTTTTCTAACTTTTACATTACGAGTTTATTTTTGAATATAAAAGAGTTTATACCGTAGTATATTAGTACCGTAGTATAGTAAGCCACTGTCTAAACATACTTTTTTTTCTGAACACATTGGCTCAATTTGGGATTTACGTGATACATATATTTATATAACCATGGTTCCGAAATTATATAATCATGATGAATTATGTTATTTATGCAATTATGAATTATGTTATTTATGCAATCATGAATTATGTTATTTATGCAATCAGTGGTGAATTATGACTTGTCATGATTCACCACTGATTGCATAAATAACATAATTAAATGTAATCAATAATGTAATATATCTAATTAAAAACATGAGTATGCAATTTAATACAAAACAGCTGTACATTAAAAATAAAATTTTATCAAGATAGCTAGTAAGCTAAGTCATTTTTAAATCAATATTTCATTCGAATCCAAATAAAAACTAATTAGTTTACATATTAACTTGGTAAATAGTTTTTTATAAACTGCAGAGCATTTTTTTTTTTTAGTAAACTGCTTTATTTATAACTGTTTACCGTCTGAAAGTGTAGTTTTGTCCCTAACGTTAGGAGAATTTTTTTTACGGCAAACAGTTTCTATATATAGAATACATAAACCCCTCGCTGAGCCAAGAGCTATCTGATACATAGCGGTGGCTTATAGTATAGTATAACTTGGATCAAAAGAGAGTGGAATATAATAGTATTAAAAAAACTTTAATTGTTTATAATTTATAAATAAAGTACATTGTAATTTTGCAAAGCAATTGATACCTTTGATAAAAGAAATTAGGCAATTGATAAAAGAAATTAGGCATTGCTTCATTAACTTTTTTTTGCCTATATTTCTATATTAGCCTATATTTCTTGGAAACCTAAAAATTATATTCGGAAATCTGTTATAGGAAATAGCACCAAATCACAGTCGAGTTTCACTCTCTGTTTGATAGCTTTTTAAACAATTGTTGTTAGAAAAACAAACCATATAAACACAATTGTTGTTGGAAAAACTATGTGTTAACACTTTTTTAAAATCTTTACTTATCTAGATATTTAGAGAGTTTTTTTAAGTTGTAAAATTTTTTTCATCTACTGTAATGCTCTTGAGTTAATGGAAAAACTATAATCTTTTTGTTAGTGAATTTTATATAGTTTAGAGGACATCCATAAAGTACGGATACAGTTAACCACCAATCTTCATCTGCGTACTTACGCAATATTAATTACAAAGAGACCACCCCTTTTTCCAAACACATACATTTTTTAAAACATTAAAAACAAAAGAAAACTTTTAGTTTTTTTGATATTTCTCTTTTAAACTCCTGAATTTGTTGCTTTTGTTTTTGGCATTTCTCTAATAAACTATTGAAATTGTTGCAATGCTTTTGTTAAAAAAAAAAACATCAAATTTTCGGAGAGATTTACGTTTACGTACGTTTTTATTTACAAACGTACGTTTTTGGGTGACTTCACCTTCCAGTTCATACATGCGTGCGCACTAGGGGTATGACTGAAAATCACATTTTATTTTTTCAGAAATGGCATAGCGGCAAAAGATGAGCTTTTACTTGCATTAACTTAAAAAATTAAATAAAATTAAATTAAAAAAAAATCCCCATTAGTGCAGATGAAAATTTTGGTCCCAGCCGTCTAAAAATGCAAAAGTTTTTGCATTTATAGTAGGGGCAGGGTCACTTAAAAAAATTTCAAAAACACCATTAAAAATATTTTTGCAGCTTGATCTATCTACTTTTAAAATGTGTTTTTTTTTTGTGGTAAAAATGATGGGAAATGTAGATCTTAACCATTTGTATCCATGTATTCATTTGAGAGGTTGGGGGCGGGGGTGAGGGAGGGAGGGAGGGAGGGGCTTTAAAATTTTCTTTTCATGTACTTTAAATATAAAACATATTTGTAATGTAAAGACTATATAGTGGCTTTTATCCAAAATATTTTATCAGTTGTTTTAAATTTTAAACATTGATAAGGTACAACCATTAAGTTTGATTCTCCGTCTTCTTTTGTTTTTAAACGTTTCAATAGGTTGTTGAGAGTGGGAGAAGGGAGGAGGAGTCAAAAAAGAATTTTGTGAAATTTTTTTAATTTTTTTGTAAATATGAAAATGTCAACAAGCAATTGTTAAAGCAAAATATCTTATTCTGAAGTTTTTCATGTTGTAAAAAGAATTGAAACCATTTTTTTTATTATTATTTATTGTTTATTTTGCCGTTTAAAAATGTTTACATTGCAAATACATTTATATAAACTATTGGCTGGAGCAAGAAGAAGGCGTATTCAGCTTTATCGCCGAGCCCCATTTAAAAAAAAAATAATAGCAAAAATTCTACATTACCGTAACGTAAAAAAATATATAAAATAACAAATAGAAATGAAAACCGAAAATAACTAATATAATTAGAAATAAAAAATAGTTTTTTTTTTTTTTTTAAGAAGTGTTGAAATCAATTGCTAAAATGTTTAACAAATGTATGAATAAAAAATAATATTTAAAAGTCAAAAAAATAAAATTACTTGAGGGTAAGAGACAACAAGAAATGAAATTTCGTAGTTATTATAATCACTAGATAAGTTATTAACATCATCAGTGATATTTTATATATTTTTTATTTTAAATATTTTGTATTAATTTATATTGATCACTGATACAGTTAAATCTATTTTTTATATGATTGTTTTTAGTTTAAAATAAACATTTAAAGTTGGATATATCTATGAATAATAATAATCGTTTTGATTCGTCCTTAAATTGCTCTAATGTAGTTTGTTTATTGTTAACAATATCTGGAAACTTTTTCCACAGATTAGGTCCGCGGTATTTAATTGAATAGGAAGTTAATTTTAATCTATATTTTGGAACAATAAAATTGTTATCTGAAAACTTTGTTGAGTGTTTATGATTTCATTTTATTAAAACAAGATTGAAATATTTTTGGAGATAATCCATTTTTTGTTTTAAACATAAATAATAAAACTTGGTGTAAATTAAGTTTATACACATTTAAAACACCGAGCACACGTAGAAGTGGTTCGCAAGGAACACTTCTGTCGGCTCCAAATACTATTCTGCACGCATGTTTTTGTTTGTTGTAGAGTTTCTTTAGCTTTGTATGGTTAGTACTACCCCACACAATATTACAATAAGACAAATAACTATAGATAAAGGCAAAATACAATTTTTTCAGGGATGATATATTTAGAAAAGGTTTAGCCCTAAACATCATTGCAATATTTTTTGAGATTTTTTTCAATACTATTTATAAGTGAATGCCACTGTAAATTTTCATCTAATTTTACTCCTAAAAAATTTATGAATGATTCTCTTTTAACAAAAGTGTTATTAATTTTAAGATCTGGTAATTTAAGAAGAATATTTTTAGATTTACTTACTTTATGAAAAAGTATATATTTTGTTTTTTCCGCATTTAGTGAAAGTTTATTAATTTCAAACCACTCACTAACTTTACATAGCTGTTCTTTAACTATTTTAAAAAGTGATTTAACATCTCTATGAGAAAAAAAAAGATTAGAATCATCAGCAAACAAAATTAGGTCTAAAAGATTTGTTGATAAGTATAAGTCGTTTATGTACAACAGGAATAAAAGGGGTCCTAAGATCCCTGAGGAACCCCGCAAGTTATGGAGTATGAAATTGTATTTGTTTGATCATAGTATAAAAATTGCTATCTGTTTGTCAGATAATATTTCACCAAAGTAATATTTTATATTTCACTCCGTAGTTTTCGAGTTTTGTTATTTGAATATAGTGATTACAGTATCAAAAGCTTTGGGCAGATCAATGAAAACTCCTAATGTAAAACAGCCATTATCTAAGGCGTTAGATATTTGATTGGAAATTTCAACTACTGCGTGTTCAGTAGAATGTTTATTTTTAAAGCCAAATTGTTTGCAATACAACATATCATTCTCAGTTAGATGATTATTAAGTCTGTGATACATTATTCTCTCTAGTAATTTTGAGAAACATGGTAATATTGATATAGGCCTGTAATTTAAAATATTGGACTTATCTCCAGATTTAAAAATTGGTGTATACGGGCAATTTTTAACTTATCAGGAACAATACCTGACTTTAATGAGAGATTGAAAATGTGAAATAAAGAAGGTTAAATGACGTCAAATACTGATTTCACAATATCGACACTAATTTTATCAAAACCTTCACTTTTTTTACTTTTGAGACTGCTAAAAGCAGTTCTCAACTCACTCAGTTTTAAATCAGTTTCATTCATAAATTTATCATAAGTTTTTAAGTAAGAATCGAATGGAATGGAATTATTAGGAATTTTAAAGACCGAATTTGTGCCAATATTAACAAAGTAGTTGTTTAGTTCTTCAGCTATAATTGATTTTTCATAAACTAACTTTCTATTAATTTAAAGATTTTTTGGCTGCGTGCTTTTGTTGTAATTATATTTTCCAATTAAATCCTTAATTACATTCCATATTTTTTTAGTGTTTCCTTTGGTTTTTTCTAATAACTGAGCATAATAAAGTTTTTTTGAGTATCTTTTGGTTTTTTCAAATATATTTTTATAATTTTTGTAAACTATTTCATTTTTAAAGGATTTTTTTTAAAGATATTTTATATATAATTTTTCTTTCTTTTTTGAGGATTTCAGTAAACCTTTAGACATCCAGGGAGTTTGGAGCGACTTATTATTTATAGTTTTTTTTATTTCTGGAAACGCTATTTCATATTGTATGCAAAATTGATTAAGAAACAATTCATATGCATTATTAGCATTATTTAATTGCAGTAGATGTAACAAGGAATGTATCCATATCAAAACTTCTATTATTGGTCTTCAGGATACTGAATAATGAAACTTCAAAGTTAGTATGCCTTCATAGGCGCCTTTCCCCTACTAGATCCCAATCAACGCAATTTTGTAAACAGTTTTTAAATTTTTTTAAGGAGTTTTCATTGATCTGTCGCCGAATTAAGGTGGATTTTGTGGAAATATTGTTTATTAAAAGGTTATTTGTAGCTAAGAATGCAGGAAAATGATCTGAAATATCGGTCTGTATTATACCTGTGTAAAGAGGGTTATTATGAAAGTTGTTAGTTATGATGTTATCAAGAAGAGTAGAAGACCTATTTGTTATTCTTGTAGATTTATTGTTGGGATAAGGTTATTTTGTAGAAGAGTGTTTATAAAATTCTTAGCATTAATATTTTAGGCATAGTTAATCAGGTTGATGTTAAAATCTCCGACCATATAAATATGTTTTTTTTTATTTATAATTTTGTTTAGAAATGAGTTTTAAATTTTTTTTAGCTTCCAGATGGCGGTCTTTAAGTAGTATTTATAATTGTGTTTCTTTCTGCATTATTTACTAATTCAAAGCACAAAGACTCACAATCTGTTTCATTGACGCAGAGATCGTTACGTGAGACAAAATTTATTGAATTGTGGATATAAATACAAACGCCCCCACCTGCATTTACTTCACGTGCTTGATGAATTGATGTGTAATTAATTAGTTCAAATTCATAATTTGTTTCACCGCATTTACACCAAGTTTCTGTCAGACAAATAATTTTAAAATTGTGTTTAATTGTATCCAATAATATTTTTAAATTTTAAAAGTTTTTATTTAAACTTCGAATATTGATATTTAAAATTGAAAAAGTGTTTTTAGTTTTTCTTAGATATTGTGATGATTTAGAAACTGAATAGTATTGACTTTCTAGCATTTTGTGACTAAAATAATTTGAATCAGTGCCGTTATCATCGATGATGTCATTTTCATTTGAAGATTTAAATATGAAATTTTCCTCCATTTCAAAAACAGTTTAAATTAAATATGCATAGTAATAATGAAAATAAAATTGCGTTAATTAATGAAAAAAATTATAAAACTTATTGCTTTTTTTTGGCATCCCAATCGCGAATTATCAATTTATCGTAAGATATGAAGGCAAACTTACCAGCCGCTATTTCGATTTTCATTTTTTCTCTTAAATCTTTCCGGATTTGTGTCGTTTCGAAACAGAAGTCTTCGTTTATATAAACATTTTTCCCTTTTAGTTTACTCGACTTTCTCAAAATTTCGACTTTATCTTTAAAATCTAAAAGTTTTATTACAATTGTTCTTGGCTTTTTAAATTCTTTGCTGCCAGTTCTATGGGCCCGCTAAATTTTGACACTATTAACAGATAAGATATCTTCAAAAACTTTTTTTATTACACATACATTGCCAATGACACTTACTTATGAGGCAAACTGTATTACACAGGTTATTCTATGTGTTAATTTTCCAAACATTTCTACAATTAATATAGCTTCATGTATATTATTTACGGCTTAATGTATTGAAATAGGAGACGATCTCATAGTAAAAAAATTAACCACACATCCTTTGTTAGGTGAAGAAAATACTGACTAACATATCAGATATTTACTATATTATAGTAATATGTTTTTATGATAAAAATATCAATATATGTTTTTAATTACAATATCTTTAATGAATTCTTTTACTTTTAATATGCCATTTAGAGACAAAAATGTTGACTTAAAAAGGAATTGAAAGAATTTATACAAACAAAAACCATATAGGCAAAAATATGGTTTTAAAAGAGGAAGATTTATTTAATAAAAAATTAAAAAACTTATTATCTTGAAAGATAAAACACAAGATTTAAAAAGTAAACATGAAGATGTAAATTTTCTAAATGATCAGAAGGGATTGCATGTAGGGTTAGGACTATTGTTATTGTAATGAAAACAATAACAGTAACAATAATTATTGTTGTTGTATTAACTTAATTTAGAAACAATAACAATACTTGTGATTTACAACTATTGTAATTCTGTAATACAATAACAATAAATATTGTATTGCAATTCATCTTTATAAAACAATAACAATATCTGAAAAAAAAAGTATTGTAATGACCCACTACAACAACAATAAATATTGTATTGTAACCCGTCTTTGTAATACAATAACAATATATTGTTATTGTAATAAAAGACATTAACATTTTTATTTAAGAAGAATCATTATGTTTAACTGTTTGTGTTACTAAAGTTAATTTTCGTATATATTTTAAGTTTCTTTGCAGCATTAAAATCAAGAGGAAAAAATAAAAGGGCTGAATAAAATAATTTATGAATATTATTTTTCATAATCGTAAGGCTATCATCAGACAGGCAATATTTTGCGGCCATTTAGAGCTTAGAAATACATAACAAGATAGGTGATGCGAAATCTAAATATGTAAAAAATAAAATTTGCAATATATTGCAAATCTGTAAATAAAAAATAACAATAATAATAGTAAGTTCGTCAGAGATGAAATACGTTAAAATACGTTTGCTTTTTTACTTTAACGTAAAGTAATACATTACAATAGTTATTGTAATTGTTTTCATCAAAAAAATAAAAAATTTCGAAACCTTTATCAAAAATACGATTATGAAAATAAATAAAGAAAATAAGACTTTATATATAACTGGTGACATAAATCTTGATGCTCTTTCTAACACAAAATTTCCAAAAATAAAATCTTTTTTTGATATGCTTTTTAAATTTAATGTCTTGTCAACTATTAATAAACCAACGCGAGTAACAAAAACCTCTGCAACAGCAATAGACAATATTTTTATCAATAATTATTTAGAAACGACATTTGAAACCGGTATATTTTTGACAGATATTAGCGATCATTTCCCGATATTCATAAAAATAAAAAACTTTAAATCTATGTCTGATTGTCATTCAAAAATTATACATTTAATAAAACGAAATTTAAAATTGAGTAACACTAATAAATTAACAAGTAGACTAAAACAAGAAACATGGAACAACGTATATAAATGTAAAGATACTAATGAAGCTTACAATGCCTTTTTAAGTACATTTTTGGAGTACTTTAATGAAACCTGTCCAAAAGAGATAATAACAACTAAGTCAAAAGCAATTGCTAATCCGTGGATGGATAAATCGTTATTAAAGTGCTCAAAAAAAAAAAAAAAACTTTACAATAAATTTTTGAAAAATAGAAACAATGATAATGAAAAAAATTACAAAAATTATAAATTTTTTTATCAAGATCTCATTAAAAATGCAAAAAAAAAATATTACAGTAATCAAATTAACAAATGCAAATTTGATAGCAAAAAAACATGGTCCATCATTAATCTCATAATGGGAAGAGAAAAACTAAATTCACCTTCTCTTCCTAAACGAATTGTTATTGAAAATAACGATATATTTTGTCAAAAACTAATTTCAGAAGAATTCAATAAATATTTTACAAATATTGGTCCTAATCTTGTAAATAAAATTGTACCAACATCTGTATCATTTAAAACCTATCTTAAAACCACGAATAACGTTACCATGCTTGATTATGAATTAGGCTATGAAGAATTAGAGGCAGCCTTTGCCTCCTTAAAAAAAAAAAAGGCTCCAGGATTTGATGAGATATCTAGTGATATAGTTATTGCAAACAAACACAGTCTTAATAGACCCCTGATTCATATACTTAAGCTCTCATTAAATTCTGGGATATTTCCGGATGTACTTAAATTGGCAAAAGTAATTCCATTATACAAATGTAATGATCATTCTGACATTTCAAACTACAGGCCTATATCAATACTTTCTGTATTTTCAAAACTCTTCGAACGTGTAGTTTATAATAGAATCTATGATTACTTCATTAAAAACAATTTTTTTTACCCAAATCAGTTTGGCTTTCAAAAAAAATCTCTCTACAGAACATGCAATCATTGAAATAGTAAATCAAATAACTAATGGTTTTGAAAATAATAAATTTACTTTAGGAGTGTTTCTTGATTTATCAAAAGCATTCGATACAGTGGACCATTGCATTCTATTAGATAAATTAAGGCATTACGGAATAATAAATAAAACTTATTATTGGATTAAAAGCTATCTTACAAACAGAAAACAATATGTAAATAATGTCCAATCTGGAGTATTAAATGTCATATGTGGAGTCCCGCAAGGATTGATTCTTGGTCCACTTCTTTTTCTAATATATATAAATGACTTTTGTAATGCATCTTTAAAAATGAACTCGGTCATGTTTGCAGATGACACAAACTTATTTCTCACCAACAATGATATCAAGAAATTATATGCAGACATGAATATTGAATTGTGTAAAGTAAACAACTGGTTTAAGGCAAACAAACTCTCACTTAACGCTGAGAAAACAAAGTATATACTATTTCACAAAAAAACACAAGAAGAAAATCTTCCTCTCAAGATGCCTAACCTATCTCTAAATGATAAACTAGTAAATAAGCAATCCAATATAAGATTCTTAGGAACCATTGTTGATGAAAAATTATCCTGGCTTCCACATATAATATATATCCAGTCAAAAATCACCAAAATAATAGGTTTGATGTATCGAGTTCGCTCCTACGTCAATAAAAATAGTCTTAAATTAATCTACTTTGGGCTAATTTATAGCCTCATCAGCTATGCAAACATTTCATGGGCAAGTACTCAAGCGGCAAAGATTAAAAAAATTTATAGTCTTCAAAAACATGCCTGCAGAATCATTTACTCAAAAAATAGGCGTGAACACGCTAAGCCCTTAATGAAAGATATGAAAATGATGAATGTGTTTGAAATAAATATCTACCAGCATTTAATTTTCATGTATCGTTATAATCACAATATCTCTCCTATAAGCTTTAATAACAAGTTTAAAATAAATAAAAATGATAGCTATAATCTTAGAGCGAATATGTCCAACACATATAAACTGCCTCGGATAATAAACAAATATTCAGAGTACAGCATTCTATATCGAGGTCCAAAAGTATGGAATACTTTTCAAAAAGGATTCAAAGGTACGGTAAATTCGTTAAGTTCATTCAAGTTTTTAACAAAAAAAGAAATTTTTAAAATATAAGAAACGTTTTTGGTTAATGATACTTTGAATAATTTCTCATAAATCTGTTTTTGTTTTATTTCTACTTTTGTTGGTTGCTTATCAATTTTATTAGCGAATTACGCGTTTTATTACGATATTTTATTGAAATCTTATTACGCATATTGTAACATATTACGATATTTTTTTGAAATCTTGTTATAGGGGCTCTATGAAAAGATTGTGATAACGTACTGTCATCCTCATCTTCTTTGAGCCCCTATCTGTTTTACTTATTTTATTTATTGAAATTTTATATTACGAAGTTGTAAAATCTTATATTATATTAAAACAGAAAAATAAGAAAAAAAAAAAAAAAAAAAATACAACAGTTATTGTAATTTTATTCATTAAAACAATACAATACAATAGTTCTCGAATTTTATTGTATTGTTAGAAAAAAAAACAATACAATACTTATTGTAATTGTTTTTTATCACAACAATACAATACCAAAATAAATTTTTTTATATTGTTTCTGTAACATTACAATACAATATTTTTGTATTGTAATGTGTAATTGTATTTAATTTTTACAATTACAATTACAATAGTCCTAACCCTAATTGCATGTTCAAAAAATGTCGCGCAAAAAATATTTTGCAAAATAAAAAGTGAAGTAAGAAAAAAATTTAAATGTTGTAATAGTCAATTAGGAAACAAACAAAGGTTGGTTAGTAAAAAATTTAAGGAAACAATAAAATGTTTAAATACTTGCAATAATAAGATAGCATCTCCAGGCTTTTAGAAAATTTAAAAATTATATTGTTCCTATTTTAATTCATTATCTGTAATGTTTTGTTACATAAATTAGCTAAAACAGAAAAGTCTGCAAGTTATATAACAATTAAAGATTTTATGGACCTGAAAACTGATTTTTCTTTGAGTTGTTAGACAGAATGGCTAAAAACCAGTTCATCAAACTGGAACTATGCATATATCGCTATATATTATATACTTATTTCCAGATTTTGAAAAAAATTTGTCACTGGTTATTTTGTTCTACATTACAGTGCAGAACGTAATATAGAACAAAATAACCAGTGACAAATTTTGTCACTGGTTATTTTGTTCTACATTACGTTCTTTCAATGAGGTCTTGTCATTGTTCTACAATGACAAGACCTCATTGAAACTTTACGAAACAAAAGTAGACGGAGAAGTAAACTTAATGGTTGTAGCTTATTATTGTTTAAAATTTTAAACAACTGATAAAAAAATGTACAATTACAAAAATGTTTTATATTTTAAATACATGAAAATAATATTAACCCCCCCCCCTCAACCTCTCAAATATACACATGATTGCAAATGGTTAAGATCAACTCTTCCCATCAATTTTACCAAAAAACAAAACATAATCTAAGAGAAGAATAACTCTCATGGTATTTTTGAAATTTTATGACCCTGCCTCTACTATAAATGCAAAAACTTGTGGGGGAGTTTTTTTCGATTTGGAAAAAGTATTATTTTAAGTTAATAAAAGTTAAAGTTCATCTTTGGCCGCTATGCCATTTCCGAAAAAATGAAATGTGCTTTACAGTCATACCCTAAACGCGCACTCAATTGAAGACCCGTTAGCATATTTTGAAACCCTATACGGACTCAGAATAGACAGAAATATGCGCAATCTGATTCGCTGATTTTGAAAGAGAGGCTTTTGCGCGTATGTTTAAATCAAAACAAATGTCAAAAAACGTATTGAATAATAAAAGTGAATTCGAGTAATTTCATAAAAAACCAAATAATAATAGCAAAAAAAATTATGATTTTTCTATCCAATTTTGTGCAATATAGTACAAATACTTATACAAACCCTCACAACTCAAACATCCGTGATTTTCAGAATTTTTTTTTAAATAAAGATTTAAAAAAATTAGTTTGTTTTTATAATTCTAAGATATAAAAAAGACAACCATTATAACAAACTATAAACCAGATGGTGAAACTTGACTATGCTGTGATTCTCATACGATAGATTTTTTAAAACAGTTTTAAAATTTACCTACTAATATCAATAGACTATTATTAACTTGGTATAATTTTTTTTCAAATTAAGTTCCCATTTATCCAATCATTTAGGAAGAAAAGTATTTTGAAAAAATAGCCTAACTTTACACTTATTACTCCCATATATAAATTATATAAAACACTAAAAACGTTTAATAATATTGCTTATTGGTTGTTATAGCTAGCCCAGATGATTTTCAACACTCTTAAATTAAAAGCAATTGTAAGCAAGAGCAAATTTAGATATCCTTTGGTAATGTATTGTAATAAAAGATCACAAAGCATTGTAGCATAATAAGCAATTAGAAAAAATCTATAACCTGATGCCCACAAGTGTGTTTTGATATAGTAAACTGATTACCAAAAGCAATAAATATCAACTTAACACACCTTTATGAAAAACTGAGTGCAAAAAAGTAGAAACAAGAAAGATTGCAAACACGCAAGTTCATGTTGTTTTTTATTTCAATTTCAAAACTCAATACATGTTTGTTGATATATAGCTTTTAACCTGAACAAAATACTCGCTATTGTATTCTATAATTAATATAAAATGTGTATCCTTTAATAGCAACTGATGGTAAATAATATTAAATAAAGCAGCAAACTTTGATAAATTTTATATATTTATATGCTAATAATTTATTTTACATTATATACTCCAGAAGAAAAAGAAAATATGTCTGCTCTAAAAAAATTAGAAAAAAAAATCTTATATAAAATGTACTTATTTACAAATTTTATTCATAGTTTTATTATGTAATTTTTAATATAACCAATAAAAACAAGTGTTCCTTTTTTTAAATTTCTGTGAATATCTCTTGTTTATTAATATAAAAACAGAGATGCGTTATGTTTTATTTTGATGTAATATTAATAATTTTTTTTTTGAAAACTTGCTTCTTCAAATGTAAAAGCTAATTTTGATGAAGTTATTATTATTACAAAATTGCCATAATTCACCTTTATTTGGTTAAATTTTTTGACTTTAATACTCAGTAAAGTTTTAATGTTCAGTGAAAAAACAAATATCATTTTTTTGTTAAATTTTCCAATAGATTATTATCCAATTTATCATTCAAATTATTTCCATTAGATTAATATCCTATCTTCATCCTATATAATATATATAAAGAAAAACATTGTTGTACGCCTTATCAGCCTTCTCAAAATTTAGGTTGAACAGTAACTTCTTCAGGGTTCGTAGATTTATTTGGAACATGCAAGCTAGTTTGGCAAAACATCTGTAAAAAATTTCTTTTTCCAAAATTTTAAACGTTAAACTGTTTATAATTAACAAGTTGGTATAAAGATGCAGCTTAGTACAACCTCTACCTCAGCTTAGAATTTATACTTTTCATATTTTAAGTACTTTACCAGTAGTCTGGTGCAATTGCATATAAACTTTGTATCGAGCATGCTTTATAGAACACGGGCATTATATTTCATGAGAAACACATTTAGAAATCTAGCAAAATTGCACACATGCAAATTCAAGTGAAATATTTCAAGAGTTTATACATACAAAACACATTTTATAATAGCAAAAATATTTATAGCATGACAACTTATTTTGTTCATTTTTTTTGATAATTTTCTTTTCTTTTTTTTTTACTCTTTTTTCATTAAAACGATTGATTTTAACCACTAAGTTTAGTTTTTTAAATCTTTTTTTTTTTTCAATAACTGCAATACAAAAAATGCCACAACCAATAGCCATAATCCACTTTTTTTTATGCCATAGTCCACATTTATTTGGTTAACTTATTTGACTGTTTATATGAAACCGTACAAAAATTACTGTTCTGTAGACAAACATAAATATCACTTCTTTTGTTAAATTTTCAAATATTTTATAACTTAATGCAGCCTGCCAAAATTTTTATAAATTTTATAAAAGTTTTTAATGGTTTAACACGATGTTTTATTAAAGCTACGTAATAAAAAAATATATCAGCCTCCTCCAAACTATGGTTGAAACAAAGCATGAAAACAAAATCTCCTCAGAGCTCATATATTGACATGGAACATTTAAGCTAGTTTTGCAATTAGTACAAATTTTCTTTTTTAAAAAACTCTAATTTTCAACTCTTTATAATAAACATGTAAATCAGTTTATAAATAAAGTTCTTCACCAGTAGTCACGTAAAACTGCATAAAAACTTTGTATGCTAAAGTGCTTCACTATTAGTCTCGTACAACATACTTATATAAACTATGTATTTGAGAATGCTTAAAGGCCAAGGGCATATTTAAAGAGAAACACATTTGTAGATCTTTTCAAATTTACTTTAACACATTTTTTTTTTTCGTTTCTTAAAATTAACAATAGATAAAATCTTCATCACCAAGATAAACTTTATTGAAATTTTTACGAGTAAAAATTCTCTTGTACAAATAGATTTTGACACATTTTAAATACTCTGAAGAGTACTAAAATAAAATGAATTTCCTGTGTTAAATAGTAACACATGACTTGTATTGAAACTTAGTATATCATTACTTTAAAATTTATTTCAAAAATCTGTTTGTTTTGATTTTAATTATATTTTTCAACGAAATCGCACTTACCTCTCTTTCAAAATCAGCGAATCAGATTGCTCATTTATCTGCCTATTCTGAGCCTGTATAGGGTTTCAAAATATGCGACCCGTTACTCACTTTAAATATTTATGAAGCTTTTTGGCTTAAGTTATGATTTTTTTTATAAACTACCGAAAAGAGCGATTAAAAAAAGTTGAACCAAATCCAACTCTATCCAAATCTTAAAGGTTTTTTTACGATATTAATAAAATTTCATAGATATGTTTAATAAATGAAATTATAAATGTAAAATAAAAAAACTTTATAGACTGCATAATTAATAAAGAGACGAATTTATAAATATAAAATAATTCTTGAACCACAGCTTTTACTCATTTACACTATTTAATGTTTTAAATAACAACAGTATTTTTAACTTGTAATTTAATTTCAAAAATTTACAAATAAAAAACCAACAAACAACAATCGAAGTATTACTAATGCATCATTGAACCTAAAAAAAAAGAATAAAGAATAAAACGATTATACAGATCAAATTAAAAAAGTGATAAACTAAAAAACACGTCTTATTATGTAAATAAAAATGTCTTTAAGATGCGCAGAAGAAGAAAAAGAAGAATAAGAAGAAGAAGAAGAAAGACTATCTTAAATTATTTTTCTTTTGAATAATCTTGATTAATTTGAAATGGAATTACTAACAGAAAAAATAAATTAAGTTTTAGCAAATAAAAAAAATAAAGCCATTCAAACTAGATGAAGCAAAAATGTTGAACATTAAAAGACAAAAAAAAAGAACATATGATTACTTCAACTGAAGTTTATAATGAGCTTTGCAAAAATAGAAACCAATATTCTCCGATAGCTCAACATTTTGACTGATTAAACTGTTTTAATCACTCAAAATGTCGCTGATGTTGATGTTGTGAATGGTCAAGTGATGTTGAGCGTGACCTATCTGCGTTTAAACTTATTCACATAAAGCAAAGATTTTATTTTTCTGAATAAATAAACTTAAATGATTTCCCTCTTTTAACTAGATTTTAACAGCTTATTATTTTGGAAACAATTTTTATTTGTTGAGACCATTTTATAACAAATAAGAATAAACACATACAGTGATGGAAATAAAAAATGTACAATATTTAATGTTACAATATTGCCGTTGGGTTGGATTATTTAGCTGGATAACAATCTAAAAAACAATGAACTTCATTGCAAAGAGATTTCCAGGTTTAAATTCAAAAGAAAATTTATGATATTAAAAAAGATGAAGTTGAAAAGATGAGAAAATTACAAAAGATGAGCAAAACTAAAGTCTCAGAGCAAAAAGGAACTGTTGGAGGTTATAATAAATCCTAATGAATTATTTCATTATTGAAATACCATTATTAGGAATAAAGCTAAAAAAACAACAACATTAACAACAGAGAAAAAACATGGTTTATGCAAAATAACAAGAATATGGGTTATGCAGAATATGAAATTAAAATGAAATAAGGAAAAGTTAAAAAAATTTCTAATCAAATAGAATTTTTTCTTTTGATTTTAATGTGCTTTCTTGTTGAAATTTCTTAGTGACCATAGTTTCATTCGAAATTTAGAAACTAACATTAAAAATAATAACAA
The DNA here is from genome assembly GCF_038396675.1 of Hydra vulgaris. Lineage (NCBI taxonomy): Eukaryota > Metazoa > Cnidaria > Hydrozoa > Anthoathecata > Hydridae > Hydra > Hydra vulgaris. The sequence continues at coordinate 49,430,391 of NC_088929.1, forward strand.
ATAAATAATAAGTACACAAAAATAATATTTTATGCATTTGACATGTTATTAAATTTTTATATATTTTTAGTCAAATGAAAACTAGTTAATTTTTTTTAACTATGCTGCCATATTTTTCCTTCGCACAATCTAAAGTCTAAGTCTAAAAATATTTATTTATACTTAGTTTTAGATTTTTTCCCCATACTTACATATGATTAATGATTAGGAAATTTGTCAATAAAATATTCTTTATAAGCGAAGCTGTAAGGATAAACTAAGGAAATAAATAATTGTTACATATTGTTCAAGATAAAGCTAAGATAAGTAAATACTTAAACAAAATGTAATTTTATAATAAATATGTAGATGATGAGAGGACATTATTAGAGTTAGTTACAAATTATATTATTATTCTTAACTTATGGAATTTAAAATTTTAGAACTTACTTATTAATAATTGTTCTACTAATGTGTATATATATATATATATATATATATATATATATATATATATATATATATATATATATATATATATATATATATATTAGTAGAACAATTATTAATAATTATATATATATATTTATTATTAATAATTATATATATATATTTATTATTAATAATTATATATATATATATTTATTATTAATAATTATATATATATATTTATTATTAATAATTATATATATATATTTATTATTAATAATTATATATATATATTTATTATTAATTATATATATATATATATATATATTATATATATATATATATATATATATATATATATATATATATATATATATAATTCCTAAGAATTAATTTTAATACCTCTGGTAGATGCTGTAGAGTTGTAGTATATTTTATCAAAAAATTGCAAAAATATGCATCAAAGGACTAGACCAAGCTGTCAAGCCCAAGTGAAATAAGGAAAAAATAAGGAATAGAGAATGGATAAAAAAATTAAACATATTGAACATATGGTCAGAACAAAAGAAAGACACTAGAGTAAAAAATAATAATGATAATTTAGACACTGTGTATGTAATAGAAATGATAAACTCAGACTTCTAATGAAAAATCATGAACAATGTGCAAGGTATGTGACATGCTCAATTTATTTTGATATATTTGATGTGTATGTAATCTGCGGTGCTTGAACCAGACTGAGCAATGAAAGGCCAAAGAGAAATATGAAGCATTTCTATTGAAATTTTTTTTTTATAAAAGAGGATTAGTTATTCTTAACTTATAAAATTTGAAAGTTTAGAGTTATTTATCATATTATTTAATAATTGTTTTACTGGAAATGTTTTCTACAAAATAGAGTGATTAATGTTCTTAAAAGAACAGAGCAATTATAAATTAGTAGAAAATCACTTAACAAAATTTTTTCTCATTTAACACTGTGTTTCATCAATAAAGACTTATCAGAAATGAATGATCAAATTAATAAAACTTCAATTTATACCAAAAATTAAATTAAAGGAAGTTGCAAATGCCTTAACTACTGTAAATTTTCACACATTTGTGGAATTTGCTGACACTATTATAAAAAAAACCGTGCCTACATTTAGAAATTAATTTGGATTATTTGTTTGATTTCTGATGAGTATTTATTAATGAAACAGTGTTGAATGAGAAAAAATTTTATTAAGTGATTTTCTACTAATTTATTTATATATATATATATATATATATATATATATATATATATATATATATATATATATATATATGTATATATATATATATATATGTATATATATAAGTGCGGTAGTGGTGTAGTGGTAAGAGCGCTCGCTTAGTAAGCGAGAGGTTCGGAGTTCGACTCCCACCACGTCCCTGGAAGTACCGCGCTCAACTTAGTTTCTCCGCGCAGCGGCCTTGCTCGGCAAGGTTCGTGTTTCGGAGTTAAAGAGTTGAGAGAGGGTTGCACCACGAATAACGACTTAAAAAAAAAAAAAAAAAAAGAGTATCCTCCTCGACTGTAGTGGCCCCCCTCGGGCCTTGGGGAGGTGAATAATCTAAAAATATATATATATATATATATATATATATATATATATATATATATATATATATATATATATATATATATGTGTATATATATATGTGTGTGTATATATATATATAAATATATATATATATATATATATATATATATATTTATTTTTAATACCTCCAGTAGATGCTGTAGAGTTGTAGTATAATTTACATTGCTTTAAAGCTTCATTGAACCCATGACAGAGAGACACATCAGTTTGATTTTGTGCACATTCCAAAAACTGTTTCATTTCATATTCACAAGGATTTTGAGGATTACGCTCTTGTGATACTTGCTGCTGACTTTCTGATTTATCATTTGATTTATTACCACCTGAGAATGATCCTGTTAGTGCATGTCCTAATGTATGACCCTGAAAATAACCAAAATGCAACCATAAAAATTATAAATCTGATAAATAATTGATAAAAAGTAAACAATAAAAATCAAGAGCGACTTAGGTTAACCTTAATTAAACAATGTAACATACATAAACTTTTTTATTTAAGTAGCAATATTTTATAGCTCCCTAGAGTTATACAAAAGTTTTAGAATATGATAAAATTTTATCGAAAACCCTTTTTAACATTTTAATAATTTTGCTTTAGTGTGTTATACTGTTGCAAATTTTTATTGTATTTTAATAATTTCATTTTACTGTATATACTGTTGAAAAGCGGTTTGAATTTAGCAAACTATCTTGAATCATTAAGTAGATTAAAAATCACAATTTAAACCATTTGAATTTAGGCATTAATCTATTATCCTATGCATGTACAATACTAACACATACAAATTAATAGATTACACTACCATTTTCTAACAAGTATACAAGCATCATTCTTGACAAAGTGCACTAGTTTTTGGAAGAAGAATATTTGCTGCAACAGTTTTTCAAATATAATTTTTTGGTCCAGAGTAGGTGAGTAAAAGAATATAAACCTTTTTGGTGGCTTTTGGTATTAATGGGAGAAAAGTTAGGATTTTTAGGTTACTACGCATTAAAACACTAACTTATGAGTTAATAATGAATTATAGGTGGATCAAGGTAAATTCATACATCAACTGTGTGTTGTGTGAGTGTGTTAAGTGTGTGTTAAGTGTGTGAGTGATGTTAAGTGGATTAAGTTAAGTCACAGATCAACTGGAGTCAAGTTATTTTATTAATTAGTAAATATAACAAACTTGCTATTTTTTTTGAAATAAATTTAATATACAAGGATTACTTCCAAGTTTTCTTTGTTTGACAAATGCTTTAGAGGCAGATGCAGTGTGCACTTTTTTTTTGTTTTATAAACAAGTAAGACAAAATTAATTTTATAAACAAGTAAGACAAAATTATGATACAAATATGTAAACAGCAAATATAGAGATCTACTTAACAAATTTAAAATTTTATACAAACCAGAAAGAAATCTCAGTATTGATAAACATCTTGTTCTAAGGGTTGTTTACATTTTATTAAAATTAAAAAAACTGCAATAAGATTAATTTCTCAGGGTATTTTTAAACAGCTAAAACGTTTTTTGTAGAGTACACATGGCAAAAAAACATATTTTCTTGATGACATCATTAAATTGGAACATTAATTTAATGGTTTTATTTTTTAAAGATGAATAAAATATTTATTCTCGATTAAATTATATATTATCTAACGCTGAAAGTATTATAGAGGAAAACTGCTGAAAATTATGCATTTTTGCAAAACTTGCCCGTCAAATATTGATGGCTGTTTTGAAATTTTTACATTTCATGCCTTATTATCTTTAACTTTTTTTGTTGTACGATTTATTTTATTAGTAAGAATATTTATACTTTTATTCCAAAAACTACTAAATTTTTTGGTCTATAATTGTAAAAACGACTAGACTTTTTTTTCCTCCCTAACTTAATGATTCATTTTAAATGTAAAAAACATTGGCATATTTAGATTACCTTGTTTTGACTTTACCATCAAATTTCCTTTTATTTTAAAGTCTGATTTTATGTTCCTTAATCAGGATAAAGTTTTAAAGATTATATATTATATATCCTCTTTATGAATTTTATATTTTTATGAATTTTATATGAATTTTATTATGAATTTTATTATGATTTTTTATTTATTATGATATTTATTATTATTTATTATGATTTTTATTATGAATTTTTATATGAATTTTATTATGAATTTTATATTTTATGAATTTTATATGATAATTGTATGTATAATATAGAATTAAAACAAATGGGCAATATAAAAATGGCAAATTAAAATACAGAAGCTACAAAGATTTTTGCTTCAAGGACTAGCTTGAAATTTTTTTGAAAAAAATACACTTTAATACATATATTTGATATTCCTTGTTTAAAAAATATTAAAATTTAAAATCAGATTAAAACACTCAGAACAATTTATTAAACACAGTTCCTAATATGTATAAGATTTTTTTACATGATGTCATTAAAAAAGGGAGTAAAGTTGTGTTAACTTCTAGCTTCAAGCGTTATTAACCCTTGCCTAATGAGTTAAAATTTTAAACATTCATTTTAAAAGCTTAATTAGACCGCATATAAACTAGTTTAAATTTATTTACGTACCACAGTTGAACCAACAGCAACACCAGCAGCAGTAGTAGCCATTTGAGCAAACAAACCTGGTTGTTTGGGAGCGGGTGAAGAAAGCGCACTCGCAGGTTGTTGAGCAGGCAGGTTTTGAGGTGGTGGAGCAGCTCTAGTAGGAGGTGGAGCACTTCTTGAGGGAGGTGAAGCTGAACGACTAGAAGGGCTTGAAAACGAAGACCTTCCTCCCCCACTTGATCTAGATCCTCTTGGCATTTTTGATAGAAAAAAAATCACACTATTTTATCAAACCGTCTTTAGATCCTTCTTACGAATATATGGAAAAACTTGCAAAAATGGCAGCCTAAATTACATCACTCTGCTGACATCAGCAAAATTTTTCATATAGCCGATATCAGCATTTATTAAATAATCAAAAAGTCTGGAATTTTCTAACCCTTTAATAATGCACGATTAGCCACCACATGATCGCCGGCAGGCAAGGACAAGGGGGGGGGGGCAGTTGCCCCTTTACCTCCCTGGAAAAGCAAAATAACAAATTTTATTATTCACAAAATTTCTTTTAACTGTTAATAGATTTTATTTCGATATCTCATCAATTTAACTCATTTATAGGTTATTCACCGTAATGTAAATGACTACAATTTAAATGAAATATCACTATCAAATGCAATGACTTCTACGACGGCGGAAACTTCTTTACAAAGGCATATTTTATATTTAAAAAAAAGATGTTTGAATGAAAGTTTAAAAAAAAAAAAATTGAAATAGGTCATAGAAAAATAAAAAAGAAATAAATAGAAAAAAACATTAGATATAAAGGAGAAGTAGGGGAAAGGCGCCTATGATAGCTTACTTAACTTTGAAGCTTCATTAATCAGTATCCTGAAGACCAATAATAAAAGTTTTGATATGGATACATTCCTTGTTACATCTAGAACAATAATTACCCTGGATGTTTTCATCAATTTTATTTTTTTTATAAGTTATTCTTATTGTAAAAAAAAGCACAAGTATGCCATCAAAGACAACCACTGCTCCTATGATGGCATAGGGGAGGATGGGGCTAGTTAGGATCGAGGATAACTTAATGATTTCATTTAACCTTAAAGTCTTCCCTCAGAAAAGCCAGAAATTACTCGAAACCATCCTAATTTACCATTTCATGCTACACACCAGCATTGTAAAATTTTGCACATGCGCATAGGATATATTACGTTTTACGCATTTTTTGGACCAAAAAAAAAATTTTGGACAATCGCTTTCTTTTAACTTTACTTAAAAATAAGTTTTTCTTATAAAAAAAAAAGGTTTTCCCAACTCGTCAATATTTCAACACCCCCAACTCGTCAGTATGCCATCATGGGTAAAAGTCATCATTTTCATTAAAACAAGCTGTGTCTGCTTTGTTCGAAAGATAAAATTAAAGTAACTATTCCATTAAATGCAAAAAACTTGAATATAAAATGCATGAAAATTTCATTTCTGCACAGTTAATAGTAAAATCACAATCTTAAATATATGAAGGAAATAAAACTACAACAGCACATCCCAAAATCGATTTTTGTTGATTATACACGGTCATTCAAACTTTACTAAAAAGCGCCAAGTTATTATACGCAAGCGCGTTGGCATAAAGCAAGTTGAATAATTTTCAAAATGGCTGTGGACCTTCGAAACCGAATTAACTTTTCTTAGCAACTAATTTATTTGCATAAATTGTTTTTGTTTCTTTGTTGTAATACAATTTTTGGGAAAAATACTTATAGTAGTACCGTTTTTTATATAGAATCAACGAAAATTGATATGCATATGTATAATTTTACGATTAAAACTAAGTTACTTTTATAGGTATCATACTGTTGTTTGTTTATACATTTTAAATTGATATTTTTCAAAATTTGAGCGTTAAAATTAGACAGAAATTTTGTAAGAAGTTTTATGAATTTTTTATCTTTTTGATGCTTTTTATTCATCTCAGGTTACAATTTTTGTTGTTGTTGAAAATTAACATTTTCACAGGTCAACAATAAGAAGTTTTACAAAAAGTTATGATCTTTTGAGTTATTATTAGTTTGTAATAAATTAAAATTTTTACCTGTGATATAATTTTTTTTCTTTATTGAGCTAATATATTTTATTTAAATTTTATTTTTTGATTAGCATTCTAATATTTTTGTATTTAAGACCCACCTTATAGTCAGTAAAAATGAGTTTAATAAGTACATTAAATACACGTCTACTGACTTCTTTTATACAAGAAGTCAGTAGATATGTATTTAATGTACCCTGTTAAATTGTATATAAAAAAAATACCCTCTCCAAAATCTTATTCTTAGACAGTCATGGTTAGGGTTAAGAATAGTGCTTTGGCTTGCATATAACTCATTTTTTACTGACTATAAAGGGGGTCTTAAATACAATTTTTTTACATATACAATAAATTTATTGTATGCACTTATAACTTTGTTATAGTCAATTATTTTTTACTTAATTTTACAATTTTAAATTTTGATTTAATTCATGTATTGAATTCTAATTAGTATTTTGATATTATTTTAATACTGTGTTGAAATATTTTATTTATAAATTTACTTATTTTAGATGGATTTGCATATCAAGAATTTAAATCTCCTTTGCAGAGTTTGTGGTTGTTTTGTTTTTAAAAAAAAATACCTTATTGGAGCCATCCAAAAAAGTAAAATTGAAAATATTTTTCACATCAAACTAATAGATGTGGAAGGGGTTCACCCTTTAAACATTTGTCACAAATGCTACTTAACAATTAACATTGTAATCAAAAGAAAGTCATCAACCACTCTGCTTTTGTGTACACAATGGACACATCATTGTGATGACTGTTATACTTGTCATCAGGTAAAAAAACTGAGTCAAGGTCTCAATGCTTCAAAATCTCAAATAAGAGATAAAACAAAGTTTATTGGCCATCCTAGAATAGGTGAAAGAGTTTGGACTTTTTCGATGTTTAGCATTTTAAAAGAAAATATTTTCACAATACACAATATAGAAATAGATAGTAGTGATTTGAAAAATGAATTCAATCCTTATTTGCAACTATGCATATGCAATTTGTGTGGTAAAATACCAAAGCAACCGGTGTCTTTAAAAAAATGTGAACACTTGTTTTGTTTTTTCTGTATAGTTGAAAATGTTAAAATAAAGTACATTAATGAATCTTTATGCCCACAATGTGATACATCTGTGTTGCCTGAAGACTTCGTGACCAGCAATAAAACAAATTCACTTATACAAATGTTGACTGTTCAATGTATTATATGTAAAACAAAATTCAATGTTGTAAAAGAATACGATGTGTATTTACATCATAAGCTCGCCTGCAATAAAAAATCTTTAACACAACCTGTCTCAATATTGTTGTCATCACCATTATCTTCATCAAGTTTGTCACGATCATCGTATACTTTTAACAATAGCATTTCAGAGATTTTTAATCTAACAGCTAGTAGTCATATCCCAAGAATAGTTGAAGATGCTACACTCCACATTCTTAAGCAAAAGATGAAACAAAGTGGTGGGAAATCAATTTCATTTAAAAGTGGAGGACCTAGAGTAAAATTTTTGATTTTAAAATTGATTTTTTTAAATAGTAAATTAAATATTTCATAATTGTTAAATAGTAAATTAAATAATTAATAATATTTAATAAAATATTTAATATTTAATAAATATTTTTCATAGATTTTTTTTTTTTTTAGCCGGTTTTGTTTTCATCTATTCCAAAGGCATATGTCACAAGCAATGAGGCATCAAATGCAACTGTACGAGAAAGAAATGCTATTGTCAAAAGAAATATAGAAGTTGTGTCTGGTCCATCTAATGACGCAGTTTGTAGCCAGTCCTCAAAGCTTCTGATTTCACTTCCATCAGAAACAAAAGAAAAAATATTGGCTAATTCTAATATTAAAGTCACAATTAGTGCAACTAAGATGGTAGCTATGAAAGCAGATCTCTGCATACCTTGGGAAAAGCTTAAAAATATATCTAGGTTCTTAATTTTTGCATGTTTTTAAGTTAGTTAAAAATGTTATTTATTTTTATAGAATATTGTGAATAATTTTTTACAGATGGCTGAAGAGTTTTGATATACAAACAGCATCACATGCTTCACAACGAATAGTTAGTGAAAAACTGTCTGGGTGTGACTTTATTGTAGAAAATGCCCCGTTTACATTTGAAAAGGAAATTAAAGGAACCTTTGAAATTAAAGATGCATCTTACGGTTATATTGAAAATTTGCAAACACATATTTTCAAACATCTTGATCAATTAGAAAGGTGATTTGGATTGAAATAATGATTTAAAAAAATAATTTCATGTTTTTAACATGCAGCAACTGCCAGTTGGTCTCTAAACCAGCTGTCATCAACAATTGTTGATATATCAGATCTATAATTCAGTTGTAGTGTGTTTTATCTGATACAAATTGATTGTGTTCAATAAAGTATTGAATAAATCTCAATTTTTTTTTTTTAATTATTTTTTATGAACTGAAAATAATTTTTGATCAAATATAAATAATAATATTAAAATTATTTTTAATCAAATACAAATAGAAGTACGACAATATAGCATATTAACACTAATACATATTTGACCCCCAACATAATGATAAGTTAATGCAAAATGTGATGTAAAATACGTGAGGGTTTTGTATTAAGGTTGTTAAAATGTGTATATTCATCATCACTAGCCAATTTTTGTTAATATTAATGTATTATATATTGTTAATATATATATATTTTTTATAACTTTTCTATAGTTGTAAAAGTCTTCATTATCACGAGTTTTTCCCTGAGAAAGAGATACAGATTAAAATAGGAGGAGATTATGGCGGAGGAAGTTTTAAAATGACTTACCAAGTAGCAAATACCATAAACCCAAACAGCAAAGATAACACTATTGTTTTTAGTATTTTTGAGGCAAAGGATTATCAAATCAATATTAAAGTTGCCATTTCAAGATTTGAAAAAGAAATAGAAGATCTACAAAAAATGAAGTATAAGTAAGTTTTCTTAAAATGCGATTTGCGATAAAGTATGATAAAATCTTTTTTTTTTCCCTTTGTTTTGCATCACCTTCATAACTAGGTATCTTTTGGGCTATGTTTAGTAAAACTAGTGAAGGCATTTTTACAAAGCAACTCAGAGATTTAAAAAAAAAGACTTTAACAAGCTGATTATCTTTATTTACACCTTTTTTTTTAGATCTTTATTTATTTTGTTGATTATTTTTATTTAGATTATCTTTATAAGGTGAATAGTAGTTAAAATATATTGATAATGTTTATATTGTTCATTTGATAATCTTTATACACTTCTATAGAGTATAGATTTATTACAATCATTTGCGAATAACATGTTTAGTTTTATTTATAGGGATAGAAATATTAGAGTATTCATTTTTGGTGATTATAAGTTTCTTTGTGCACTTTATGGTATTTCAGGAGCTTCAGGTATTTTTATTTAAAAATTTTAATTAATAGGTTTTTCTTTATCAGGAAAATCAGAGAGATAACTGAATCACAAAACCAATTATTAATAATCTTACCTAAAAATTCAAAATGATGGCCCTGTTTAATAATATAAAATAATGTAATTTAATTTTTACTTATCAATATATTGTTTATTTTATTCTTGAGGGAGGCATTGTTGTCTTTTCTGTTATGCGACAGCAAACGATATGAAATGTATTGACCCTGAGATGAAATATCGCACATTGGAAGATTTATGTTTAGATCATAAAAGGTTTATGAAAAATGGAGGACTAAAGAGTATTGCAAAAAATTTCAATAATGTGATAAGCGAACCAATTTTAAAAATACCACTAGACCAAGTGATTTTTGATTATTTTTTTTACTTTGACAGTGAAAAATCACTATGAGCATGATATTCAAAAATAATATCAAAGTACTATACTTTATATAAATTATTTTTAATTTTTTAGGTGTCTTTACCTAGTCTACACATGGCTCTTGGTATTTATTTAAATTTTTTTAACATGTTTGAAAAAGAAGTTCATCAATTGGACATAATGATGGCTGCTGAACCTCTAAAAAGCAGCATAAAATGCTCAGAAGAGTATGACGTTTTTATAAATAAACAAAAGCAGTTGTGGAATCTTCAAATAGACATTCTTAATATTGATGATCAAATTCAAGTGGTTAATGATGTCATTTTATTAGCTGCAGTTAGCAATTCAGATGATGTAGACGATGTTCAATCTCTTTACTTAAAAGAAATTGACTTACTTAACAATGAAAAAGAAAAAAAGGTAATTTTTGGATTGAGAGTTTATTAGGTATAATTTCTTAATAGTGAAGTTTGTATTCTTAAAACTGTACATTTTTCAAAATAAGAAACCATATATTATAAATTTCACTTGTTAAATTTTAACAGAAGTTATATCCAATGGATAAAATAAAAACATTCAGTGTAATCAGGGCTTTAAAAGTCGTAAAATTCAAATTCTCATGCCCAATTTTATTAGGCACTCAAGTAAGTTCAAACTTGAAATGCTAATGTTAGCTATGGGAATACTTAGTTTGCTGTTATATGTGAACCTCAATTGTTAATAACAGTGACGTGGTGAGGGGAGCAAAAGTGGCTTTAGCCCCAGACGTAAGGGGTTTTGAGCGATCACAAAAAATAAGCAGCAAAAAATATATTTTAATTTAAAAAGGTATAATTTCTATAAAAAATTTTAAAAAACCTTTTAGTCATTTTTAACCCATGCGCTAAAACCTTCGCATCATTTTTAACAATGCGCTAAAACCTAAAGTCATTCTATTTTTGATATGCATAGTGTTTTACGAGTTTCTTTTTAGACAAATCTATGTAATACTCTTGAAGAATATTTTTTAAAAAAGGGTCAGGGACCTTGCACACAAATGATCGAGGCAATATTACAGCAGCTTAATGTTCAACGTCAAGCATATCATGGAAAAAGTTTTATTGGAAATCATGTGCATAAAATGTTAAAAGTAATATGTTACTTTTTAAGTTTTTGTTACTTTTTAACTTTTATTTAATAAATTTTATTATAAACAGGGTAAAACTTTGTATTAACTATAATTTTTTGTTAATAATAAATAAGTATTAACTATTAAAATATATTTCTATTTAGAAACCTTCAATACTTCGGTTATGCAACTCTATTCCTAAGTTTGTTTATGACAATGGGTATTTAGGGACAAAAATACATACAAAGTCAATTGAAGTTAGCAAACAATACAAGCAGCTCTTTGATAAATTTGCTCAATGTTATTACATATTTTCATCCAAAAATACTATTTCAGCAGAAAAATTAAGTATTTTAAGTAAGTTTTATTATTTTTATAATGTAAAATATGCTTTAGTGCTATTCCTGATTTTTTTTATAACTTATATTACATTAATATTTAAATTGTTCAGAAAAGAAGATAAACGAATTAATGCAATTTTATCGGGAAACTTGGCCCGAGGCCTCAGTTTCGCCAAAGTTG